>NC_090445.1:698023761-698323761 GCF_031143425.1 Pleurodeles waltl
GCAACCGCATTCGCGGTCACAAAGCAATTCTGCATTGCGATGCGAGTCGCATATAGGAAGGGAACACCGCTTCCTATTTGCGAGTCGCATTCACAATTTGTGAGTCGGTACCGACTCACAAATTGTGAATGTGCATTGCAGACGTGTGTTTGCATGGCGCAAACTGCGATTTTCGCAGTTTGCACCATGCAAACAGCTTACTACATCTGCCCCTTAGTCTCTACAATGGGGAAAAATGAAATGGTCAGCTTTTTCCTCATCAGGCCATATAAAACATCTTTTATAATGTCTGTGCTTATCGATACATGGCGCCCCACTCCTGGGGCACTGAAGGGAGACCTTAGGGGTGACTTATATGTAAAAATAAGGTTGTTTATCACTTTCAAAGTATCTTTAATTCCAAAGTCAAATTTGCATATATTTAACTTTTAAAGACAGTTTGCAAAGCAGGGTTGCTTTCAAAAGTGGCAGTAAGCAGCACAGTAGTGCTTCGTCTAGTGCAGCAAATCTACTGGGCCTCTAAACCTCCCTGCCCAATTTCATACTAGGGACTTATAAGTAGTATGAATCCCCTCTTACCTTATTATATACTAGGGACTTACAGGGGCCTGTCATTTCCAATTAAAATTATAGCTAATTACCATATACCTTTTTCATCAGAGCACTGGCAGGGGCAAAGTTAGCAGTGCCAAGAGTACAGTAAGAGTTAGTCACCACCAGTATCCACCAGAAAAAATTGGAGTGAATAGGGTTAAAAGGATGACTTTCCCAAAGAAAGCCTTGCAGTAGGTTCTGTTCTATAGCTTTGTGTGCTCGCCTGTTCAAATGTTAAGAATGGTTTACACCCCATGCTTGCAAGGTTCACCAAGCGCCACTTCTGGACTGTTTAGGATTATATGCTGGTTAGACTAAACAAATGTGATATTTACCAATGAGCAAAGAATCAGTGATAATCCTCATTGGAAACTAACAGTTCAAAGTGATTCTTACTTTGTAGTATACAAGTAGGCAAGCCTCAGCTGTGTGAACTTTCGGAAGTTTTCTTAATGTTTGAGAGCATCAAGAACTTCAATAATTTTGTGAGGTTTTAAAAACAAGTGGGCTGCACATACAATAAAAAACATGCTTTACCAGTAAATACAAAATATTTTGTGTGGAAACATTCTCAAATCTATTGTGTTTGTTCATGAAAACGTTCACTGCAGGTTAGGTTTTGCAAATCTGACAATCTTAAACAAACTACAGATTCACAAAGTGCAAAGTTTTCAAATGTGACAGGACATAGTTTCCTGTTTTAAATTAAGTTTTTCTAAAGTTTGCCGATTGGTGACTAAAGATCTACAAACAAATGTAGAATGCTGCCATGATTGGCAGCTCACCTTCCAAAATAAAGTCAAAGTATGCAAATGTAATGCTGTCCTTAATTTAGACACACTTCCATTCTCTATTTTCTTCAGTGATCCCATACGCCGAACCCTCATTGTCATTTTCATGTCACTTTATATTATACTACGAGGGTCTGCTGGACTACAGTCAGTGAAAACATATTTTCGTAAGGCTCATAGGGCCAGGTTTACAAGGCCCTAATGCCTCTTAGTGCCACACTACCGTCATTTTTGTACGCTAATGTTGCGTTAAGGAGGCCATTTTCCTTCGCCACATTTACAAAATGGCGCAATGCTGGCATTTACAACCCCTTGAGTGACATTTTTACTGTGCCAGGTATACTGTATGCAAGGGGGGTATTGCCACCCAGGGAGGCTGCAAGAAATGGTGCGGTGAAACCTACAAGATTTCAATGCAACATTTTTTGCATCATTTTTAATGCCTGCTTGGGGCAGGCATTAAAGTGACGGGCCCATAGTAGCCTATGGGTCTCCGTAGGCGTTGCTGCACTAGCACCATAATTTATAGCGCTAATCCAGGAAAGCACCATAATAGCATCTATAAATTCTGATGCTCTTGTGGAAACGAGCACCATGGTGTGCCATATTCTAAGTACAGCGCAACCATGGTGTCGTTTGGTGGGGCAGGGGTGGCGTAAGACCAGGACTGATGAGCCACTTTGTTGTAGATCTGGTACCTAGTGTTGTTCTCTGTGCTACATGTAAAAAGGAGGTACATTTGTCCCCAGTGGTTCAGTATGTAGGAGAGCCTTTTAAGGTGGGTAAGGAAATGATATCCTAAAGTTATCAATCTTTTTAGTATCACATGCGTGAACAGTTTTAAAGGGCAGAAAAGATCAAATCTAACGTGCTTCTGTGCAGTTTGCCCTAATCAGCTCTAGTCTTTCATACTCGATCATTGTAGTATATGTTGGGGAAAAGATAATAAGCTAATAGTTAAAGTATTTGTATGAGTGGTAACATCTCTGAAGGTCCTCCTACGTGTCTATTGGGGCCTGAAACATTAACGTTGCATCAGTATTTGCCAGGATTTTGAAAGGCGTATTTATGCCCATAAATGACAAGGCAGGAGATTAATTCATGCTGTGGGCCTGCTATAACGTATATTCAATTGGGGCATCATTCAGAGTGAGCGGAGGTAATGTAAAAACTTCTTTACACGTTTTTCAAAAAAGATCCTTTTATAGTCAACATGGCATGCATGTGTTTTAGCAGCAGGTGCCAAGATTCCATGTAAACATGTTTTTGCCACAAGTGGCAAAAAGTTGCGGTAGAGGTATTTAGTTGCGGTACAGACTACTTAGAATTTTCATGGGGTACTGGTGTCAACGCCTGAACCTTAAAGCCCATAAGCAGGATCATTTTCTGGGAGTAAGGGTGTATTTATCTGAAAGATACAAGAGCTCCTGGAGCTCCACCAACATTTCTGACAACAAAACTCAAAGCACAGGCTAGTTATACCATTCTCTAGCAATGGGCATTTACTAAACAGTTCAGTTCTCGGGCAGGACAAACAGATGTACATTCATCCTATGTGTACAAACATTTTCCTGGTACATTGATAACATTTGTTAAACAGTGAATTCTTTCCACTGTGGATGCAAATGCCAGAGCAGATCATCATATCTCTCTCCCAAGTGTTCTCATTCAATCCAGAACGGAGCTCTGCAAAATATCTTATATCTTAACTATTATTGAAGCTCAAGCTTGTATTAGTGCTGTAGCAATGGTTTCATATGACACAAGCAAGATGTAGTTGGTTTAGTTCTTGCATTTGCAATTACCTCCATTACAAGACTTCGGTTACTATGAAAAGCTGGGTTTATCTTGTGGGAGGTAACATGAAATGATGATCTCTTCTCTTTCTCTCTTAAATGTGCTTTTTGTACCTCTCTAGCCTTCTTACACTTCAGTTTTTTGCAGCTATCTTTGACCTACTTCTGTTTCATTTGTACCTGTCTCTTCTTACTCCTGTTTGATTTTTCACACCTCTCTCACACATTCCACACCCTTTATGTAAGCTGTGTTGTTATCACCTCACATTCACTCTTGTACCACTCTCTCTTTTTTATACTGTCATTCTCTCTCATCAATGCCTTCTTCCTCTCGCCTGCTTTTCTTCCTCACTGGTTCTCTTCTCCATCTCCCACTCTGGGATCTGCTGAATTTTTGTGGCATTCACTGGCATCAATAAACTTGAAAGTACCTTTCCTCGAGGGGTGACTATCTACCAGCAGCAATGAAATATTTGACAAGTTTGTTACTTTGTAGTGTTTCTTTTTTTCATAGAGAGACAGTATTGGAATACCTAATCTTGTACAGCAGGTTGTAGACAGGCAAAAGCTGATGTACTTTGTCCTGCATGACTTTGAAAACAGGCTTCAGAAGCGGATGGGGGCACATTCCAGAGTAGTGGAACCTGGCCTCGCCCATTCTGCGAAGGCTGTGGGTTATTGTATTACATCCCCACAAAAGTCAGTCATGCATGAGAGAAGTCCCCTCATTTTCCTACATCATCGGAATTCTGTCAATTACAGGGCTTGACATTGTTAATTTCACATCAGTGCAGACTCATTCAGAAAGGGAAGGCCATTTTTCACAGAAATAGGAGCTAATTTCTCCCCCGTACACAGGCTACCTAATCTAAAACCACTCTCTGACTATCCTTACAAAGTTGATCACCCACATTTCTTTGTTCGAATTTCAGCATCTGCTCTTTTTCCTTAGTGTTGCCTTCTGATATCAACATACGCCTGGCTAACGGAGGGGACAGATGTTCTGGGCGTGTGGAGATCCTCTACAGTGGTTCCTGGGGGACAGTGTGCGATGATTTCTGGAACATAAATGCAGCACGAGTAGTCTGCGCACAGCTTGGCTGTGGTACACCCACTGCTGCACCAGTGAAGGCCTTCTTTGGTCAAGGTAGTGGACGCATTCTGCTTGATGACGTCACATGTACCGGCAAGGAATCTGCTCTGTGGAACTGCAACAACAATGGATGGAACAACCATAATTGTGACCATAGTGAAGACGCTGGTGTCATTTGTTCAAGTACGTAGAACGTTCTTTGTTGTAACGAAGCATCTAAAAAATCTGAATGAAAACAGGAGCTAAAAGTCTGAAAAATATCTCAGTGTACTGCTCTTGCCTATCACAGAAACTCTAAAAGGCACCTACAAGTAAATAAAACTCCTGATCCTGTGACTGCTTCTGTTATAATCCTTTATGCTGATCCTTTCTAAGTGCCAATCCTGGTTACTACTCCTGAGTACTCACGAAACCACTCAAAAACATGCTGTAATAATAGGGAGCACGCTGGTATTGTTACACTTGCAGTCACATTGACTAGTATACATCATTCACTCTCCTGCTCATATTAGTTATAGGGGTGGTAATTTTAGCATATTACTACCCCAAGTTAGTAACATTTTCTAAACTGGTAAGCATTTGTTAAAGAGTTTTATTGTGTAACTACATGTTTTGCAACCACTTCAGAATGCAAGCACACATGGAGAAGTAACTGTTGTGTATATATGTCAGACAGACCCAATGTTTTAGAAATGGGGTCTTTGGTTGGCAGTCAGGTTACCCCCTGTCCAAGCAAGGACCCTCACTCTAGTCAGGGTAAAAGAGAATCACCCACAGTTAACCCCCGCTCACTCCCTTGGTAGCTTGGCACAAGCAGGCAGGCATAACTTTAGAAGCAATGTGTAAAGCATTTGTACCAACACACATATTAACTCAGTGAAAACACTACAAAATGACACAAAACAGGTTTAGAAAATAGATAATATTTATCTAAACAAAACAAGACCAAAACAACAAAAATACAACATACACAAATCAAGTTATGAATTTTAAAAGCAAAAAGAGTCTCAAATCCTTTAGAAAACAGTGAGAACGCTGTTAGCGTACAAAAGTACCTGGGTAGCGTTAAAATAAAGCCATGCGATCTGTCAATTTCTCACTCCCAAGCAAGAATGTGAGTTGTTCCTCCTCCGGTCGGGTTGGCGTGTGCCATTGCTTCTCTCTCCATAGAGAGCGATGCGTCGATCCGATGGGTACCTAGGGTCTGGGCAGGCTTTGCATTGATTTTCCACACCCAGCAATGCTGTGTCGAAATCTGGTCGCACGGTGTCAAGAAACCGTGCTGAGTGGGTGCTTGCGGGGGTAACAGCAGCCGCTGCGGGTGTTGCACGTCATTTCTTCAGCCGCGTTGCATCGATCTTCCAGCCACGATGGAGGTGGAGCATCGATGTTAGCCACGAGGCTGGCGACGCATCGTTTTTCAGCCGCGAGGCAGGTGGTGCGTTGAAAGTTTCTCTGCACAGCAGTCTTGTTGTGGATTTCTGTCCTTTTCCACCAGCTGCACCTTTCAAGGGCCCAGAGACACGTTAGGGCACCACTTGGCAAGCAGGACTCTCACCAGAAAGCCCAAGTGCTGACTGAGAGAAGTCTCTGATGTTCCTGAGACTTCAACAACAGGAGACAAGCTCAGTTCAAATTCTTGGAGATTCTTCACCAGTTGGAAGTCCCACAATAGTCAGTCTTTGTTCTCTCTCAGGCAGAAGCAGCTACTGCAGGCCAACCCAGCACAGCACAGTCACAGGCAAAGGGGAGGTACTCCTCCTCCAGATTCTCCAACTCTTCTCCTTGGCAGGGGTTCCTCTTGGTTCCAGAAGTAATCTCATTTTCAGGGCTTTTGGGTGCTCTTCTTATACCCTGCTAGCACGCCTTGTCCTAAGTAAGTAAACTTACAAGGGGACGCGTATAGGTCAATGAACTTTTTGAATCGCATGGAGTATCCTAGTCATGCAGTGACTACTGAATCCACAACTAACATTAATAACTAAGAAGCATTCTATGAAAAACAGTTTAAACCCATCTACTCATGAATAACCACAACTCTGGAATGATTTAAACATTTTTATTTCCCTATTGATTACAATTCTAAATCATCCGTTAGTTAAATCTTTATTCAAACCAATCAATTAATTAATTAATGAATAGAAGACATCATCTCTTGGAGGAAACATATGCGATAATGCAATTCCATACACTAAGAATACCAGCGTTAAAAGTGAAATCAAGCAGTTAAGTTTGTCAGTCATTTGTCACTGTCAAGATCACCCTTAACAGCCTACCTAACCAAGATTAGCATCAGCATGTGGGTCTTCATGCAAAAATAAAACAATTTGGAGAAAAAATCAATTTGGAAAAATTGCAGTTGGTACTTGGAAGAAAAGGCACATAATTGTCTGTCACATTTTCATAGCTACCTATCCAGGATGGGTCAGCAACAAGTCAGTCTTCGTCTTCAGGTCATCAATTAGTCAGCTACAGATCAGGCTCACAGATTATAAGCCCAATATCAGCACCTCAGACAGCGTCTCCTGACGTCATCAATTCTCCTCCCGCAACTCTAACTCTTGCCCCTTGTCATGACTTTTTATTAGGGTCTCCCAGACCATCCCCTTAATTGCTAATTGGTCAGTCAGTCAGCAGATATGATATTAACCTATAGTTTTTGTTTACCAAATCCACTAATTTTCACATTTATTAGTTCATAAGATGTGGAATGGGTCTTCATGCGATGCCCTCATCATCCTGCTCATCAGGTATCAAAATTATTGCATATTTCGTCTTCAGTCAGTGCTTCTATTGTTCAAGTCCTGGGAAAGTGCATTTAGCCTGCTCTACACATAATTGTATCAAATTGTCTTTATCATCTCCTGTCTGCAGGTACATTGCAGAACATTCTAGCTAAGTAACTTGAACTTCGAGCGGGTCAAAGCTATAGCGGCTTGCAGTCCTTTGCAAAGCGTTCAGTATTTCAGATTTTCGAGTATGCGAGGCCCAGGGAAACTAGGCCTTTAGTCCAGATAACTTAATCCTACAAATTAATGCAAAACATAGGTTATACATCTCATTATGACATATTATTACATTTTTCTCATATATTTTAATTATTTCATACAATTTCAGTCATTTTAGTACACATGCTGATCACACCCCGAGGGCACATTTTCAAACGTACACATTATTTTTCTATAATGAAATTCTCTACGCAATTTCTCATTAGTAATTACATATAGATCATTAATAATTTTCTTAATTAGCAAATCTGCTTTAACAGTCTCTCCTCTGATGACTAAATATGTCATCACATCTTCCCTTATCATCATTTTTACAATTCTGTCTCTGATGTACCTTGACTTCTCCTTAAGTTTTCTCTATAGATTCTTCTCCTAGGTTGTTCTTCCCTCCTCTGATTATTTTTAGACCCTTTTAATTTTATTTTGTGCCATAATTTACATGTACCCCATAATCCTAGTATAGAAACAATCACAATTAATATTCCCTGCACAATTTTCCATAGTACCCCATCTCAAATTTGACTAAACCAAATGCCTACGGAAGCAAATCCATTTCCAACTTTTTCCCAAACCCCTGGTTCCTTCAATTCCTTCAAATCCTTGCTCGAATTAGTGAAGTTAGTAAGTAAGTCTCTTATCTCCTTATCACTATTGGGTATATATGAACAACAATGCCTAGCGCTAATCATCCTACAGACTCCGCCGTCTTTCGCTAACAGTATATCTTACGCAAGCCTATCTTGAAGAGTCATAGCTCTATACTCAGCTAATTCAGTATCTAACAGGTGTGTTGCCCTTGTAAAATTTGTCAGCATGTTATCCACAATAGTAGACAACTTTTGTATCTTGGTTGCATTCAAAATAACTCCAAGAGAAGGAATTACTGCCCCAAAAATATCTCCCACAGTTGCAGAAGAGGTTTCCCTCCTCTGTCACTCATGATGTAATTGAGTCACTTTCGGAAACTTCTTTAAATCGTCTATCTGATAAATTTTAGAGAAGACTATCCCCAAATAACATGTCCCATACCATCCTCTAGGAAGATGGTAATAAGCATTTAGTCCACAAATATAGTAGATTCCAGGAATTGCAGGATCCTAACCATGCAGCATAAAAGTCCATTTACTCTGAAACAAAAACACATGCCTACATTCACTCATTACCACAAATAAAGTGTCAGTGTGTGATTTCGGTCTATATATACAAAGCTTCCCTACATGAATGCATCTAAAGCTAATTTCCCTTGCGTTTTAATAGCAATGTATGCATAATCATTCTTATAGGTCCTCTTCTCTAATCCTTTCTCTAACTTTTCCATCAATGCCTTCCTCCTGTCATCAGTATGCCCTATAAAGCTCTTTTCTAATTGGGTGAGTAAGCAGGTTAGATTATGTTTATGAGCATAAGCGGTGCCAAACGTAAGTGATGGCTCAAAAAATTCTCTAACTAATATTTTATCATGCTCTTTAGCTATTTTACTCAAATATCTAATAATAGGAACAAAAGAAAACACTAAATCATAATTAGAATAAAAATACTGAATATACTCTTGGTTATAGAATCTTGTTAGTAGCAAACTACAGCTTATGCCATAGGTTAGTGGCAGGCTATTGTACGTAATCCCTTCTTCCACAGAGGAAGGAAATTGTGTACACACAAGACAATTCCTTGCATCCATCGTTTCAACATACTCAACAAGCGACAGAACACATTAGAAGAAAACTCTCCTTGGGCATTAGTATAGTCATGGAAGTATTTTTCATCTAACTTCAACCTTTCTAAAGCTGTTAGTGTAGTAGTCTCAGGAACAGAGGCAATAGTAGCCTCCTTCATTTCATGAACAGGCATTCCTACAATCATTATTATAAACATTATTCCACACATAATTGACACTCCAACACTCAAATACCTACAATATCTAATATTTCTAACACGGTTATTTAACTCAGCCATGATCTGTAAAGAATCAGAAAGTAGAAATAACTCTTAGATAAAGTGCAACAGAAAAAAATCAAAGATGGAGAAAAATATTTATTTCTCACAGTTCAGTTTCACACGTAGGAACCCTTCCTCCTTTGTCAAAAAACAGCTTGTCACATCCGGGTTTTCAATTGTCATATCAGGTTATCAATGTCTTTTCTGGTTTTATTTCAAAGTTTCTTTTTCAGATTTATCTAGATCAGCTCAACAACTCAGTCTTTTGATCATCTACAGGTTGCATCAAAGTACTGATTCAGAACTTCTCTACCAAAATAAAAAGACATAAACTCATTTTGCCATCCACCTGTTGCTACATATGCCCACTCAGGACCTGCGTATCTTCGACTAACTACTCTCTTTCTTTTCAACCATTGTTTTCCCCCTAATTATCCTACACTCAGTTCTTCCTTTCTTGTGGTATCTTCTTCTTCCTCTATCGTTTCATTTATGACCAATTCCTTCTTGTTGGAAAATGGGTCATTGGTAAGGGCAGGTAGGTACTTACACTTAGCAATAGGCCACTAACCTCCACTAAGGTCCAGTTAGGTCTCAGTAAATTAAACCCAGCTCAACCCTTGGTAGGTTGTCAACGAGCGACAAGGCTTAACTTAGGAGACAGAGTGTAAAGCATTCAAATATCACAAAACAGTAATTAAATAAAACACAGGAAACAGTTTAAAAATCCAAAATCAATTTATAAATATAGATTATATTTTTATCTTTAAAATGACACCAAAACGAATACGATCGGAATAGGGGGAACCGGAGATATTAATTTTTAAAGAATTAATGCTTTCTAGCGCATAGAAGCCACTAGTGCTCAAAGGGTTAAAAAAGGTCACACTGGAAAGGAACAAAGTCCAGAGTTCAGGCCACCCACGAGGTAACACTGTCTTACTTCCTTTCAGAAGTGTTTGATTCAGGAAAGTGGTCCATAGCACCAGCCAAGGGTTCAGAGGCTCTGGTGTGCCTCTTGGGGTCTGGGACTACAACTCCCACAATGCACCTATGCAACTTATGGAGTTGCTCCAAACATCTCCAACCTTCTGGATCTTCTTCCAGAGGTCCTTTTTGTGTCCTTGAAGTGTCCACAACTTTATGCAAGGTTCCAGAAGCTCTGAGTTGCTCCTTGGGAGTTGGGACTACAATTCCCAGAATGCACCTGGTCAGAATCCTCAAATGGCCACTGGACGCTTGTCAGCTGGGCTCTGCTTGCAGGACTTGATGGAGGGGACTCTGGGCAGCTCCTTTGTACCTGTAGCAAACAGGGAGACCCTTCTTGAAGCAGTAGAAGACAGGTAAAGTCCTTTTAGTGGTGAAGCCCAAGAGTGCAGCTGCTGCAGTCCTCCAGAGTGCAGTGTCCAGGTGCAGGTCAAGGGTCCAGCAGGGCAGTCCTTCTCCTGTAGTTCTTCCTTGTTGGAATCTGAATGGGATCTGGTAGGGAACTGAGGTGTGGGTGCAGGTCTGCCAGTTTTATCCCTGCTCCTTGGTGAAAAACAGGGGGGTTCTGGTTGTCCAATCAGGGGCAGGGTCCTTCCCCCTGAGATGACCACTTCCTGGGAAGTGTGGCAAAAATCAATCCCAGTGAGCCACATTCCTCAAAAATCCATCATGGCTGAAAATGATTTTTGGAGGTTACATCTGGCTGAGCCCACCCACTGGTGTGGCTAAAAATCCTAAACACACCCCTCTCCTGCCCTCTCCTAATCTAATCAAGGGGACACTTAATTGTCTGGGTTTGCAGGATGTGGGGGTGCTGCTGGGTTGCTCCAAATGTCCTTCTCTGCCTTTGAAGACTAGTTTGGCAGCCCTCCCCTTCCTGCCTCACCGTCTGCTGAGGGGAGATCTCCTCCCACAGGCACATCTCTTTGTGTGAAGCCAGGCCACTTCACACCTCATCAAGGCAGCCCAATCAGAGCACAGCAGCAAAATGAATGCAGGGCTGAAGTTGGCAACTTTTCAGGTAAAGTTAAAAACTCTTTACCTGAACAAGTTATATTAAATCCAACAACTGGATGTTGTGGGATTTATTATACCAATTATTTGATACCAAACTCTTGTATCTGTCACTTAAGTGGACTTTTAAAATTAAAATAAAGTCTCCCCATTCTAGCCTGTGAAGGCCATTCACTACAATGAGGGAAAAACAAATTTGGGTGTTTTTACCTCACCAGGTCTTATACAACTATTTATATAAGGTCCCTGCTTACAGGTACGTGGCACCCAGCCCTAGGGGCACTTAGGGCACACCTAAGGGGTGACTTATATGTAAAAATAAGGTAGTTTAAGACTTTGGAACTACTTTTAATTCCAAAGTCGAATGTGCTTATAACTTTAATTTAAATGCAGCCAGCAAGGCAGGCCTGCCTTTAAAATGTTACTGGGCACCTCAGCAGTGCACCCATGGGTGCACTACCTATGCTGGGGTCCCTAAACATACATGTCCTACCATATACTAGGGACTTATAGGTAGGTTGACTTAGCCAATTATAATTAGCCTAATTTTCATACTGATTTTACACAGAGCACAGGTCCTGGGACTGGTTAGTAGTACTCAGGGCACCATCAGAGTCAGGAAAACATCAGGAAAAAGTGGAAAATTGGGGCAAAAAGTTAGGGGGCCTCAGCAATCAGCCCTTGTTCTGTCACACTTCTTTTTCCCAATTTGCAATTCAGGCCAATGATCTCCTTTTCTCATTCCTTCTGTCAATATTCTCCTCAAGATTGGACTCTTTCCCTTTTCTTTCTCTATGCTGTTTTCTCTTGATGGACCTGCAACAGGTTCAGGAGGAGTCAGACCACTTTGACTTTGATCTGCCTCAACTATTTCCCCCTCTTGATCTGGCACTTGCTCTACTTGTTTTTCAACACCGTCTGCTTGTGGGAGAACCCCTGCTGAGTTAGACTCTTGCTCACCCTCCTGTTATTCTTTACTCTTGTCTCTTACAGGAGTGATTGACCCATCTTCCACAAGCTCCGGATCAACTTCAGGTTCAGCCTGCTCTTGTTCCGGTTCAGTTATAGCCATTTGTTTTGCTGCTGTTGGTGTTCTCAACAACACTTCTTCATGGTCCTGCGGACTCACCACCCTCTTTGCATGGCTTGCATGCATCCAATTTGGCAGTCCTGCACACTTTACAGCTGTTGTAGTTGTTTGTACCACCTGGTAAGGACCTTAGCAATGCGGTTCTAAACAGGTCTTTTGAATGTGCTTTTTGATGGTGACCCAATCTCCAGCTCTCAGATTGTGACCTGGGTCATGAATGGGTGGCAGGGGAACAGCCTGCACCTGCTGAGAGAAAGAGCGAACAACATCAGCCAGACCTTTGCAGTAGTCCAGCAGCATATCATCTGTAATATTGACAAGTGCATTGGCTGGAATTGCTGGCAACTTCATTGCTCTTCCCATGAGGATCTCATGGGGCGACAGTCCTGTCTTTCTGTCAGGTATATTTCGCATTGACATCAGTACCAATGGTAAGGCATCTGGCCATTTCAGATTAGTTGGGGCACACATCTTGGCAATTCTTGATTTCAATGTACCATTCATTTGTTCCACTAGTATTGATGCTTCAGGGGGATAGCTGCAATGCAACTTCTGCTCAATGTTTAATGCTGCACATAAGAGTTTGATCACTTTGTTATTGAAGTGAGTTCCCCTATCTGATTCTAAAGAGATCAAAAATCCGAACCATGGTATTAACTCTCCAAGCAACAGCTTTCCTACTGTGAGATTTTCATTTCTTCATGTCGGGTATGCTTCAATCCAATGACTAAAGACATACAAAATCACCAACACGTCCTTCAAACCACCATATGTAGGCATCTCAGTGAAATCCAACTGCATTCTGCTGAATGGTCCTCCTGTTCTTCCAAAGTGGCTCAATTTCACTACTGTTCCTTTCCCCACATTTAGTTGCTGACGAATTACACATTGATGACACACTGCCTCAGCTGCATGTCTGAATTTCAGATTGAACCAATCAACTTTGAGCAACCTGACCATGGCATCCCTTCCAATATGTGCCTGGCCATGATAATAACGGGCCATCTGAGTTAACAAACAATTTGGCAACACCATCTGACTCTCCTCAGAAGCCCAAATTTCATCAGATCTTTGAATACACTTTAACCTGATCCAAAGTTATTTCTCCTCTTTGTTCACATTCTCCTGTGATGTTTTCAATTCTTCTAGTGTATTACTTTTAAGGCAAAACTTATGCAATTATTCTCTTCCTCAGGCATCAATCCCACTTGTCTTTAAACGATATACAGTTCAATGCGCAAAACCTTGCAACTTGATCTGCATATCCATTTCCCAATGAAATGAAATCCTATGTCTTTTGATGTGCACTGCATTTTACCACAGCAATTTCTTCAGGTAACTGTATTTGCATACAACAACTCTTTTATTCGGTCACCATTTCTCACTGGTGTTCCAGTAGAGGTCATAAAACCTTGTTGCGACCACAACTGGCCAAAATCATGAACGATTCCAAATCCATATTGACTGTCAGTATAGACTGTGACTCTTAATCTTGCAGAAACATAGCATGCTCTAGTAAGTGCTACTAATTCTGCTACTTGTGCCGAATATACACCTGGAAGCCATGAGGCTTCTAATGTGCCTGTAATTGTGCATACTACATATCCTGCTCTCAATGTCACTGTTCCATCTCTGAGACACGAACCATCAACAAAGACAATTTGATAATTTTCTTCCAAACATGTGTCTCTAACATCAGGTCTTGGCTTTGTACACAATTCAGTTACCTCAAGACAATCATGCTAGATGTCTTCTTCTTTTTCAATTTCAACAGTATCACCTGGAAGCAATATCGCTGAATTCAGCACTCCACACCTCTTTAACGTTACATTTGGAGCACCCAATATGCTCATCTCATACCTTGTCAATCTTGCACCTGTCAAATATTGAGTTTTCATCGTTGTCAGTAAAATTTTAACAGAGTGTGGTACCATTACCATTAACAGGTATCCCATGGCTAACCCCTTACATTGGGAAAGACTTTGACCAACTGCGGCTACTGCACGCAGGCAGCCTGGTAAAGCTGCTGCAACCGGGTCCAAGGTAGCTGAAAAAGAAGCTACTGGGCGATAAGTAACTCCATGAACCTGTGTCAAAACAGACAAAGAACAAGCATCACGTTCATGACAAAACAATATGAAAGGCTTTGTGTCATCAGGCATTCCCAACGCTGGAGCTCTGCACAAACTCTCTCTCAATTCAGTGAATGCTTTCATCTGATCTTCATCTAGGGTAATGTGATCTGTAAATTCCTTATGTGTCAACTGCTGCAAGGGTTTTGCAATCTCAGCAAAATTCAGAATCCACTGTCTGCAGTACCCCACCATTCCCAGAAACATCCTAACATCTCTCTGTGAAGTCGGGGGACTTCTCTGCAGAATCATGTTAATTATCTCCCTGGAGATTCTCCTTAATCCCTTCTAAATCTGGTGTCCCAGGTATTTTACAGATTTTTGGCAATACTGCAATTTCGCAGGTGAAACCTTATGTC
This sequence comes from Pleurodeles waltl, assembly GCF_031143425.1. Classification (NCBI taxonomy): domain Eukaryota; kingdom Metazoa; phylum Chordata; class Amphibia; order Caudata; family Salamandridae; genus Pleurodeles; species Pleurodeles waltl. The sequence goes on from NC_090445.1 coordinate 698,038,561, forward strand.
CAAATTCTCCTAAATGATTTAATAGGGCAATCAAGTCGTACTTACACTCGTCCCTTGTTCTGGATGCAATCAACAAATTATCAAAGTACTGCACTAAAGTCGATTGATATGGTAATTCCAGGTTATTTTTCAAGATCTGATTAAACAGTGATGGTGACTCCATATACCCTTGTGGGAGCCTGCACCAGGTGCAGACTCTATCTAGGAATTTGAAACTAAAAAGAAACTGACTATCCTCATGAAGAGGCACAGAAAAGAAAGCTTGTGACAAATCAACCACTGTGAACCACTCTGCATTGCAAGGAATCTGAAACAGTATCCCTGCTGGATTTGGCACCACTGGACAACATTTAACCACCAAATCATTCACTTTTTGCAAGTCCTGCACAACGCACACTTTCCCACATGGCTTTTTCAAGCCCATTATTGGTGAATTGTTTCGGCTGCTTAACACGTCCTTCAAAACTCCTTGTTTTAGAAAATCTCCAATTATTTGTGCCACCTTCATCAAAACACCTTGCAGCATGTTACACTGTGGAAGCTGCGGAAATACTGCATTGGGCTTCAGAGTAATCTTAATTGGCTCCACTCCCTTAATCAGACCTAGTTCTTTACTTGTCAGGTCCCAGACGTCTTCCTTCACTGTTCCCTGTAAGTCTACATGCAGTTCCTTCAGAGGAAACATTGGGAAAAATTAAATCAATGGGTATTCATCACTAGCATTGTTAACCATCATTTCAGTCACCTGTTCTTCCTTATCATCACTATTGGTTTGTACTTCAATTCCAGTGTCCGAGCAATTAATGGAACATTTCGTTGTACACAACAAATCTCTTCCCAATAGAGATACAGGACTCGAGTCACACACTACAAATCTATGTAGCCCCTGGTAATTGCCAATTTCAACCTACACTGGTTCTGTGATTTGGATTGTCAACTGTCTATTTTCCACTCCCACAACTTGAACTGTCCTGACTGAAAGAGGACAATTCGGGAGCTCTATGCTTCTCACTGTAGAGCGCGTACCTTGTGTATCCACTAAGAATGAGACCTTGTATCCCATCACCTTTACCTTCACAAAAGGTCCTCTCTGATCTACTTCTAGGGATGCTGCAAGCAAATAATGTCCTTCATCTGATGCTATCGCTCATCCATTCTTCATTTATTTCATCCTCACTGAAAAATGGAAATTGGTGCACTGTGTTATTACTACTATTTTGTCTCTGACCTGTGACCTGCTGAGTAAGCATCACCTGTTGCTGCTCCATCAGGGATTGAGGTATCTGCATTTGCTGTCTAGGTACCATGGGAACCTGCTGCTGTATTGTTTGCAACTATGTTAATTATGCACGTGGCCCCTGAATTTGCTGCACTGGTAGAAAATTCTATCCTCGATTCTGAACATTAGGAACAAATCCATTTGTTCTTGGGACTTTCACAGTTTGAAATGTACTGACATCACCACCTTGCTGAATGACACCATCCTGCGCCATCAACGGACACTCCTGCTTCCAGTGTCCCACATTTCCGCACAAATGACACGGCAACATCTTTTTCATCCCCTGCATGTCATTCTGAACCACTACAGTTTCTAACTCTGGACTATGCATCATGTCAACTCCACGTCCTCTACCTCTCATTTGAGGCTGAAACATAACAGCTCTCTGCTGCGGTGGCATAGGTGGTACTATAGCTCCCTGCACTCCTTTTTTAACTGCTTTTATTTGCATCACCATCGCTTTCTCCTTCAACTTTGTCTGCTGCTTCAATTCAATCTCGTCACTACAGCATTTGGCATACTGCAACACTTCAATCAGGAAATCAAATGACTCTGCCCTACTTCTGGTCTTAAATCTTCAACGAACCTGAACACAAAATGCAACATGTCTTACCGCTCAATTGCTTCCTTGCCACTGTACTCCTTGAATGCTTTTAGCAATCTTTCATAGTAGGTATGTATTTGCTTTTTGGATTATTGAACCGTTCTATCAATTCTCTGGCAATCATTATTTTTGAGAGAAATTCTTGTCTTCAGGAACTCGATCGCCTTATAATAAATTTGCATTACCTCGTGTGTAGGTGCACCTGTTATTTTATCCCTTTCCGGTTCACTTGTTGGCCAATCTACTGCTCTCTTACATTCAGCCCACAAGTCGGCTGGCACCACTATCTCCTATAACATGTTTAAGTTCTCCCACAAACATTTAGAAAGTTTTACAAATCTGTCTGTCTTCTGATACCACTCGACTGGCTTCTCTCTTAATTTTGGGCAATCGTTTGTGAATGACAATATATCACTCCTATGCCATGGGACATGAAAGAGCTGCGCCCCTGGTATCTCTCTCCTCAGAAGCATTTTCCCTGATTCCCTTTCTTTTTTAACATCTTCAGATCCCTCTGGTGAATCTTGCATTCGCTTATCTTTTTTCTTTGTCCATCTACCTTCCCACTTCTCTTATGCTCCCCAAATCTGAGCACTCTGCAGCAATTCCCTTAAATAAGCCTTCATTCCCGCTGATCTCACGCAATCAAAATCCTTTGCCTCGAAATCTAATCTGTAACTTCGTTTCAAATGCTTTGTTTTCTCAATCTCGATGTTATGTTTCTCTGCTAGCTCTGCCAATTTCCGATGTATTTTACTCACTTCTCTTGTAATCTTTGGACACAAATACCTCAGTTCTTCTTTGGTGTAGGACTCCAATCTGTTCGCACCCGTTGTTTCCTCAACTAATTTGGTTGCTTCTATATTTAACCTCACATGATTTATCTGCTCTTCGCCTTTGGATGTATTTTGAAGAGTGTTTAGACTGTCTAACCATTTGCTCAATTGCTGAGCTGACAGTCCCTGTAATGAGATGTTACTCGCATTTGGCACTGGTAGCTGTTGCATCACAGCACCTGGAGTTTGCGCCATCAAACGTTTCAAACTTTGACAAGCATTAGAGCCATTCACTGCACATGGAAGCCCTACAAGTGGACTAAGATCCATTAATGGCTTAGATCCATTGACAGTCTGACCTGCTGATGACATCACATGCACGAGATCACTTACTCCCTTTCTCACAAGACTTTGTGACATCTCGTTCCGTTCTCCCACACTTGCTTTCTTCTGTGCAAACAAGGGTACCGCTGGTCCAACGGTAATAGGTGGCGATATTGCATCTGGAGCTGCCCTAACACTCGTGCCTTGTGGTAATGTTACCCCCATTGCCTGGTTCATGACTGATGTAATATCTGACTGTGTTCCTGTCATTGTTGTAAACTTCGGCAAACCCTGTGACTGTGCCGGAGGCAATAACATTGGAATCTGATCTGTCTGAACTACTATTGGCCTCAGAAGCACTTGCTCCGCTGGCACCATTATGTTCGAAACTGTCTCAAGAACTGGCACATCTGGATAAATTCTCTGTACCGAAGGTGGATGCATCTGAGCTTAGACCACAGTATTAGTCCCTGCATTGGGTGTACTCTGTACTACCCCTGGTATCTGTCCACTATCTGTCTGCGCTGCTCCCTCAGTTCCTGGTCCTTGTGTTGGAGCAGTTGGAGCAGCACTAGTTCTTGGACCCCCTGAATATGTCCCAAAGGTTGGAGGTCGATCCCTGAATAGCTGCGTAGTGAGGTCCTCAACATCAGAATCCTCATAGTTTACATAGGACTTTCTATTTCTCTTCTTTCCTGCACTCTCATCCTCTTTAGCACTATCTTCCTTCTCTGTCTCAACTTCCTCTGTAATTGCAGGAAACAATTTGACACCCTGTAGCATCTCTGCTCTCCATCTTTTCTGTGCCCAATCCCACCTAGCTTCAACTAAGGATTTCTCTACTTGTTTCATCCTCTTTTTAAACTTCATTTCTTGTTGCTGTCTGGCCACTAGCTCCCAAACCGCTAAAGCCTCAAACTGTGCTGGTCTCGGTAATGGCTTCATCTCATATAATATCATTCGCAATTCATCCAAAATTCTCAAATTAAACGTTCCATGTTCCGGAAGTACTAAGGACCCTCGTTTCTTTGTTAGCTTACACCACTGCTTCAACCAAAGACACATTGCTACACCTCGCTCCTCCATCACAATGTAAGCTGGAGAATTTTCCGGTGGGGTCGGCTCCCCCACTGATGCCTTAATGTAAGTATCACCTTTCATCGCACTTCTGAATGCGTTGAAAAACTGTATTTTGTCTGTTTTGTTTACTTCAATTCAATAATGAAATGACCTTTACTCCCAAGATTCCCTTCACCTGCTTACTCAACCAATTGCCTCTTATGGATGGCTGCCAATCTGCACGTGATTCTCTTTACTGACCAACCTAACCCAACGCGACACACTCTGATGTCACACTCACACACTGACAAAGTTTTGCGGCTCATCCTCCTACTTAAACTCACACAACTAATGCAAATTATTGCGAGCACTTTAACCAAACACCAATAAATAAAACAAACCTGGTTTACTACAGGAAGGGACACGATCGCTTCAGAAACCTTATGGATTTTCACTAATGGCTCTTTCGCTCATGTAGCTATTCCTCTTTCTCAGTCTCCCACATTGGCAAGCAAAATTTGACCCACAAATTTTACTCTCAACTGATCAGTGGGTCTGTCCTGGTGCACATAGACCTCGCCAAATTTCAGTCGAAAAATGTATTTTACTCATCTATCTCACACACAGACTTGTTGACCACGCCCGATCAACCTACTAAACCAGAAAGATTACAACATATAACTAAGTGTCTCCTACACTTGTCAATATACTCAGGAGTCTTAGACCATGCAGGGTCCGTACATCACAAACAACCATGTGGATAATGTTTGAGCACAAACCGCCACACACATGTGAAGTTCGACGACTTCCCCACTCTCATACTGCGGAGTACACACACTCCTACTAAACCTTAACTGGAGTATGCAGAATCCCTACCTTACCTCACATACTTCACAATTCACCTGCAATTTGCTTAAGCCTGTGCAAATGCAACCTACAACTTCCACACTATCACAAAACACGCTGAGAAAATACCCAACTTTACTAGTAGGATCCAGAATCTGGGAAAGTCATTTCTGGGCTTAAGGGGACATCATCTTTGCTACAATTGGCATTTCAGAAAAACAAAATTCTAACCTCATAAAAATACACACAACTATCCCTAACTTAAACTACTACCATAAGCTATAGTTACCACTAACTAGTTCTCCAAGGAAACTAACCATCAAGCTGCTACCAAAAACTGCTAGCGCGCCTTGTCCTTAGTAAGTAAACTTACAAGGGGACGCGTATAGGTCAATTAACCTTTTGAATCGCATGGAGTATCCTAGTCATGCAGTGACTACTGAATCCACAACTAACTTTAATAACGAAGAAACATTCTATGAAAAACAGTTTAAACCCATCTACTAATAAATAACCACAACTCTGAAATGAGTTAAACAATTTTATTTCCCTATTGATTACAATTCTAAAACATCCGTTAGTTCAAACCAAACAATTTATTAATTTATTCATAGGAGACATCATCTCTTGGAGGAAACATATGCGATAATGGAATTCCATAAACTAAGAATACCAGCGTTAATAGTGAAGTTCAGCAATTAAGTTTGTCAGTCATTTGGCACTGTCAACATCACCCTTAACAGCCTACCTTACCAGATTAGCATTAGAATGTGGGTCTTCTTGCAAAAAAAACAATTTGGAGAAAACATCAATTTGGAAAAATCGACCTAAGTAAGAATTTCTATAATCAACGCAGTTGGTACCTAGAAGAAAAGGCATATTATCGTCAGCCACATTTTCAAAGCTACCTATCCAGTATGGGTCAGCAACAAGTCAGTCTTCGTCTTCAGGTCATCAATTAGTCAGCTACAGATCAGGCTCACAGATTATAAGCCCAATATCAGCACCTCGGACAGCGTCTCCTGACGTCATTAATTCTCCTCCCGCAACTCTGACTCTTGCCCCTTGTCATGACGTTTTATTAGGGTCTCCCAGTCCATCCTGTTAATTGCTAATTGGTCAGTCAGTAAGCAGATATGACTTTAACCTATAGTTTTTGTTTACCAAATCCACTAATTTTCATATTTATTTGTTCACAAGATGTGGATTGGTTCTTCATGTGATGCCCTCATCATCTGGTTCATCGGGTATCAAAATTGTTGCATATTTCCTCTTCAGTCAGTGTTTCTCTTCTTCAAGTCCTGGTAAAGTGCATTTAGCCTGCTCTACACATAATTGTATCAAATTGTCTTCATCATCTCCTGTCTGCCAGTACATTGCAGAAAATTCTAGCTAAGTAACTTTAACTTTGAGCGGGTCAAGGCTATAGCGGCTTCCAGTCCTTTGCAAAGCGTTCAGTATTTCAGATTTTCGAGTGTTTGGGGCCCAGGGAAACTAGGCCTTTAGTCCAGCTAACTTAATGCTACAAGTTAATGCAAAACATATGTTACATATCTCATTATGACATATTATTACATTTCTCTCATATATTTTAATTCTTTCATACAATTTCAGTCATTTTAGTACACATGGTGATCACACCCGAGGGCACATTTTCAAACGTACACATTATTTTTCTATAATTAATTTCTCTACGCAATTTCTCATTAGTAATTACATATAGATCATTATTAATTTTCTTAATTAGCATATCTGCTTCAACAACCCCTTTCTGCCTTTGAAGTAGGACTACATCAAAAAGAAGTCTCTGTTGTTTTGAAGATCCTGCCTTGCCAAGGCCAGGACCCAGACACACATCAGGGGTATGGAGACTGCATTGTGGGAGGGCAAGCACAGCCCTTTCAGGTATAAGTGACCACTCCTCCCCTCCCCTCAGCCCAGATGGCCCATCAGGATATGTAGACTACACCCCAGCTCCCTTTGTGTCACTGTCTATAGGAGAGGTGCAAACAGCCCAATTGTCAAACTGACCCATACAAGGAATCCACAAACAAGGAGAGTCACAGAATGGTTTAAGCACACGATCTAAAAACCAACTTCACTAAAAGATGTATTTTAAAATTGTGAGTTTAGAGAACCCAAACTCTGCATGTCTATCTGCTCCCAAAAGGAAGCTGTGCTTTAATAATATTTAAAGGCAGCCCCCATTTTAACCTATGAGAGAGATAGGCCTTGTAACAGTGAAAAACGAATTTGGCAGTATTTCACTGTCAGGACATGTAAAACACATAAGTAAATGTCCCACCTTTAACATATATTGCACCCTCCCCATGGGGCTACCTAGGGCCTAACATAGTGTCTTACATGTAAGAAAAGGAATGGTTTCGTCCTGGCTAGTGGGTACACTTGCCAAGTCGAATTGGCAGTTTAAGACTTCACATACAGACACTGCAGTGGCAGGTCTGAGACGTGATTACAGGGCTACTAATGTGGGTGGCACAACCAGTGTTGTAGGCCCAATAGTAGCATTTGATTTACAGGCCCTTGACTCCTCTAGCACACTTTACTAGGGACTTACTAGTAAATCAAATACGATATGACAATCATGGACAAGCCAATGTACACACACAATTTATACTGGGAACACTTACACTTTAGCACTGGTCAGCAGTAGTAAAGTGTCCAGAGCAAACACAACAGCAAAAACAGAGTCCAGCACACAGAAACAACCTGGGAAGCAGGGGCAAAAAGTTAGGGGAGACCATGCCAATGATGCCAAGTCTAACACAAGGGAAGTGGAGTTTGAGGGTGACCCTAATACTTTTCGGAATACTTTGAAGCTCCTACCAGAAACGGAGCTGGTTGAATTAAACCCTCAGTGATGGGTAACCTTCTGGAGATTCGGGCCTTGCACATTGAGTTTTCTGCCTCCATGTTCCATTTGTTGAATTTACTTTTGAAGACCACAAACGGGTGAATTAACCTTGGGTTTCTAGGTAAGCGGATTCATGGTGAAAAATGTTTAAATCTTGTTCCTAAGGTCCACTTGGTTCCAGTGAAGAAATTTAAGTATGGTCAAATATTCAATTGAGGCAAGAGTCTCAAGCTCACAGAATGTACTGTATTTTCTGTCCTGGTTCTTTGATAGAACAGATAGAGCAGATTAACAATGTTGGAAATTCACTAATTTTGGTATTAAGGATGGGGCGACATTGCTTGGTGTATGCTTAGTAGTTTGAACATTTTATCTGGTTTATTTCTGCAAATTAAAAAAAACTCAGAGAATGTCCAGATTTTCTGTGCGTGGGTCCAAAAGATTGGGGCCACGCAATAAAAATTTCTGTTTCTAACAGTGCAAGTCACGCTTCTCTAACCATTCAGGAGGCAGTGGTTCTCAAAGATTTGGAGGTGTTACTCTAGTAGCAAAATATGCACTGAAAGAACATCTAGATACTGTCTAAGGGCGTCTGAGAGAGTAGGCAATAAAGGCTGATTATTTGTGCAAGGGGCGCGTGCAGATTCTGAAAGTAAAATAGGACTGGGAGGATTCTAAGTGGTTGAATGGTGCTACCAACATAGATTTTAGAGCATCTGCAGCGTATGATATACACCACATAATCAGAATTGCAATTAATGGTGAAACGAATTACAAAATTCTTGCCATCATGAGAGAATTCTCGCAACTCATGACAAGCCCATAGATTTGCTGATCTTTTATGAAGAAAGAATTTTAAGGCTTCTAAGCCTAAGTCATGTTTAATACAGGTATATAGAGATACTGCATCTAAAGTTACCAAGAGCATGTTACTATCCCATTCTACATCACTAAGAATACTCAAGATATGTGTTATATCCCTAATGAAGGAAGGAAGATTGTGTACCAATGGCTGCAGAAAACAGTCAACAAACTCTGAAAGCCTTTCAGTGGGCCCAAGAATACCCGAGACAATAGGTCTTCCTGGTGGAAAAGGCAAACCTTTATGTATTTTAGGTAGAGTATACAAACAAGGATACCGTGGATGGTGCACTTTCAAATACATAAATTCATCTTTGTTAAGTAACCCTTGATGATGCCACCCCACCAATTTGTTGTTGATTACTTGTACAAGGTTCATGATAGGATTATGTGCAATCTTTTCATAACAAGACAAGTCTGTTAGCTGAGATAAAATTTCATTATCATAGTCTACCTTATCCATGATGACCACATTTCCACCTTTATCAGCTTGTCTGATAATAATGTCTTTATTAAGTTTAAGTTCTTGTAATGCAGTTGATTCCTAAAAACTGTTTCCACTTGATGTCTCTTGAGCAGAGGCGTTTACTACCTCTTCCACTTCACTATCACTTGTTAGTGAGGTGCTAATCGATGTTGAATCTGAACATTTTGACACATTTGAAGTACCAGAAGGACCACTATTACGGAACAAGTAATCATACTTATTGGCAAATGTAAAAATCCTACCAGTCATATAGTCTTTCTCGTCCGGCTTAAGTTTACGCGCTTTCCTTTGCATTATATCATCTTGATATTTCTTCAAAACCTCCTCTAGAATTTTATAGTTCTTTTCGGTGGCTTCCTTCAAATTCAAATTCTCAATTTCTTTTTCTAAACTACTGATTACAGCTTGAAATTGACTAACTTTTCTCTCTGAATTAATGATCAAAATATCCATCAATTTATTGGAACTATCTGTTAGCTCCTTATCCCATAATGCTAGTAGGTCATCATCCAAATCATCATATGTAGGAAAAATCTGGGATCTCAAACCTCTAGGGATACGATTTAATTTCTTATATTGTTTGAGCGTTGTCCCATCCCACCATTTTGATAATTCATTTTTCTTCAGTTTCTCAAGTCTTATAAATGTATTTCTCAGACCTTCCTTCTGTGTGTTACTAACAGTAAGATCATATCCAGTGCCTCCCTTGGCTAAATTTTCAAACAATTCTTCTGCTATCTTATTCCTATCCATAATGAAGTAAATAGTGTTAACAGGTTAACCCAAGCAGCCTCCTTACCGACAATACAACAACGCAACAGGGAGTGAAACTAAATTCTTGCCATCATGAGAGAATTCTCGCAACTCATGACAAGCCCATAGATTTGCTGATCTTTTATGAAGAAATAATTTTAAGGCTTCTAAGCCTAAGTCATGTTTAATACAGGTATATAGAGATACTACATCTAAAGTTACCAAGAGCATGTTACTATCCCATTCTACATCACTAAGAATACTCAAGATATGTGTTGTATCCTTAATGAAGGAAGGAAGATTGTGTACCAATGGCTGCAGAAAACAGTCAACAAACTCTGAAAGCCTTTCGGTGGGCCCAAGAATACCCGAGACAATAGGTCTTCCCGGTGGAAAAGGCAAACCTTTATGTATTTTAGGTAGAGTATACAAACAAGGATACCTTGGATGGTGCACTTTCAAATACATAAATTCATCTTTGTTAAGTAACCATTGATGATGCCACCCCACCAATTTGTTGTTGATTACTTGTACAAGGTTCATGATAGGATTATGTGCAATCTTTTCATAACAAGACAAGTCTGTTAGCTGAGATAAAATTTCATTATCATAGTCTACCTTATCCATGATGACCACATTTCCACCTTTATCAGCTTGTCTGATAATAATGTCTTTATTAAGTTTAAGTTCTTGTAATGCAGTTGATTCCTCTGTACTCAAATTATTCACCATAGGACCATATTTCTTCTTTGCTAAATGATTGTCAAAGTCATTACATACCAAGTCAAAGAAATTATCTAGAGAGTTAGAACCCAATGATCTTGGAGTCCACCTGGATTTCTTTTTGAGACCACTGGAAACACTACTATCAGGGACTATATCTAAATCCTTCAAAATTCTCGCAGTAATACTGGGATCCTCATCTCTTTCAGCTAAAGATAGTAAAGTTGCTGTGTCATGTACATCCTTAATAGACATTGTACTCAATGAAGAACCAATAACCTCTGAATCTGTGTTCATGAAAGAATTGTATTGAAAATAATTTTTAAGTTTAAGTTTGCGTACAAATTTAAACAAATCAATTTTAGATCTACATGGATCTCCAAAGTGACTAGGACAAAAACTGAGACCTTTAGATAAAAGGCTTTTGATCCCTGTGGTTAAGGTCAAACTTGAAAGATTCACTATATTAATGGATGGTGCATCCTTAAGGGTTATACTTTCCTGTCCCCTGTTCTCGTTTTTACACCCTCCATTTCTCTTGTTACATTCACCCTTTCCTCTCCCGCCCCTCCTAGTTTTTTTGTTGTGGATAGCAACCCTCTGTTTTGGGTATTTTTGCCTTGTCTCATCCTCCTTCATTCTAATAAAAAACTGTTTCCACTTGATGTCTCTTGAGCAGAGGTGTTTACTACCTCTTCCACTTCACTATCACTAGTTAGTGAGGTGCTAATCGATGTTGAATCTGAACATTTTGACACATTTGAAGTACCAGAAGGACCACTATTACGGAACAAGTAATCATACTTATTGGCAAATGTAAAAATCCTACCAGTCATATAGTCTTTCTCGTCCCGCTTAAGTTTACGCGCTTTCCTTTGCATTATATCATCTTGATATTTCTTCAAAACCTCCTCTAGAATTTTATAGTTCTTTTCGGTAGCTTCCTTCAAATTCAAATTCTCAATTTCTTTGTCTAAACTACTGATTACAGCTTGAAATTGACTAACTTTTCTCTCTGAATTAATGATCAAAATATCCATCAATTTATTGGAACTATCTGTTAGCTCCTTATCCCATAATGCTAGTAGGTCATCATCCAAATCATCATATGTAGGAAAAATCTGGGATCTCAAACCTCTAGGGATACGATTTAATTTCTTATATTGTTTGAGCGTTGTCCCATCCCATCATTTTGATAATTCATTTTTCTTCAGTTTCTCAAGTCTTATAAATTTATTTCTCAGTAATTCGTTTCACCATTAATTGCAATTCTGATTATGTGGTGTATATCTTACGCTGCAGATGCTCTAAAATCTATGTTGGTAGCACCATTCGACCAATTAGAATTTGTGTATATCAAGAAGGGACCCTCATTATATTTAATTTTGTAGTTAGAGGTGTTTTCCTCTGGGGGTAGGGTGTTTCCCTGTTGAGGTTCCCTGTCATTTACTGGGGTTAGTTCATTACCCTTAGCGCCATTTATCCTTAGTTTCACACCCTGTTGCGTTGTAGGACTGGGAGGATGCCTAGAGATCCCATGAAAGATACATTTTAATTGTGTGGTGTAATGAACATATTTATGGCTACTGGTTTCACGTTGAAGAACATGATATATGCTGTGTAGAATGATACAAACTCCCACCACACTTGTAATTTCTGAGTACATTCTCATTGCCATACACAGCAGAGCATCAGTGGGGGAGAGGCCACTGTCTAAGAACATTGACAATGGGAAGATAGCTCCGCATTGTTTATATTGAGAACTTTCCACAGATGGGGGTGGTCTTTGACAGGTGTTGAATGTGAGCATTGATGATACTGGTGATGGCTAGGGCAATAGCTGTAGTTTATTATTTGTCCAAGTGCGAGGCTAAGGAGGCTTTAGTTTCGAAATTTCTAGCCAACTTTAGCACTTGAGTAATGTCTCATTGCCGGAAAGTTACGCAAATCTAGTTCATTGAAAAAATGCAGGTGACTTGCAAGGGAGCTAGTTTCGAGTTCTGATTGGTGGTTGCCTGAAAATTACACATTTTGTAATAGTAATTATGGTTTTGCAGTAAGGTTTATTTCTACTTGTGTCACTCTGGAATTTCTGGTGTAGCTTTCCAACAAAAGTCATTAAAAACTCTGTGGATTATTTTGATCGAGCACACTTTGAGCCCAGTGGGTAAGGCCATGTATATACTTATCCAAAGCCTACTCTGTGAGCCAATTTAGCCAATTTAGGATTCTATCTCGAACATTTCAGAATGATCCAAAACGCGATTAGGGCTATGTATATTATTTAGCAGGCAAAAAGAGGTATTATTGGCGTAGTTTGCATGACCCGAATTTTCCATTTCTTTTTCCATTTCACATTCAGCCTTTTTTTCCACACAATTCTTGTTAATGAGAAACTGATTCGAGCACACAATCTTTACCGGTAGTGTTCACTCGATGCATTTTGAGCTCGAACAAGTTTCGTGACTTTTAGATACTAGATGTACCCTGTAAGTCATTATTGAGAGAACATACTAAAAAAATACACTTTACAGGATATGGTTAATTTCATGCAATTTCCGTGAAAAGATTGTCTGGGTTGTAAGAAACAAAAGAGCTGTTCAATTACACCCATCTCTAGACATATTGTGATGTGATTGTAATCATTAGTCCTCTTTCTCTTCGACTTTGATACCTCAACCCTGTGCCTTCAAGTAAGTAGCACACCATACCCCAATGCCTCTAATTTGGAGAATAAGAAATGCCCACTTGATTCTGAGATCGTTATTACACCGAGGACACTGTGTTTTCAGTTTATCACATGCAAAATATTGTATCTTTTTCTCTGTGATTTTGTGGATGGAGAGAGTATGAGGTACCATTAACTGTTAATTTCTCTCTTATCAGGCTCTGCATTCTCAACACCCAAACCATCAGGTGAGTGTGACCTTCTGACCAAGACGTTCCTCCCACATAGACTCCCTGACAGGGTACTGTGTCTCTTAACCCTGTCTCACCCCCTCAAATGCTGTTTCTTCAATTTTCTGAGTGTGAACCTTACTGACCTCCCATCTAAACTCTGAAGGGAGGGTATGTCTCCCAAATTCAGAGGATTACCTATCCACACACTTCCCTTCACTCCACACTCTCAATGTGACTGGCCATAAATGAAAGCCAATGATAGCTACAGGAATTAACCAACAGAAATCACACTGTCTCAAATCTATCTTTGACTAGTTCGAGCAAAGGCCATAAAATAAATATAAGCAGTGTGGGTCAAGTGAAGGTATTGTCCAAATATTCATGCCCACTGCAGTTTTGTCCCAATTAGAAATGTCTGTACATTTACAAATATTTGAAAATCAATAATGGGATGTTTTAACCTTTTAAGTTTGGAGGACCCAACCTCTATAGTCTTCTACAGAGGGCTGGGAATCTCTCTGATGGGGGAGCAACCTTGGGGGTTGTCCCTAATCTCCTAATCTGCCTGCCCCAGGTTGCCAGAAGACCCAATAGCGTCAAGAGTGAAAACAGAGGAGGGGGGGGGCTTGCCTGTCCTAGCATCAGGCTGCACCCTCTTTCCCCACCTTTCAGGCCCTTGACAGTCTGTCTGCTCTTCCTGGTGGCAAATTTGGTGTGTTCAACCCAAATTGACTTCCCCAGGGGTATGAGGAGGGTGGCGTAAAGCCTACTAAACATTGGTGAATTGTATCAAAATGTAATTGTATGGGGACACTACTGTCTGTCCTAAATTGGGGTCCTATGCCGTGGCATCATTCAAAGCAAAATTGTTGACTTTTCCACATTGAAGTTTTAGGCCTTTCCTGCGTGATACCCACCATTACATGAAGGTGCCATTATTATTGAGAGTAGTGTGGAAATGCATGCTGGAAGGATTTATATAATCCTCCACAGTTTTTGGAACTTACCCTCAGAGTAATGTGTTGAAATTCTGTGATTTTACACCAATTTTGATGTTTGTCGGACATTCTTGATAAGAAAAGGATCCATGCAAGCCACACCTCTCTTGACTTTCCCAGGTGTCTAGTTTAAAAAAAATATTTATGGTCGCTAGGTTTCTCTGCATGCTGGCTAATTATGGGTGCAAGTAGTATATTTATCCACATGCCTGGACTCGATGTAAGCTCGTAGGAAATGTATTGTTGTTTGCACACTGTATTTCTGGACCTTTCCTGTTCTGGGAAATAGGTGCATCAGTACTCGCTGGATACTCTTATTATTGGTGTGTGGAAATGGTGGGCGGTAGGATTTTCATAATTCCCTCAATTCCTGAAATTTCCTTGACATAAATATGTTACCATCCTAATATTGTTATTTGTGAAACGCTCTGGGTAAGAGAAAGTATTGGGACCCATTCACCCAGGGATTACCCCCTGAGTCTAAAATTGCCATAAATGTGTGGGGTTCATGGGTTTATTTGGTTGCAGTGCGCTCTGAGCCCAAATAACTCCCGCAACCAGCACCAGAAAAGTATCAGATCCAAACTTGAGTTCGAAACACGCGCACACAGAGTCCGATTTTAGGTCTTTCCTGTCATATTCTTTAGACACACCTACAAATGTAAGAAACATTTTTCATCAGGGGAAGTGTGGGAATGCAAAATGGTAGGTCATTTTAATTATAAATTAAATGTCTTTGTATTTTTATTTTTAAGTTGTAAGTCAGTGTTCGAAAAAAACTTATTTTAAAAAAGCACCATCAGAATAAACTAGCATTATGGGTAATCCGAAATGAGGGGTTGGCAAGAATAACCCATTGTCCCTAAACTCAGATCCTTGTTGAAGGGTGGTTTGTTTAAAAAATGCATAGCATTGCTGTAAAAATGCATGTGCATTATAATTTTCCTTATGAAGCGATGTATGGTTAGTACCTAGTGAGAAATCATTGTAAATTGGGACTTAGTTGATAGCTCTATGTATTGCAGGCTTTTGGACAGTTGACAAAATCTAAGTAGCCCTGTGACTAGGAGAGTCTGACAGATGAAGTGGCATATTACCTTTGTGGATTCGTTTCCAGTTCAAAAACTTTCACCTATTTCTCTTTTTACCTGTTAGCCTTCACTATTGTATTTTTATTTGAACAATACCCTTTTTTTAACCAACCGTTGAACTGGTGGAAACAAATGGCTTCTTATATTTCAGGATTTTGCCCAGTTTTCAGAAATGGCAATGTACTGCTTTCTTGGGTTCATCCTTGGGTTTCATATCACTTTCCCCTACTACTTATAATTAGATAGGAACTGCTACAATTGGAAATATTGACCAAAGGTCTTTTCTACTATGCTTCTTTCTGAAAGCTCGAAGGAAAGCAATATTATTACACCAACGGGGATATTTAAGAGCCCCTAGGGCCACCTTAGGGCAGCCATAGCATTATTTTTCTTAACGCTAAGGCAGCCATAATGTGGCCTTTTCCACGGGCCATATTTGCAAAGTGGTGCAAAGTATGCATTGCGCCACTTTGTAACCCCTTGTGCCACATTATGCCTGCACCAGGCATACTGTGTGCAAGGGGGGCGTTCCCCCGTTAGGCGGGCTGAATAAATGGTGCAAAGAAATCCTAAAGATTTATTTGCATCATTTATTTTGGCATTTGTAAGGCCTGCACAGAGCAGGCGTTAAAATGAGGCTCCCATTGTTTTCAATGGGCCTCTGCATGCTTCGCAGGATTAGTGTAAACTTTTTTGATGCTAATCCTGCTAAGCGCAAAAACTAGCGTCAAAACCTAACTATGTTAAATACGGTGCACACATGGTGGCATTAGGGGGGTGCTAAGGGGTGCAGGAAAAGTGGCGCTGCATTTGCTGCAGTGCCATTTTTCTTAAATTTGGCCCCAAACCTTTTGTTATATTAAGAAACAAAACCACAAACAACTTTTTTCCTTTTTTCAATTTTTTTGTTGTCCTCATATCACCATAGCTTCTGCAAACTCAGGCTGTTGAATTACTGTCGACCCTCGGCCTGCTACAAATGCACCAGCCCTACTGCTTTAACTGAGCCACTCATCACTCATAGCTGCGCTTGGTGTAATCATGGGACCATTATCCTACTCCGTCCAGTACCAGTATACCACTCCACCTAAGGTAGTTGGTCGATTTCCTGCTAGACCCACCAGTCTCGCACCCGGTGTCCAAGTGACAAGTCTAGCGCACCACCTTGAGCCGGTCTATTGCAGATGAAGAAGATAGATCAGTCCAGTGCTTGCAGATTTCTTTCATGGCGAGGAGTACAAGGTAGAATAACAGACCTCTCTAACAGTGCTCTACTAAAAGGCCGTGTGAGACCACACCTAACCCGAACAAAACCAACCTGAGGTCCAAATTAATGTCAGCCTCCCAGGACGTCCTTTATAAAAGTTGCAAAGTCCTACCAAAAACCTTTAGTATCAGGGAAGGAGTAAAAAAGAAGTTCATCATTGGCTTTCAGGAGGTCACACTTTGGACACTTTGGATTTGGCAACTGTACAAACTTTGTAATTTTCCAGGGGGTCCAATATAGCTGATTAAAAGTGAAGAAATTATTTTGCTTCAGAATGGCTGCCCTAACCACTGAGGACAACTACTTCAAAGTTGATTGCCACTGTAGATTTAAATTTAAATCACTCTCCTGAATGATACCTTCCCAAACTGACTGCGTGCCACCATTTTCCTGTCATCTGCCTCAAGAAATGTCTGGGTGAAGCTTACAAACCAGAGAGATAATTGCAAATATTTAAACTACACCAGGTTCAGGTGTCTGGTGTACTTAGACGCATCCTACTGTTTTTGAGCTGGAAAGTCATACAATAAAGATTCAGGTCCAGCACAGACTGGACCCCCTTCACAAGTTTCAACCTCAAATTCTTCCAGGCTAACCTTGCCTCCGCTGAGGCCCATATGATGCTAGCTATTTTCCCCTGGATCTTATCAATAGCTACTCTTGATAAGGTAAGAGGGATGCAATTAAAAAGATGTCAGTTTAGGAAGAATCATCATTTTGACTAGATTCACTCGCCCATAGATATTTAAAGGTAAATCCTTCCATCTGGCAAGTAACACATCCACCTTTTTGGCTACCTTCCTCAAATTGTACTGTGGGGCAGCCTCCAGGGGGTTAACAATAGCAATGCCCAGATATTTAATCTCCACCTTCACCTACCTTTTCCAATCTACCACATTCCAGCACATCTCCTCAGACTTGGGGATGTTTAAGGAGTATCCTGATAGAGCCCCAAATTCCACGCAAGCCTTTCTACCCAGTTTAAGTGGGGTCTGATGTGTAGATGACCAAATCATCCGAATATAGCGCTATCTTATCGCTATAATGCTGTGCCCTGAAGGGGGTAACAAATGCAATTCTTCTAAGCTGGCAAGCAAATGGCTCAATATAAATATCAAAAAGGAGTGGAAACAGTGGGCACTTCTGTTGTGTACCCATACGGATATCAGAACTCCTAGTCAAAGACCCATTGAGCAAAATCCTGGCTCAAGAATTCTCAGACAGCCTCTGAAGAGTCAGAATGAAAAAATAATTGAAACCAAGCTGAGAGAGGATGGTTCTGACTATCTGGTCTGCCCTAATTTTTTGGCTTTTGGATCCCCTGGTTTTTCACCTTTTTTTGAAGGAGCTTCATAGTTTGAGACTCACCCACAGTAACCTCATAGTAAAATGGACTGAGCATGTTTACAGCTGGTGCTGCATTGTTAAGCAAAGGCTGCTGTGATGCAGCTACGATAGGAGGGCCAGGGCTGGTTACACATGGTCATGTGGGCACACGTGTGTTCACTGGAGTTAAGACTGTGCAGGAAGGATTCCTGGCTTGCGCAGCCCAAGAACTGTGCTTAGATAGCCTGGCACAGATGGGACCATGCAGAGCGGGTGGTGACCTAGAGTAGGCCTTATGAGGTGGGTGTGCACATGTAAGGGATAGTCAACGTGCTTACTGTCTTAATTATAGCGATACTCCATTAAATGTCAATGGGAAAGGATTGCTTAGGTCGCAACTCTAGTTCTCTAGCGTCCATAGACTCCAGAGTTGCACCAATGTACACCATAACCTGTCCGAAACGAATAATGTAGTAGGTTACAAAAACATATCTGTATAGCTTATGGGCCATTGAGGAATGTCACCTTTCTCTGACTCACCTCAGAATTAGGGCCAATTATTGCTTTCTCCAGCTGCAGGAGCAGGACTTTGCATCAGTTAGCCAGCTGTCATTCCATGCCAGGAAACCAGCCTGCCCTGGCTCCTCAGAGAGGAGGGGCTCCTCGGAGGAATTGCTGGGAGATGCCATGGCAGGAATGTCAGAGAGGAGGGACTGTGTCTCTCAGAGCACATGTGGCAACTCACTCCTGGACGCCGCCATTTTGAGCTATCCCAGAAGACTGTGCAGGAAGGTTGGGACACGGGAAGAGAAGTGATGTGACACATCAAGATAGGCCAGAAGCGCAGCCCTGCTGGACACTTCCACCCGCACTTAAAGGTCTTACACAGGTGTGGGCTCTCTCTCTTAGATGTGCTTCTCTGCAGAACACTGGGACTGAAGACGAACGTCATGGACAACTGGAAAAAATAACCTGTTGACTGCCCACTTGACAGGGGCTCGGCTATTGAGTGACCCCAGAACCAGTTGGGCGAAACCCAGGACTAGGTAAGCTGGTCCCCTTACTTTCCCTGTGAACCAGCTGGGGGAAAGGTTGGGCTATGGCACAAGGAGAGTGAGCTGCCCAGAAGAGAGGAAGGCACCCAAATGAAAGTCTGGCACAAGGAGTCAGTGGGACTATCTCCCTACTGAGCTGGGAGCCTCCTAGGCCTGGAGGCCTACAGTAAATGCTCCAGATGGCTAAGGCTTGTCAACAGTAGCAAAATGAGCCAAGAAACATCAAAATTGGCCCACGGAGCCAAAGATATCCTTGAGTGAAGGTACATGACCTTTAACCCTGAGGGAGGACCAGCAGCGAAGTGCGTGGGGCCCTGCAGGTGATTCCAATGTTTCCCACGGGAAGGGCTAGGGCCTGGGGGCTGCCTTAAAATAACAGTGGAGCCGAGCATCACCGTTGTGCATCCCCAGAAAAAATGTGGTTATGAGGGAGTGCTGTGGTGCTCCCTTGAAGGTGAGGGGAGGGGCCTCAGACCCCATCCCAGGTGCCCACAAGTATCAATGTCTGGGGATGCTGTGACACCCCCTCGAAGATGAAGAAACTGGTCCCGGACCTCATCCATGGGCACCACAGTGAAGAAAAGTTGGGGTACACGGTTGCACCTCCTGAGAAGATGCAGAGAGTGGCCTTAGAGCACGCCCGCAGTGAAGCAAAGTTGGAGGATGTGATCATGCTGCCTACAAAGATGAAGGGAGGGGCCCTGGACCCCATCCTGGGGCCCAACAGTGAACTAAAATCAGGGGACGCAGTTGTGCCCCTGCAAAGGTGAAGAGGGGGACCTAGAGCCCGTCTCGGGGCCTCAAAACACCTAAGAAGGAGTATGAGTGCTGCCACACTCTCCCCGTAGCCAGTCCAGCCACAGCACCAAAAACATCTGCCCACAGGCAGGCAGAATTCAAAAGAAGAACCAGCTCCTGTGGTAGCACCTGAAGGTGCTAGCCAGTTGGGGAGCCGGCAAGAGTAGCTGGGGGTGGGCTCCACAAGCTGCTATTCAATGTTGGTGATGGCTGCGGGGTGTCCGGGTGTGAACGGGCACCCCCAACAAAAAGGAACTGCACAGCACAAGGCCACGAGGAAGCAATAATGGAGCGACTCTCCCTGGCACAGTGGTGGAACAGCCGCTCAAATATGCACACTCCAATGGGAGCAGATTCACATCATTTACTTTTGCAAATTGGTGAACCGAGTAGCGTGTGGTCACCAGAGGAACTGAAGTAAATGTGGGGGGAGCTGAAGGACGAGCCCAGCCTCCCTAAAGAAGGTTTTCCAAGGTCCCCACCCTCAGTCTTTAGGGACTGGAAATGGATCACCTCTCAACGGTGTTAAGTGGTTTTTAAGGTCCATAGGCTGAAACGTTTGTTATATAGCTTAGGGGGTTGTTTTTCTTTGCGGGAGATGTGCAGGGCTATGGCCTGTCAGAAGACCTTGTTCTCGACCCATATGGAGAAACACCCCTCTAGGGGTGAAATACTGTCATTGCAAGGTCCTTTAGGGACTCTATAAAATGTGCATTAGGTGTAAAATGTGCAGTATTTTCATACATGTGTATGGTCATCTGCCAAGACACCTTCTAGGGGTGAAAGATGGTATTACACAACTTTTAACAACCAAGTGATGTCCTTTAGGGATTTTGTCAATTGTCAACATTTTATTGTGGAATGTTCAATGTGAAATATTATGCAGCTTTGCTTACATCCTTTAGGAGTGTGTTTAGACTGTGTAGTTCATGCTGAGAGTAATTGTAACAGCACACATCGTTCCAACAGACTTATACATGTTTCTTGTTGATGCTTGTTAGACTTTTCATCCTTGGCGTGGTCTCCCTTAACTTTTTGCCTCTGTTCCCCAGGTTGTTGATGTGTGCTGGACTCTGATTTTGCTGTTTTTGTTACTCTGGGCACTTTACCACTGCTAACCAGTGCTAAAGTGCAAGTGCTCCTGTTTAAATTGTATGTAAGTGGTTCATCCATGATTGGCATATTTGAATTACTAGTAAGTCCCTAGTAATGTGCACTAGAGGTGCCAGGGCCTGTAAATCAAATGCTACTAGTGGGCCTGCAGCACTGGTTGTGCCACCCACATAAGTAGCTCTGTAATCATGTCTCAGACCTGCCACTGCAGTGTCTGTATGTGTATTCTTACACTGTAAATTCGACTTGGCAAGTGTACCCACTTGCCAGGCCTAAACCTTCCCTTTCCTTACATGTAAGGCACCCCTAAGATATGCCCTAGGTAGCCCCAAGGCAGGGTGCAGTGTATGGATAAGGTAGGACATATAGTAATGTGGTTTATATGTCCTGACAGTGAAATACTGCCAATTTCGTTTTCACTGTTGCAAGGTCTGTCTCTCTCATAGGATAATATGGGGGCTACCTTTAAATATGATTAAAGTATAGATTCCCCTAGAGAAGAGATGGACAGGTGGAGTTTGGGATCCCTGAACTCACAATTTAAAAATGCATCTTTTAGTAAAGTTGATTTTGAGATTGTGAGTTTGGAAATGCCACTTTTAGAAAGTGAGCATTTTCTTGCTTAAACCATTCTTTGACTCTGCCTTGTTTGTGGATTCCCTGTCTGGGTCAGTTGACAGTTGGGTTGTTTTTCACCTCACACCAGACAGTGACACAAAGGGAGCTGGGGTGTGATCTGCATTTCCTGATTAGCCATCTCTGCTAGGAGGGAGGGGTGGAGTGGTCACTCTCATCTGAAAGGACTGTGCCTGCCTCTGACAATGCTGTCTCCAGCCCCCTGGTGTGTGTCTGAGGCCTTGCCTGGGCAAGGCAGGATTTCACAAGAAGGTGTGAGTCCCCTTTGAAGGAAGGTGACTTCAAAGACTAAAATGGGTATAAGAAGGGCATCCAAACTTACAAACTTTAGAAACACTTCTGGAATCAAGGGGAACCTCTGCCTGGAGAAGAGCTGATCGCTGAGGAACAAGTGCTGCCCTGCCTGTGACTGTGCTTTGTGGAGCTTTCCTGCAGTGCTGCTTCTGCCAGAGTAAGAGGGCAAAGACTGGACTTTGTGTGCCTTCCATCTTGAAGAAGAAATCTCCAAGGGCTTGATGTAGAGCTTGCCTCCTGTTATTGAAGTCTCAGGGATAGCAAAGACTTCTTCCTGCCAGCACCTGGAGTCTCTGGAGAGACCCCTACTCTGCTCTGTGGTGCCCTTCCAGTTCCTGGGACCCTGAAAGGAGAGGCTGGCAGCCTAAGGACAAAAAATACACGCACCGAGCGCCGTGCGGAGAAAAGATCGACGCGAATCCGATCGCGGCTGAGAAAACGACGCGACGCCGGCTCCGCAGCTGAGAAACGACGCCGCAGGAAACGCGACCGAAGAATCGACGCCCGGAGCAGGAGAAACGACGCGCAGCATCGCTGACGAAGGCTGAGAGATCGCAACCTGCGCCGCGGGACTTTCGGACCGTCGCGTGGCTGGCTGTTTCGACGCGCATCGCCGTGCCGAGTTGTTTTCGACGCATATAACCGTGCAGGGTTATTTTCGACGCGCACAGCCCGTGCGGGGTTATTTTTGACGCAAACCAGGTACATTTACACGCTAGCAGCGCTAGTGTGTTGTTACAACTACCTAAAGACTCTTTTTATTTTAAACCTTTTAAAAATCATAACTTGACTTGTGTATGTTGGATTTTTGTCGTTTTGGTCTTGTTTTGTCTAGATAAATATTTCCTATTTTTCTAAACTGGTGTTGTGTCATTTTGTAGTGTTTTTATTAAGTTACTGTGTGTGTTGGTACAAATACTTTACGCCCAGCACTCTGAGGTTAAGCCTACTGCTCTGCCAAGCTACCAAGGGGGTAAGCAGGGGTTAGCTGAGGGTGATTCTCTTTTATCCTAACTAGAGTGAGGGTCCTTGCTTGAACAGGGGGTAACCTGACTGTCAACCAAAGACCCCATTTCTAACATTGGTGACCAGCGGTCGGGATTTGGACTTGTATTTGTACTTGACATACAGTAATTAAGTGTACACTACTGTTTTGATCTCAGACCACTACGTGACCACATACTACTAGTCTTGTGATTTTTGTTTTTTTACTTGGACTGGTTTTCTCTGCATTTAGTTTCTTTTTTTTCGCTGATCCCGGGATTGACTTTGCTGAAACTTCATTTGAGAACTTGCTTTTCTGTTTTTGGAACTGTGCATATTTTTTTTAACCTCTCATCATGTCTCAGTCTGGAGATGCCCTAGCTGAAGCTGCTTTTGACTTGGAGAAATTGGAGAGCTACAAGGTGGCCCAGTTGAAGCAGTTCTGTAGTAATGTTGGCTGTCCCATTAAGAGCTCATCCAAGAAGGATGAGCTGCAAAAGGCGCTGAGGGCCTGGGTGACAGCCAAAGCAGCTGAGGGGCACACAGAGGAGGAGCCAGAGGGGGAAGAGGAGTTGCAAGTCACTCACACTGATGTAGTGGGTGGGCCTGCTATGTCTCAGGGGAGAATCTCTAGGGCAAGTAGCAGTGTATCCTCCAAGGGTCTGACACCTGAAGAGTTACAGGACAGACAGGCAGAAAGGGAGTACCAATTGGAGCAGAGAAGGCTAGCCCTTGAGGAGAAGAAGATAACAATGGCTCATGAGCTTAGCTTGAAAGAGATAGATCATAGGAGCCAGTCCAGTAGGGATGGTGGCAGCAATTCTACAGTGCAGCCTGAGAGAAGGGTACACATCCCAAAAGACCTTGTGAGGGATTATAAGAGGGAGGATGATATCTACTTGTGGTTCAAGGGTTATGAGTCAGCTCTCCACATGAACCTGGTCCCTGAAGCTCATTGGGGGGCAGCCCTGTGGAAGCATTTTGAGGCAGAGGGGAGGGACACACTGACGGCCTTAGGGGATGCTCAGAGTCTCACCTACCCTGCCATGAAGGAGGCCTTACTTACCAGGTATGGTCTCACCCCTGAGCAGTACAAGGAGAAGTTTAGATCCTACAAGAGAAAGGAATCCCAAACATGGTTGGAATGTGTTGATTCTTGTTGCAGGTCACTGGATGGTTGGGTGAAGGGCAGTAAGGTAAACACGTATGAGGGGCTTTACAATTTAATTGCTTGGGAGCACTTGTACAGTTTATGTTTTCCAGAGCTGCGCCAGCACCTCATTGACAGCAAGCTGACTGACCCCAGGAAGCTTGCACAGGAAGCGGACCGCTGGGAGAGCACCAGGGTCCAAAAGAGGTATGGGGGAGACCACGCCAAGGGTGGGCAGGGTCCCTCTCAGACGAAAGGGGGGGGTAAGGGCAAACAGGATGAGTTCTCTAAAGGGCCCCAAACTGATTCCCAGGGTAAGAATTCCCAACCCCCCAGTGAAAACAAGCCATGGTTCTCCAGAGGGAAGCCAATGGCAGGTGGTCCCCTACGTAAGTGCTATTCATGTAACCAGGTGGGTCATGTGAGGGGGGACCCCAAATGCCCCAAAAGTACACCGGCACCCACTGGTGCACCGTCCCAGGGTTTGGCCAGTGTAGCGCTTGGGGAGGAGTTGGTTTCAGGTGGGTGGGAACCAGCAGAAATGACCCTTGTCTCACTAGGGGACAGTGAGATGGTCCAGAGAAACCTAGTGCCTGATAACACTAAGAAGTACAGGCAATGGGTGACCATCAATGGACAGAGGGTGGAGGCTCTAAGGGACACTGGAGCCAGTGTGACTACAGTGAGGAGTCACCTGGTGTCTGAAGAGCAGATTGATCCCCGGGTACTTCACCAAGTAGTTGCAGTAGACAATTCTGAGCACCTCTGCAGAGTGGCGCAGGTTCCCTTTGAATGGGGGAGGGTCTCAGGTTCCTGGAAAGTAGCTGTGAGTCCAACCATGCCTGTTGATTGTTTGCTAGGCAACGACCTGGAGGATTCCCCTTGGAAGGAGGTGGAACACAGGTCTCACTTGGAGATGTTGGGTCTGCCTGGGTGGGTATGCGTATCCACCCGGTCTATGGCAGCCAATCAGGGTAGTCAAGAGCCCCTGGAGCCTGAAACAGTGGCCCAGGGGACCGCCAAGAAGAGGAAAGGCAGGAGGCGCGGGAAACCCGCCCCAGAAGTTCCCACGGTCCGGGAGGAGGCAGAGCCTGAGGGTGATGCCCCGGAACCTACAGGGGAACAGGTGGCTGAACTGGGGGAGGTCCCTGAGCTGTCGCAGTGGCAGCAGGAAGGGGGACCCACCAGGGAAGTATTCTGCACAGCGCAGAAGGAATGCCCTACTCTTGAGGGACTGCGGCAGCAGGCTGCAGCCCAGGCGGCTGGCGGGGCGCCAGGTACTCACCTGATTTACTGGGAGGATGGCCTCCTGTATAGTGAGCCTAAGGTTCCTGAGCCGGGGTCAGCTCGTATGCTGGTGGTACCCCAGGGCTTCAGGACCTTCCTACTGGGGTTGGCTCATGATGTGCCTTTGGCAGGACATCTAGGGCAGGACAAGACCTATAAGAGGCTTGTCTCCCACTTTTACTGGCCCTTGATGAACAAGCAGTCAGCTGCTTATTGTAGATCTTGTCAGACTTGTCAGGCAAGTGGCAAGAGTGGGGGGAAATGCAAAGCCCCCCTCCAACCTTTACCGGTAGTCAGTACTCCCTTTGAAAGGGTAGGAATTGACATTGTGGGGCCTCTGGATCCCAAGACAGCCATGGGCAACAGGTTCATCCTGGTCTTGGTGGACCATGCCACACGGTACCCAGAAGCTATTCCTCTAAGGACGGTCACCGCCCCCGTGGTGGGACGTGCCTTGATGGGGGTTTTTACCCGCATGGGGTTCCCCAAGGAGGTAGTATCTGATAGGGGTACAAACTTCATATCCACTTATATGAAGTCTCTGTGGAAGGTGTGTGGGGTAACCTACAAGTTCACCACCCCTTACCACCCCCAAAGTAATGGTCTGGTTGAGAGATTCAACCGCACCTTGAAAGGCATGATTCAGGGCCTGTCGGAGACCTTGAGGCGTAAGTGGGACGTCCTCTTGCCATGCCTTCTGTTCGCTTACAGGGAGGTGCCTCAAAAGGGACTTGGCTTTAGCCCCTTTGAGCTCATCTATGGCCACCCTGTGAGGGGACCGCTCAGTCTGGTGAAGGAGGCTTTGGAGAAAGCTCCTAGTAAACCACCCCAGGATGTATTTAGCTACATGCTGGCACTAAGAAACCAGACTGCCCGCTTCAGGAGTCTCGCTCAGGAGAACCTGGAAGCAAGCCAGGAGGACATGAAACGGTGGTACGACCAGAATGCCACTCTGGTTGAGTTTCAGCCTGGACAAAAAGTGTGGGTCATGGCACCAGTGGAGCCTAGGGCTCTCCAAGATAAGTGGACTGGGCCTTTTGAGGTGGTGGAAAGAAAGAGCGAGGTCACCTATCTGGTAGACTTGCAATCCCCCAGGAACCCCTTGAGGGTCCTACATGTCAACCGCCTCAAACCACACTTTGAGCGAACTGAGCTATCCATGCTCCTAGCGACAGATGACGGGGTGGAGGAAGAGAGTGAGCCTCTTCCTGACCTCCTGTCTGCAGGAGAGAAAGATGGGTCTGTGGAGGGAGTGATCCTCTCCCCCTCCCTGACTGAGGAACAGCAGAGGGACTGTCGCCACGTGCTGGGACAGTTCGCCTCACTGTTTTCCCTGATCCCAGGAGTCACACACCTGTGCACACATGATGTGGACACTGGGGACAGTACACCTGTTAAACATAAGGTTTACAGGGTGACTGACAGGGTGAGGGCTTGCATTAAGGAGGAAGTCTCCAAAATGTTAGCCCTAAGGGTTATTGAGCACTCCAGCAGTCCTTGGGCCAGCCCAGTGGTCTTGGTCCCAAAGGCTACTGCTCCTGGTGCCACCCCAGAACTTAGGTTCTGTGTGGACTACCGGGGTCTCAATGCGGTCAGCAAGACTGACGCACACCCCATCCCCCGAGCTGATGAGCTCATTGATCGGTTAGGAGCTGCCAAGTACCTCAGTACGTTTGATTTAACATCTGGGTACTGGCAGATTGCCTTAACTGAAGGGGCAAAGGAGAGGTCAGCATTCTCTACCCCCGATGGGCACTTCCACTTCAATGTGATGCCCTTTGGGATGAAGAATGCCCCTGCCACCTTTCAGAGGTTGGTCAACCAGGTGTTGGCAGGACTGGATGAGTTCAGTGCCGCCTACCTGGATGACATTGCTGTGTTTAGTTCCACATGGGAGGAACACCTGCAACACCTCTGGAGAGTGTTAGAGGCCCTGCAGAAGGCAGGCCTCACTATTAAGGCGAGCAAGTGCCAAATAGGGCAGGGTTCTGTTGTGTACTTAGGACACCAGGTGGGGAGTGGCCAGGTGGCACCCCTACAGCCTAAGATCGACACGATTCTGGCTTGGGAGCCTCCCAAGACCCAGACTGAAGTGAGAGCCTTTTTAGGGCTCACAGGATACTATAGGAGGTTCGTTAAGGGATATGGTACCATTGTTACCCCCTTAACTGAGTTGACTTCTAAGAAGCAACCCAAGAAAGTGATCTGGACAGAGGCTTGCCAGAACGCTTTTGATGCCCTGAAGGCTGCCATGTGCACAGCACCTGTGCTGAAGGCACCTGACTACTCCACGGAGTTTGTTGTACAGACAGACGCCTCAGAGCATGGTATTGGAGCAGTACTCTCACAGCTGAATGAAGAGGGCCTAGATCAACCCGTAGCCTTCATTAGCAGGAGGTTACTACCCAGGGAACGTAGGTGGAGTGCCATAGAACGTGAAGCGTTTGCTGTGGTCTGGGCACTGAAGAAGCTAAGACCCTACTTGTTTGGGACTCACTTCCGAGTTCAGACCGACCACAGACCCCTCAGATGGTTAATGCAGATGAGGGGTGAGAACCCAAAACTGTTGAGGTGGTCCATTTCCCTACAGGGGATGGACTTTACGGTGGAACATCGACCCGGTACAGAACACGCCAATGCTGATGGTCTGTCCAGGTTCTTCCGCCTTAGTGATGAGAACTCCCATGAGGTTGGGTAGTTGCTCCCCACTTTTAGCTGGGGGGGACACGTGTTAGACTTTTCATCCTTGGCGTGGTCTCCCTTAACTTTTTGCCTCTGTTCCCCAGGTTGTTGATGTGTGCTGGACTCTGATTTTGCTGTTTTTGTTACTCTGGGCACTTTACCACTGCTAACCAGTGCTAAAGTGCAAGTGCTCCTGTTTAAATTGTATGTAAGTGGTTCATCCATGATTGGCATATTTGAATTACTAGTAAGTCCCTAGTAATGTGCACTAGAGGTGCCAGGGCCTGTAAATCAAATGCTACTAGTGGGCCTGCAGCACTGGTTGTGCCACCCACATAAGTAGCTCTGTAATCATGTCTCAGACCTGCCACTGCAGTGTCTGTATGTGTATTCTTACACTGTAAATTCGACTTGGCAAGTGTACCCACTTGCCAGGCCTAAACCTTCCCTTTCCTTACATGTAAGGCACCCCTAAGATATGCCCTAGGTAGCCCCAAGGCAGGGTGCAGTGTATGGATAAGGTAGGACATATAGTAATGTGGTTTATATGTCCTGACAGTGAAATACTGCCAATTTCGTTTTCACTGTTGCAAGGTCTGTCTCTCTCATAGGATAATATGGGGGCTACCTTTAAATATGATTAAAGTATAGATTCCCCTAGAGAAGAGATGGACAGGTGGAGTTTGGGATCCCTGAACTCACAATTTAAAAATGCATCTTTTAGTAAAGTTGATTTTGAGATTGTGAGTTTGGAAATGCCACTTTTAGAAAGTGAGCATTTTCTTGCTTAAACCATTCTGTGACTCTGCCTTGTTTGTGGATTCCCTGTCTGGGTCAGTTGACAGTTGGGTTGTTTTTCACCTCACACCAGACAGTGACACAAAGGGAGCTGGGGTGTGATCTGCATTTCCTGATTAGCCATCTCTGCTAGGAGGGAGGGGTGGAGTGGTCACTCTCATCTGAAAGGACTGTGCCTGCCTCTGACAATGCTGTCTCCAGCCCCCTGGTGTGTGTCTGAGGCCTTGCCTGGGCAAGGCAGGATTTCACAAGAAGGTGTGAGTCCCCTTTGAAGGAAGGTGACTTCAAAGACTAAAATGGGTATAAGAAGGGCATCCAAACTTACAAACTTTAGAAACACTTCTGGAATCAAGGGGAACCTCTGCCTGGAGAAGAGCTGATCGCTGAGCATCAAGTGCTGCCCTGCCTGTGACTGTGCTTTGTGGAGCTTTCCTGCAGTGCTGCTTCTGCCAGAGTAAGAGGGCAAAGACTGGACTTTGTGTGCCTTCCATCTTGAAGAAGAAATCTCCAAGGGCTTGATGTAGAGCTTGCCTCCTGTTATTGAAGTCTCAGGGATAGCAAAGACTTCTTCCTGCCAGCACCTGGAGTCTCTGGAGAGACCCCTACTCTGCTCTGTGGTGCCCTTCCAGTTCCTGGGACCCTGAAAGGAGAGGCTGGCAGCCTAAGGACAAAAATACACGCACCGAGCGCCGTGCGGAGAAAAGATCGACGCGAATCCGATCGCGGCTGAGAAAACGACGCGACGCCGGCTCCGCAGCTGAGAAACGACGCCGCAGGAAACGCGACCGAAGAATCGACGCCCAGAGCAGGAGAAACGACGCGCAGCATCGCTGACGAAGGCTGAGAGATCGCAACCTGCGCCGCGGGACTTTCGGACCGTCGCGTGGCTGGCTGTTTCGACGCGCATCGCCGTGCCGAGTTGTTTTCGACGCATATAACCGTGCAGGGTTATTTTCGACGCGCACAGCCCGTGCGGGGTTATTTTTGACGCAAACCAGGTACATTTACACGCTAGCAGCGCTAGTGTGTTGTTACAACTACCTAAAGACTCTTTTTATTTTAAACCTTTTAAAAATCATAACTTGACTTGTGTATGTTGGATTTTTGTCGTTTTGGTCTTGTTTTGTCTAGATAAATATTTCCTATTTTTCTAAACTGGTGTTGTGTCATTTTGTAGTGTTTTTATTAAGTTACTGTGTGTGTTGGTACAAATACTTTACGCCCAGCACTCTGAGGTTAAGCCTACTGCTCTGCCAAGCTACCAAGGGGGTAAGCAGGGGTTAGCTGAGGGTGATTCTCTTTTATCCTAACTAGAGTGAGGGTCCTTGCTTGAACAGGGGGTAACCTGACTGTCAACCAAAGACCCCATTTCTAACAATGCTTATTTGAGTAATGAGACTCACAGCCACTAGTGATCAAAGTAGATGTACTTTATTGCCAGTATTAGGTGCTCTCACTCTAAGTTACATTCAAATATTGCATTGGAATACAAGTGAATGTTTGGCCATGCAGGTTGTTGGTTTATATCTCCCTTTGGAGAAGACAAGAATATTTACGCAATGTCATCAAAAAGTAATTTCATCAGCTCGTGTATATTTGTAAATTTTGACACAGTATTGAGTAGGTTGTGTGTAATAAATGTACTTTTACTTTATCAAAAGAAAAAGCACAGACTGGATAATCATTTATTCAGTGTTATTCTTGTGTGCTTGTGAATGGTGCTTACTAGCCCACACCACCTCATTGAGTAGGCCTTGAACTTCTCTGCAACGCTACCCTATGAGAATCAAATGCTTCAATGGGGTGTTTGGTTCCCAGTGGTGGTTGAGTGCAGACCTATTACTTGTGCAGGCCACACAACTAGTGACCCACCATCCAACACCAGCTCTACCATGACCTGCCAAAGATAGGCTCAACACACTTGGTTAAATGCTTTAGCAACATCTATAGTAGCTACTTCCAAGGGAATCACCTCAGTGGCTGCTAAATCGATAGAGCCCATTAGCTGCTGGGTAAGCTCCTGGATCTGCTATTTAGGAGTAACATTTTCTGGTCTGGATGGATTAATTGTGGGTAACTTGGCGAGCCTTCTGGCCAAAATACTTCAAAAAATCTTATTGTCCTAATTTAGCAGAGGCATTGGCCTATACAAGTCAGCCTTCCTGGGGGTCCTTTTGTGCTTTAATATCATGGTAAATGTGGCTCTCTTCCACGAGTCAAGGACCTGAGCCTTAACCTGATATGTCAAATTATATAGGTCCTCCCACGCTGGCACCAATTCCTCCTGTAAAGACCGTATGAACCTCTAAGGGAATGGCATCAGGGCTTGCCACCTTCCTCTTCTTAGTGCAGACAAAATGCTCTTTAATTTCCTCCTGGGTAACCCAACATCCACACATTCTTTACCCTTGGCAGTCAGGCCAGGGAAATCCAGGACCCTCAACCATTTCTTGAGTTTGTCCAACTCTCGGAACACTGCTTTTCTGTACAGTATGGAGAACAATGAAACCATACACTCCTGCATACTCTTGAGGTTATTTGAGACATCCCACTGGGCATTAACAATCAACTTCTTGACAGTGTTCCTAGACCTCTCGACCTTTGACTTCCATGTCAAGAAGGCACCCGCTAGCTCCCATTACTCAAGCTGGTTAATGCAGCCAGTCAGCCACCTTTCCCTGTAGATAGTTTCCAACTTAACTTTAAAGTTTAGCTGCACATCATCCGGCTGCTGCAGGGTCCTATCCCTGTCTGTAGCTACATTTTGTGCCTGTAAAGCAGCCACTAGATCTCCCAGCTCTTGCTCTAATCTGGCTAATACCGCCCTATATGATTTGTCTTTAAAATGTACCTGACTTCGCAGCACTCCCCGAATATAGGCTATAAAATTATCCCGAACTATTGCTAGCGGAGTGGAGCCAGCATTGTCAAGAAAAAAGTCAGCAGTGGCTTTTTTCAAGGTGGATTCCACATCCTCATTAAGGAGGAGAGAATGCTGTAAAGTCCACCTTGGATTTCACCTACAACTTGGGCAATGGAGCAACATGATAACCGGACAGTGATCCAAGTTACACTCAGGAAGATGTTTAATCTCCTTTACTGCAGCCACAAAAAAAGAATCCAATCTAAAATAGTGGCCATACTTTTTAGTGTGAAAAGTACAATGCCTGGCCGGGCCCTTAAGATGTCTCCAAACATCTGCCAACCCTAAACCCTGCAGCATTTTTCTAAGGGCCTACCTGGTCCTTTGCGTTTGAATACAGTCTCTTTGAGTTGATCCATCTAAGGTGTCATCCAATACGATGTTGAAATCCCCCCAAAGAACCACTGGGAAAGTCAGCTAGACCAAATTCCACTCGAGGTTGATTATATGGAGAGGGTCGTCAGGATTCGGCGTGTAAGCCCCCATCCCCACACACAAACTTGAAACCAGCACATCTCATGCCCACCAAGTCCCACCTACCTGAGCTCTCTGTTTTAGAAAATGTGACCTCAATTCCAGCTCCCTTCCTTACTAAGATCACAACCCCCTTGCAATACCCAGATTGATCAGAGACAATATATCCCTCCAACCACCTGACACTAGAGAAAAGGCCTCTAATCTTGTTCAAAGTTAAATGTTTTTTTTCTTCAAGGTACCTCATCACCAATCTTCGCCAGCCCTTAACATTCCATGTAATGAAACGTATCTCCTTACTCCCATCCATTATCTTCAACATAGTTCAGTCTCCTCCCTTGATAAGTTGGATGAGGTCTACTCAAGAAAACCCATAGCTTAGCATAAATGAGGACTATTTTTATTTTTTCTCACTGAGCCACACTCAGTGCCCCCTCCTCCTGTGTCCACCTTGAAAAACCCTTCCACTATTGGTAGGCATTCCAAGCGCCTTGAGTTTTTTCCCCAGGAGATACTACTGCAATACCCTCAAACAAAATATTAACCACTGCCTGCCCCTTCCACCGCCCTCCCTACCCCACAATCCCAGCTTTAAAGTGACACTCTAAAGGATGGGTGTTAGAAATGGGGTCATTGGTTGGCAGTCAGGTTATCCCCTGTCCAAGCAAGGACCCTCACTCTAGTCAAGGTAAGTCACACACAATCGAAATTATCCTGTGCCCACCCTCTGGTAGCTTGGCACTGAGCAGTCAGGCTAAACTTAGAAGGCAATGTGTAAAGTTTTGTGCAATAAATCATAAAATAACACAATATACCACCACAAAAATACACCACCACGTGTTTAGAAAAAAATCATATTTATCTGGATATTTGCAGGTCAAAACGATCAAAGATGCAACAAGTAAATGTAGAGATATCACTGAAAGTGATCTAAAGCGTCTTAAGTCTTTTGAAAGCAAGCAAAGTCTCTTTCAAGCACAAAGTACCTGGTTCGCGTGAAAAATCTCCGCAAATGGCCGCAGAGGAGGAAAAGCGTGGAAACAAAGGGGTGTTCGCTGAGTTCTCGGGCCGCACACAGTGATGCGTCATTTAGCTTCTACGCAGGGACGACTGTGCGTCGATTTCCGGTGCTCGGTCTTGGATCCTCTTCGGTTTGTGGGATTTTCAGACTCCCCGGGGTCTGTGTTTGGAATCCTGGGCTTGCGGAGCGAGGTCACAACCGCTACGGCAGGCGCTGCATCGACTTCCCCTCAGGATGTCGGGCTGTGTCATCCCAGGTTGGCTGTGCGTCGATCTGGTGGGCTGTGCGTTGATGTTCCGGTCGCAACTCAGGTGCCGCGTTGATCTTGTCATTGCGAAGTCGAGCTGCGTATTTCCAGTCCAGCGTGCAGTGAAATTCTCACTGCGGGAACGCTGTGTCTCGGTTTTAGCAAGCTGTGCATCTAATTTTCGCCACATAAGGAGATACAGTTACAAGAGAGAAGTCTTTTTGGTCCTGAGACTTCAGGGAACAGGAGGCAAGCTCTATCCAAGCCCTTGGAGAGAACTTCTTCACCACAGCCAGGGAGCAGCAAAGCAGCAAGGCAACAGCAAGGCAGCAGTTCTTCACAGAAAGCAGTCAGGTGATTCCTTTGGGCATCCAGGCAGTTCTTCTTGGCAGGATGCAGGTTCTGGTTCCAGTTATCTTCTCCAGGAAGTGTCTGAGTTGGAAGGGGCAGAGGCCCTGTTTCCATACCCAAATGTGCCTTTGAAGTGGGGGATACTTCAAAGAGTGGCTTATAAGTGCACCAGGTCCCCTTTCAGTTCAATCCTGTCTGCCAGGGTCCCCGTAGGGGGTGTGGCAGTCCTTTGTGTGAGAGCAGGCCCTCCATCCTCCCAGCCCAGGAAGACCCATTCAAAATGCAGATGTATGCAAGTGAGGCTGTGTATCCTGTGTTTGGGGTGTGTCTGAGTGGATGCACAAGGAGCTGTCAACTAAACCCAGCCAGACATGGATTGTAAGGCACAGAAAGATTTAATGCAGAGAAATGCTCACTTTCTAAAAGTGGCATTTCTAAAATAGTAATATTAAATCCAACTTCACCAGTCAGCAGGATTTTATATCACCATCCTGGCTGTACTAAATATGACCTTCCTACTCCTTTCAGATCAGCAGCTACCACTCAAACAATGTATTTGGACAACCCCAATGTTAGCCTATGAAGGGAGCAGGCCTCACAGCCGTTTAAAAACGAATTTGGGAGTTTTACACTACCAGGACATGTAAACTACATAGGTATGTGACCTGCCTTTTGCCTACACAGCACTTTGCCCTATGGGTTACCTGGGGCATACCTTAGGGGTGTCTTATATGTAGAAAAAGGGGTGTTTTAGGCTTGGCAAGTACTTTTAAATACCAAGTCGAATTGGCAGTGAAACTGCACACACAGGCCTTGCAATGGCAAGCCTGAGACAAGGTTAAGGGGCTACTTAAGTGGGTGGCGCAATCAGTGCTGCAAGCCCACTAGTAGCATTTAATGTACAGGCCCTGGGCACATATAGTGCACACTACTAGTTACTTATAAGTAAATTAAATAGTCCAATTGGGTATGATCCATTGTTACAATGTTTAAAGGGAGAGAGCATATGCACTTTAGCACTGGTTAGCAGTGGTAAAGTGCACAGAGTCTAAAAACTAGCAAAAACAGTGTCCAAAAAGTGGAGGGAAGCAGGCACCCTAAGTCTGTCAGGTCTAACAAGGGGAAATCAAGGATTAGCCCCCTTTTTAATTGTAACAATAAGTACATCCACATATGCTACCTCACAACAGTTATTCCACATGATGCAGAGCATTGCAGGAAATTTCAACTGCACCTGTGCTCCTAGTTTCTTCAGCTCCTCCATTCTCCTCCTGAACTCCCACTGCTGCTGATCTGTTGCCTACAGCACCCATCTGACCTGATGGCAAAGGAGAACCCTTCATATTAAAAGAGCCACTTCTTAAGGCGATAGCCAATATTGCCTCTTTTGCTGCATATGAAAAGAAATTCACAAGAATCTTCATTGGTCTCAGCTGCTGGAGGTTCCTCTTACAGGGGTTTCTATGTGTTCTTTGTATTTTTTGCTCAAGGTAAATATCTGGTCTGTCCTTTAGGACCACCTTTCGGAGTAAGGAAATTATAAAGGAATTCATGTCAGCACCCTCCTCAGCCTCAGGAACATTCAGAAATCTAAGATTATTTATTTGGAAGTGGCTTTCATTTCTCTCAAGATCCTCATGAGACCTTGATTTTGCTTGGTCAGCAAGGGTATTCCAGTAGTGTTCATCACGATATCCAACTGAATTTGAACCACCTCCTCCTCCAATTCTCTAGTGCATGCATCCACCTCATCTACCATCTGAAACTGAGCAGAGCAGGAGACTTGAATCCCACCTGGCTGGCCTCAGACATCTGAAATCTAGTTCTGATCTCTTTCTTTAGGCCCAAAAGAAAGGTAGTAAGTGATTCCTCCAGCAAGGCTGGCCTTATTTCTCCCCTAGCCTTCTCTCATTGTCCCCTTTGCTGTTCCCCTCATTTGTGCTCACAGCCTGGACCCTGCTGATCAGCCTGAGCCTGCTCCTCTAATCCAACAAGAGGCTCAAACCTGTTTCAGGTGGTGAACTGTGCTATAATATGAGCACCTTCCACTTCCAAAGGTCCTATGGGAGCAGAAAGGATGTCGACGGTGTCAGGAGTGTACACAATGGGCAGAGTGCCCCCTCCCAGCCTCTGGCCCCCCACACCCTCTTCAGTGTCCCCCTCAATACTCCGTAAGGCTGGGGAAGCCAAGGCTCTAAAGAAGGAGTTAAGGGAAGTTTTCCTGACCTGTGGAGCTGGCACCTTCCTGCCCCTTCCACCGGTGGTTCTACTAAGCATTTTGGTGGATTTCCCTAATTTTCTACTGAGACACCCACAACACCACCCAACGTACATCTTTGAACCTTTGTAGTGTTTTTAAAAGAGGTATGGGGAAATCCAAGACAGGCCGTACTACCCTGTTAGCCACAGCAGCACGGGTATGTAGTATACATCTAGAGATCTTACCTCCTGTTTTGCCAGTAAATTGATATGCCTGCTCCATATATGCAGGGCACCAAGCCCTCTTACCTCCTTTTCCTGACTCCCAGTAATTTTCCCACCACCTGTCACTTCCATCAACCGAGGTGCTTCCTTGCATTCCGATGCTGGGTCCTGCACAGGCCATGAAGACTCCCCCTCTTATTTCCGGGCAATTTTTGATGCTGCCTTCACCTCTATGGGTCCCTGGTGGGGCCACTTTATGTCGCTGTACCTCCCTCACTGCTGTCTCCCAGCACTTAACTTCATCGTTGACAGCCACATCAGGAGAAGGTGCCTCAGGGACCCTCGTAAGGACATCCAGGAGGAAGGAGGAAAAAATGAAGGCTCACGATGGAGTTTCAGAGATGATTCCAGTAAGTAAGCACTACCAGGGGTGCCTTGGGGTTGGTGGCTAAAGCGCACATGCTGCTGCTGTCACCAGCTTACTTCTGGGGAAAGCCACGACCACTCAGTGCATGGCTGCCATGCTTCCCACCGCCAGGTCTTTTATCCCTTTTTGATTAAAAAAAGGCACACTTCAGATATTTTATCAGGTGCCTTCTGGATAAATCACAATGCCCTTGTAACTTTACAATCCTCCACGAATGGGAAAAAGGTGCACATTTCCTGGGTGTCTTCTGTAGAAACAAGTTATGAAGGCTTAACAATGAACTCCTCTAAATGTAAAAAAAAGGCTCAGCATTGGTGGTGGGGGCCCCCAGCAATGAAAGGGTTAATAATATTCAAAACTGAGCAATCCTGTAGGGATAATGTGGGATATCTCAATAGGGTAATGTTTTTGAAACCCAGTTGGGCTGTGCTGCAGTGAACCACACTTGACTCCTCTTTTGAATTGCAACTAGCAGCTTCATAAACGTACTGGCAATTCAGTGACATGGTACTAATATTACCTTTTTCTCTGTGGACCTACTTATTTAATATTCATTCATCCTACTTTGCTTCCTTTGACACATAGAGATTTACCTCTGTGTTTTTCCTAGTACAAAGTGTATTGTATTGTTCGTGAGCACAATTCCATGAAAATGGAATGCAATAGCAAATGACAACACTCTTAGAAGTACCTATCAAGCTATCTCCTTTCCTGACTTTTGCTCACAGAGCCTTTATGATCTTCAGTTTTTTCCTTTATTACTCATCATAAGTGCGCATTACTTTTGTCCGAACAAATCCTGAATTCATTGTTGCTGTCTTCATCAGTCCTCTAAATGGTGTTTCTTGTACTCAATATCCTTTGGGTGAATAACATTTTTTAGTCTTACTCCTCAGACCCACCTCCCCACTATAATCAATCATTTTCTAATTTCATACCAAGAACATATTTCTATACTTTCGCTTCCAATGTCTTTGGGTTTTTTTGTGGGAAAGTGTATGAATAAGTCACTTGGGTATTTATGTGTGAGTAATTAGAGTACTCTTCAAGATGTCCAGAAAATGGAGATCCTCCTTGACCTATTTGCCTCCATTTTGTGAACCTTTAAAAATGCTAAATCCATTCATGCCAAGTTGACAAGGCTAGCCCAATGATTAACTAACTTTCAGTGGAGTAAGAGAGTAAGGACATACTGTGCATATTAACACACAAACCACTGTGTGCATACACACACACACATACACAAAAACGCACACACACACAGACATATTATCGTAGATTCAAAAATCAATCTAGTCACGGCTGAAAATTAAACAAAATCACACATGGGCCCTGATTTATACATTTTTTGCACCAGATTAGCCTAATTTTTTGACGCAAAAGTGGCACAAACGTACAAAATACAATTGTATAATTGTATTTTGTAAGTTTGCGCTGCTTTTGCGTCACAAAATAAGGATAATGCGGCGCAAAAAAAAGTATAAATCAGGGCCATAGTGTGTAGGAAATAAAGGCCACAGAGCACAGGAAATCACAGCAATGGAGAGTGTAGAAATAAGGACTGTGTTCTTTAGGTTGCATGCAATGGAGATAATGTCTCCTCATCTCCATTCGCCTTCAATATTTCCAACACATTTTCCAGTTCTTCAAATCCTCCTTATCTTTACCATCTGCCTTCAAACATGATATACAAGCTCTTCATTCAGATAATGCACCATCTCTTAAAGGAACAGGAGGCACCACTCTGTGGTCATTGAATGGAAAAGCAGCAACCATCATCTGCCATTTCCACTTACCCTTCTTGGATCTTGAGTGCAATAACAACACATAAAGTCTGATAACCCCCATCTTTCTCATTACTGGTTCATTAAGTTATTCCAACAATCCACGGCCTTTGGGCATTGCCACATCATATATGGATGTTTGTGATTTCATAGAAAATCATGGAACACCATTACTGGAAACATTCATCTAAACTGTTTAATGGACATTTTCAGAATCAATGTCTTTTTGGTCAAAATTGGCTTTTGAATGCTTATACTTTAGGTTTAAATGCAATGGTTGCAGGTCTCACTTTCAGAAACAGTTTTGTGTGAGATATTTATTTCGGTACTTTACTTCAGGGGACAATATTTCCTATTTAGACCATTTACATTGTCAAACAATTACTTCAGATGATTCTAGCTTGCTGACCCATCAACATCCATAAAAACACCCTTTCCTGACCTTCCACAACCCCTAACTGCAATCAATCCCTGTCGCCTAAAACCATTCATCACACCTAAACTACACTCCTTCCTGTAGCGTAAAATCCCGTTACACTCATCCCTGAAGCCTAAAAGCCCTTTCTACCACTAGCACCATTCATTCCTGAGCCTTAAATTCCACTTTCCATACCTAAACCCCACCCATACCCCTTAAAACACCTCAGCACACCCAAACTCCACTCAACCCTAAGCCCCACAAAACCCTCATCACCCCTACACACCAGCCATTCATGACCAGTAAGAATGCCTCATCACCCTAAACTACTCATCCCTGAACCCTAAAAAACCCTTTGTCCATCTAAACTCCAACCATCCCTGAATCCTTAAAATCCCTCCCCAAACTCCATCCCATCCGGAACCCTAAAGAATATATTCACCAACCCCAACTGCTACCCATAATTAAACCTTCAAAAACTCTCCCCTGTCCTAAATTCCGCCATCAATGAACCCTAAAACCGCTCAACATACTTACACTCCACCCATCCCTGAAACCTAAGAACGCCTCACAAACCTAAACATCACTCATCCCCAGACCCTAAAAACCCCCTCACCAGCCATCTCCAAACCCTAAAAACCCCTTTCTATTCCTGATCTCCAGTTACTCCTGACCTCTAAAACCCCTCATCACTCTAAAGATTACCCATCCCTGAACCCAAAAACCTCACCTCCTACCAGGTTTAATATAATTTTGGACTTTCTTTAAAATGATCTTTCCTTTAAAATATTCCTTTAATTTTCTATTGTTTTTTATTTCCTTAAAATCTTCTTGCTTAAAAATTGGTTTTCCAGAATTTGGTTTCCTCCATTGTAGTTTCCTAGTTTTCATTTTCCATTAATTCACATACATCAGTGAAATATAGAAAGCTTTAGCATCTGGGACAACTCTGATGTGAATGGATTTTGCTTACTAGCACTGAGTGAGACTTTTTGTGCAAAATAATTCAAACCTTTAGTGAACCTGGATAGATCTTAAGCACCTCCTTGTTATAAATGAGCATATTCTGCAATTGCACATCATGGTCTTTGTGCATCAAATTTCTTTTCTACTTGACGTCAACTGGCAACCAATTATGCAACAGGCTATTGCTAAAAAGTACACCATATAATGTTGAAATCGCCATGTCTCTAAGAGTGTTAGTTTTGGGTAATTTTAGATAATCCCTTCCATGCGAAGGGCTGTATTTAAATTGCAGAGTATTATTTATACTCCTTCAGGCGATGTAGTAAAATAATACTTTGGGAACATTTTCATGAACATGAAAATGATTGCTCCTTGTTCTATTAGAACTATTGACTAAAAAGAACAGCTTTTGCCACTTTTGCAGCATTGTGATTCTATGAGACCTCTTTTCAAAAGGTCTCTTTTTGATCGCCAAACTAGGCCGATGATTCCAGTGTAAATTTGTTCTTCTAACATATATTCTTCTAGTAACTTCAATATATGAAAATGCTAAAAACAGGTATACAGATGGTTCATATGTTGCCCTCTGCCTCTGAGAATGTAGTGTTAATCATTATATTTTAGCTTCCATTTCTGGGTAGGACATCAGGAATTCCCTTCACAATTTGATCTGTTCTCCTTTATCCAGTTGACACTTTGTCCTCTATTCCCACACTTTCTCCTTTGTTGATGTATCCCTCAATGCTTCTTATTTATTCTCTGCTTTTCTTCCTAAACCCCAATTTTGTAGGCTATCTGTCTTCTGCTACCTATACATGTGCCCTTTCCACTGCTACACCTACGTTCCCTTCCTTCCTAGCCTCCCTGTCCTGTTTCTTTTCTCCAACGTTTGCCCTCATGCCTCCCACTGTACTCCTTACCCAAACCTTTCTCCTACTTTATTCGATCCATGACTACTTTCTCCATAAAACTACCCCTTGGATTACAATTAACCACTCTTCTGCAATGCCCTTCTATAGTGAATATCAGGATACAATACAACCCATTTCTGCCGGTCAAGCACCCTTTTGATCCTTTCCTTTTTGTTTCTATTTACAGAGTCTCCAACAACTACAACCAGCAAGATTACCAGTAAGTAACAGCCCAAAGCTTTCCAAAGTCACTTAGGAACTCAGTGGTTGGTTATTTGTCATATAGATGTAAACTTATATGGGAGAGTAACTGATTTGAGTTCACCAGAATTCATGGATTTTTGCATGGCTTCCGGGCTATCGGGAATGGAATTAAAATATGAATGAGAAATGTATTCTAGGCAGGATCAATAATGTAAAATAGCTAAATCTCTCTGTACCACTGATTACCTCGAATTCCTGTTTTTAAACTGGTGATATCAATTGTTCTTTCACACCAATGCGAGGTTTGTATTCTCTTGGTTTGTAACAAGCACAAACAGTGATTCACCTGGATGCGCTTGGTGTATTTACTGAATTAAGAAATTAAGAAGCAATTCCCAGTCTACTCATTCTGTGGAAAAGCTACGCGTAAAATTATTTTTCACAATCAGAAATT
Source organism: Pleurodeles waltl (assembly GCF_031143425.1). NCBI lineage: Eukaryota > Metazoa > Chordata > Amphibia > Caudata > Salamandridae > Pleurodeles > Pleurodeles waltl. The sequence continues at coordinate 698,080,132 of NC_090445.1, forward strand.
CAAAAAGAACAAGTGGTTTCAAAAGTCCAAATGCTCCAATATTAAAACTGTAAATGTGCAGTTTCAAGAAACAAACCTCATCCAACTTCCAAAAGTTGCTATTCTGTGTTCCCCAAGTCTCCCGATAGATATGGGAACTCACTTGCATGGGTAGGCCTAATGCTCGCGAGAGAAAACGCACCATGGACACATCACATTTTTACATTAGAATCTGACGTGTTTTTTGAAAAGTCCCTAGCTGTAGATTTTGGTCCCTAGCTCAGGCGGCACCTAGGGAAACCTACCAAACCTGTGCATTTTTTAAAACTAGACACCTGGGGGAATCCAAGATGGGGTTACTTGTGGGGATTTCACCAGGTTCTGTTGCCCAGAATCCTTTGCAAACCTCAACATTTGGACAAAAAAAAAACTTTTTCCTCACATTTTGGTGACAGAAAGTTCTGTAATGTGAGGGAAGGCACAAATTTCCTTCCACCCAGCATTCCCCCAAGTCTCCAATAAAAACGGCACCTCACTTGTGTGGGTAGGCCTAGTGCCCTTGACAGGGAATGCCCCAAAACACATCGTGAACACATCACATTTTCCGATTGAAAACAGAGCTGTTTTTTGGAAAGTGCCTAGCTGTGGATTTTGGCCTCTAGGTCAGCCGGAACCTAGAGAAACCTATCAAACTTGTGCATTTTTTTAAATTAGACACCCAGGGGAATCCAAGATGGAGTGACTTGTGTGGCCCTCACCAGGTTCGGTTACCCAGAATCCCTTGCAAACCTCAAAATTTGGCCAAAAAACCCTTTTTCTTGACATTTTGGGGACAGAAAGTTCTGGAATGTGAGAGGAGCTACGAATTTCCTTCATCCCATTGTTCCCCCAAGTCTCTTGATAAAAATAGTACATCACTTGTGTGGCTAGGCCTAGTGCCCGCGAAAGGAAATGCCCCAAAACACTATGTGGACACATCAAAATTATCAAATACAAAACTACCTGTTTTCGCAGGGGGCACCTGCGTTTTTGGTCCTGAGCGTAGCAACCATCTAGGAAAACCTACCAAACCCAGACATTTCTGAAAACTAGACACCCAAGGGAGTCCAGGGAGGTGTGACTTGCATGGATCCCCCAATGTTTTCTTACGCAGAATCCTCAGCAAACCTCACATTTAGCTAAAAAATCCCACATTTCTGTGTGGGATCACTGCATTGGGACATGTTTCCCACCATTCAACATTTCCCTCAGTCTCCCGCTAAAAATGATACCTCACTTGTATAGGTGGGCCAAGTGCCTGTGACAGGGAAGAGCCAAAAACATATAAAAATTGAGGGGGAACCAAAGCAGGTCCAAATGGGCAGTTTGAAAAAAAAAGAGGTTTGGGCTGACAAATGCAGCAGAATTTTTATCGGTATGGATGAGACAATGTTGGGTGGTAGGGATTTTGTGGATTCCTGCAGATTCTGGAAGGTTCCATCACATAAATGTGGGAACAATGTGTGATTTCAAGCAAAATTGAAGGTTTGCAGGGCATTGTGGGTAAGAAAATGGTGTGTGGTGCATGTGAAGTCCACCACCCTGGACTCACCCATATGTTTAGTTTTCAGATATGTCTAGGTCTTGTGGATTTTTCTACATGGCAGTGTCCCCAAGTCCAAAAAGTGCAACCCTAACCATTCCAAGTGGGACGATTTTGAGAGTTAACCAAGCTCTCATGGCCCAAATGTAAAACCAAAACCCAAAATAATCAAACGTCCTCTTGCTTGCCATGGGATAAGATGTTTTAGTGTGCAGGGGAGAGCTGAAAGACTGTTACCCCGTTCAGTTTGGGTGGGGACTTAACCAGGCCCATATTGGTTGGTAGCCACCACCCCACTATTTTTTTTTTTTAATTCTCTGGCATCTAGTAGACTTTCTGTCCCCCCACGGATGTGGATCTGGGGGAATTGCCCCATCTGCCCACTGGTGGGCAGAACAACCTTGGCCCTATTTATTTGGAGTGGGGGTATGGCCATACCCCCACCCTCTTATTTTGAAAAAGAAATCTTCCCAGGTTTCTGGTGGGCTTTTTGCCCCCCTGGGGGGCAGATGGGCCTTCCAAAAATAGGCCAACCTGCCCCCAAGGGGGCATATATGGCCAACAGTAATGTGCCCCCATGGGGAGTGACCCTTGCCCAGGGGCTGCCCCCCCAAACAAAACACACACATACACACACTCCAATCCCTGGTGCCTAAGTGGTTTCTGCCACCCTGGGGGCAGATTGGCCTAATAGAAATAGGCCGATCTGCCCCCAAAGGGGGCAGAAATGGCCTAAAATAAATTTGCCCCCCATGGGAACCAACGTTGCCTAACGGATCGCACCCCTTGCATGAAATTGGCACAATAAAATCCCAGGGGCCTAGTGGTTTCTGCCCCCCTTGGGGGCAGATTGGCCTAGTAAAAATGGGCTGATATGTTCCCCAGGGGGGCATAAATGGGCTAAAATAAATCCTTCCCCCCCCCCGGGGAACGACCCTTGCCTAAGGGGTTGCTCCCCTTGCTTGAAATTGACACAAAAAATAAATAAATCCTAGTGTCTAGTGGTTTCTGCCCATTGGGGGCACATTGGCCTAATGAAAATAGACCTGATCTCCCCCAAGAGAGACAGAAATGGCCTAAATACAATTTGCTCCCCAGGGGAGCGACCCTTGCATAAGAGGTCGCTCCCCATATATAAAAAAATAAAGTAAACAAAACATATAAATCCCTGGTGTCTAGGGGTTTCTGCCCCCCTTGGGTGCAGATTGGCCTAATTATAAAAGGTCAATCTGACTCCAGGGTGAGGCAGAAAAGGTCTAAAAATATCTTGCCCCCCCCGGGAGCGGCCCTTGCCCAAGGGGCCGCTTCCCTCATTCAATAATATATTTAAAAAATTCCCCGATGTCTAGTGGTTTCTGCCCCCCTTGGGGGCAGATTGGCCTAATAAAAATAGGCAGATCTGCCCCCAAAGGGTGCAGAAATGGTCTGAGAGTAATTTTGCCCCCGGGAAGTGACCCTTGAGTAACGTTCGCTCCCCATATTAAAAATAAAAAATTAAAAAATAAAATTAGCCCTGGTGTCTAGCCGTTTCTGCCCCCCGAGGGCAGATCGGCCTAAAAATAATTTGCCTCCATGAGGAGCGGCCCGTGCCCAAGGGGCCGCTCCCCTTATGTATAGAAATAAATAAAAAAACTCCCTGATGTCTAGTGGGCATTTCTGCTGCCTGATCGCATCGCGATCGGGCAGCAGAAATGCTGAGAAAGATATCAAAGGAAAGGAGAGGCCTTTCCTTTCCTTTGACGCCTTTCTTGGCCCCTCCACGTGATCGGAGGAGAAATGCAAAAGCATTTCTCCTCCGATCGGCGCTGGAAGCTGAGCTTCCAACGCGGAGGGGCAGGCCTCTGATGAGCTCAGCGCTCGATCGCGCACTGATGTCATCAGACGCCATGGGGGGGCAGGGAGGTGGGGGTGTAAGGGGAAGCGATTCCTCTTTCATCCCTGCAGTGGGGACACCGAGGCGAGGCTCATGGGGGAGCGCTAGCGCTCCCCCCATGAGTCAGTCCAAGGACATAACGGTTATGTCCTTGGAGCCTCAGTGCCGCAGCCAAGGACGTAACCATTCCGTCCTTGGCTGCAAAGGGGTTAAACACATCCAAATATCTCACCAGACAGATAATATTTACGCAGGTGATAATAGGCAAAAATAGAAATAACTCACATTGCCACATCCTCCACTTTCACATCCCTGCCATAAGAGAAATGAAATGTGTGTATCTCCCAGACTGGCATTTCACTGTCCACCTAAATATAAAAACAAGCATTTGTAGGAGGCTGGCCTGGTGTGTGGTGAGTACCTATGGTACTTACACCTTATGCCAGGTCCGCTTATCCCTTATTTATGTAGTGTAGGTAGTGCCTAGAAGTCAGGCCCTCTAGGGGTAGTTGCAGATGAGCAGCCAAGGCTTATCTAGGAGACATGCAAAGCTCATGCAGTACCACTGTAGTCACAGAGTACTCACACACATGAAATAAATTATTCAGGCCCTCATTACAACCCTGGCGGTTGGTGATAAAGTGGTGGAAATACCTGCAATTACTGCCAAGTTATGACCATGGTGGAGAGAACTCAGATAGACAGCCACTTCACCACACCAACAACCAAGGTGGAAACAACAGCCACCACAGCAGTAGCCGTCTACAGCCAGGCGGAAGACAATATCCCGTCCACTGTATTAATACCCTGCAATTCCCCACCTTTTCTAGGGTGGTACTAACAACATCAAAAGCCTGGTGGAAACAGTGCACAGAAGGGAAAGGACTCACCAATGGAGACACAGGAAACAACCACCCCGCCATGCAGCCCGAGCTGCATGTCTTCCCAATGATTTTCTATGACGGTGAGTACAGCCGCCTAGCACACAGGAGAGGGGGGAGGAAAACCAGAGTGACACACACACTCAACACCCCCACCCCCAACACCAAACACACAATCAGCTGCAGTAATAAAACATATATACCCTGTACCTCGGATGAATAATGCAAGGACAACATGAATTTACTAAAGTGAGTGTAATAAGATCAACTCAGTAGAAATAACAAATATGAAATGTGACTGGTATATACAAATGTACAGTTCAAGGGACATTTCCCAGTCCTCTGTGTGCATGGGCCACTGACCCACAGGCCAAAGTCCAGGGCCCCTCTTGTCACCTGCACCAACACGGAAAGAACACTGCAGGTGCATCAGTTGGAAAATTTGCAGGCACCTCAGGGGGACAGGGAACTGGCGGGCACCTCAGACGGCAGATGGAACAAAACCACTGGTTCTGGAGTGGGCAACATGCAACATGCTTGGTCAGGGGGAGTGCAAGGCCACAGTCTCTCAAGTGGGTGACTTGCCCACATGTTCTGGAGGGGGCAACATGCCCTGTGCTTTGTCCTGAGGAAAGAAAGGCCACAGCCTCTCAAGTGGGTGACTTGCCCACATGCTCTGGAGTGGGCAACATGCCCTGTGCTTTGTCCTGGGGAGTGCAAGGCCACAGTCTCTCAAGTGGGTGACTTGCCCACATGCTCTGGAGGGGGCAATATGCCCTGTGCTTGGTCCTGGGGAGTGCAAGGTCTCAGTCTCTCAAGTGGGTGTCTTACCCACTGGTTCTGGAGGGGCATCGTGCCCTGTGCTCTTGATCCTGGGGAGGCTGGGATTGGTGGGTGTCTTACCCACTGGATCTGGAGGGAGCATTGTGCCCTGTGCTCTTGATCCTTCGGAGTGCAAGGTCACAGTCTCTCAGGTCGGTGTCATACCAATTGGATTTGCAGGGGACAGGCCGCACATCATCCCATGGAGGAAGGCATACATACCATCCGCCGGCGGTGACGGATGCTCAGTTGTGGTAGTGGTGCTGCTGCAGCTGCTGCAGCTGCTGGTAGGGGACGGGTCCTTCCCATCCTCTGCAGCCTCAGACAGCTGCCCACTGGAGGTGGCACTGCTGCTGGTGGGGGAAGGCTCCTGCCCATCTCCTGCAGCCTCAGACAGCTGCCCACTGGAGGTGGCGGTGATGCTGGTGGGGGGAGTCTCCAGCCCATCCCGTGCAATCTCAGACGGCTGTCCACTGGAGGTGGTGGTGCTGCTGGTGGGGGAGGCTCCTGCCAGGCCCCTGCAGCCTCGTACGGCTGCACGACCATGGTTTGTGTTGTGGTGGGGGATCTATCTTAGTCCCTACCCCAGGCACTTTGTCCTTCCTGCCTGCTGGGGCTGGCTCCTTGCCCTTCCTGCCAGCAACTGGGGCTGGCCCCTTGCCCTTCCGAGCAGCAGCTGGGGCAGGCACCCTTTCACTGAGGTTGCCTGGTGCACAATTTTGCCTTGAGATGCCATGTGCCTTTTCTACAGGAGGAGGAGGCTGGAGATGTCTGTGTGGCCGCAGTGGACCCTGTGGTCAGTGAGGATGAGGAGGCAGAGGATGAGGACAACAGAACAGTAGTGATACCACAATACTTCAAACAACACGCAGGTAAGACAGTGTTACTTCACATTTCATTGTCAATATTATGTATATCTTTGGCACTGGCATTCTGTTATTTGCCACTTCTATGCCCACTTACTGTACCCTTTGGCAATTCAATTTACAGATGTTGGTGCCCCACTATTGCTCCTAGCTTGATACCAGTAGACAAATACAGGTCTTTCCTATGTACACAATTACTGTACAGTTGAATTGTAATATTTTAACCTGGTTAAGTGAATGCATACTTTAAAAGTGTAACATACTCCATACTTGTTTTTGTTTCAATGGTGTTTACTTAAGTGCTAATAAGAAGAGGGGCAAGTGCAAGGGGATGGGGTGATGATAGAGGAAAGTCCAGGGTATTCTTCCAGTCTGTTCATAGCACAGGTGCATTGTCCAAGGGTACATAGGAAGGGGAGCTATGGCAGTTCAAGGTGGATAGGGGGACAGAGTGGGACACAAGGGTGACAATCAGGAGAGTCTCATTTCCTGGCGGGGTCTTGGCAAGTGTCTCTGGCTTCTGCCTGGATCTCAGGGAATCTTTGCAGGTGGTTCTTCTTCTGCAAGGGGAGGGGTGCTTGTGGCCTGTAAGTCCTGTGGCGGGGCCTCCTGTCCACTAGCAGCAGTGGAGGTAGAAGGCTGTTCAGATGTCTGGCTAGTGGCAGGGGCCCGCTGTTGTGATACTGCCTCCCTGATAATGTTGGCCATGTTGGCCATGTCTGCCAGCCACCCCTGCAATGGAGACCAGGGTGGTGTTGATGGCCTGCAAGTCCTCCCTGATCCCCTGGTACTCTCCCTCCTGCAGCCGCCAGTTCTCCTGCACGTTGTCCAGGATCTGGCCCATCGTGTCCTGAGAATGTTGATATGCTCCCAGGATCTCGGTGAGTGCCTTCTTGAGAATTGGTTCCCTGGGCCTGTCCTCCCTCTGTCGCACAGCACTCCTCCCAGTTTCCCTGTTGTCCTGTGCCTCTGTCCCCTGAACAGTGTGCCCGCTGCCACTGACCCCAGGTCCCTGATTGTCTTGGGTATGAGGTGTGCCCTGGGGCCCCTGTAGAGGTGGACACACTGCTGATTGATGTGTCCTGGGGACAGAGGTGTGGGTATGCTGGGTGGGTGCTGTGGTGGTGTTTCCAGATGGGGGAGGCTCTGTGGTGGTGTCTGACTGTGTCTGGATAACCGACTGTCCAGAGGTCCCTGATGGGCCAGGTGATGGCATGCAGGTACGGGGGTAATAGTAGTATAGTGTTGAATTACCAGACTCCAGTCCTCCTCCTACTCCGGCCAGGCCCTCAGGATGCATGATTGCCAAAACTTGCTCCTCCCATATTGTTAGTTGTGGGGGAGGAGGTGGGGGTCCTCCGCCAGTCCTCTGTACAGCGAGTTGGTATCTTGCTGCAATGGAACTTACCTTTCCCCATAGGTCGTTCCACCTCTTCCTGATGTCATCCCTGGTTTTTGGGTGCTCTCCCACGGCGTTGACCCTGTCCACGATTCTCTGCCATAGCTCGATCTTCCTAGGAATGGATATCTGCTTCACCTGTGCTCCAAATAGCTCAGGCTCCACCCTGATGATTTCCTGCACCATGACCCCTGGCTCCTCCTCTGAGAATCGGGGGTGTCTTTGTGGTGCCATGGTTGTTGCGTAAGGTATGTAGGTGAGGATATGTAGGGTAATGTTTTGGGGTGTGGGATGTGGGGTGCATGAGTGGTGTATAGGTGTGAGTGGTATGTGGCTCTGGTTGTGTGAGTGCTCTTGCTGTCTCTCTCTGGTGGCAATGAATTGTAGTCATAAAGGGTGGTGGGTAATGTGTGTGTGTTTTATAGTGGTGTGGGTGTTGTGTGTGTATGGGTGTCAGGTGTGTGTTATTTAAATTGTACAATGTGGTGATTTGCATGGGTGTGTGTATTTTGAGCGCTGTGGTATGTACCGCCAATGGTTTACCGCCATTGAATGTCTGCCGTGGTGATTCGTGGGTCATAATGTGATGGGCGTTGTTCTGCTGGCGTAACAGTGTGGGTTTGGATACCGCCAGTTTATCACTGACCTTTGGTGGGGCGGACTTGTGTCTGTGGCTGAATAGTGACGCATGGTTTTCCTGTGTGATAATATGGTGAACGGATATCTGCGGCTGTATGTTGGCGAGTCCAAGAAGCATAGAAGAGTCCAGGAAGAGCAGGAGCCTCTGCTAACTCGGATGAAGGTGTAAAAGGAGAACCACAAGTGGAGAAGAAAAGTCAGTACTGCACCCAAAAAGACAAAGTCAGGTTACTGGAGGGTGCAAGTGATGTCCCACGCCGAATGGAGGATTGCAGTTGGGTTTGGGTAATTGGAGTCCACCAACAAGTCTTAGCACATGCAAAGCTCGCGGTTAGCAGATAATGGTGCTGCCAGGGACCAGGAAGGACCAGGTGGACTCTACACATGAGGGGGAACCAGAGGGGGACCTCAGCAACACAGAGAGCCCACAGAACACCAGGTAGTGCACACAGGAGTCCACAGGATGGGGACAAGAAAGTTGCAGAAGTTGCCCAGGCAGCACCATGACAAAGGCTCCCATGCTACTGGAGAACCACTCAGGAAGCTGTGCGTCGCAGGACAGAGTGCTGGGGGCTGGAGCTACAAGATGCATGAAAGACTTGGAGGAAGGATGCCAACAAGCCTTGGCAGCTGCAAAAGATTCAGTGCATGGGGGTACTGTCATATGTGGAGAGGCAAGGTCTTATCTCTACCAAAGTGGGAGAGCTGGAAGAGAGGACTGTCCGGACCACTTCAGACTACCACCTGTGATGCAGGATCCACGCAGCTCAGCTAGAGATGGGATGCACACAGCTGATTCTCGACGCAGTTGAGGCCTGCAGAAACAGATAAGTTACTCTTTCACCTCAAGGGAGATTTCTTCTTCCTTCCGATGCAGGATGAAGACGGGTTGTCTTCAGAGCAATCACAACCGGGAAACTGCTGCAGTTGCTGGCAGGAGCCGGAGATGCATTTTGCAGGAGGCGTCTTGTTTCTTTGTTGCAGTTTGTAGGTTTCTGGAGGGTCCAGATGCAGTTTCTTCAATGAGAGGTCAAAGTGGAGGATGCAGAGGATTTCTGCTGGAGTCTTGCAATCCGAATCTGAGGAACCAACCAAAGGAGAGACCCTAAATAGCTCTGAAAGGGGGATTGGTCACCTAACTAGGTAAGCACATATCATGGGAGGGCCCTGATATCACCTGCTGGCATTGGCCACTCAAAAGCTCCCAGAGTTCCCTGTCAACCTTGAATCCAAGATAGCAAACCCCAGGGACCCTCTGGAGGAGCTCTGAGCACCACCCCTGGGGTGGCGATGTACAGGGGAGTGGTAACTCCCCTTTCCTTTGTCCAGTTTCGTGCCAGAGCAGGGACTTGGAGTCCCTGAACCAGTGTAGACTGGTTTATGTAAGGAGTGCACCAAATGTGCCCTTCAAAGCATTTCCAGTGCCATGGGGAGGCTACCCCTCCTTTGTTCTGCCTTCCTGGGCTCGAGCTTCTCAAGCAACAGGAGGACAGAAACCTGTCTGTGAGGTGGCAGCAGCAGGGGCTGCCTGGTAAGCCTCAGAAGGCTGAAATGCCAATACTGGGGTTCCTCTAAGGAGCCCCGAGAGTGCATGAAATCATACAACCAATGCTTGCAAAAGCCTTGGGGTATGATTCCAACATGTTTGATACCAAACATGCCTATGTACGGAGATACCATTATGTGGCTGGACATCAGTAGTGACCTATGTCCAGTACACTCATAAAATGGTGTCCTCGCACTTATGAAGTCTGGGAAATTGGGCTGGAGTTCATGAGGGCTTCTCTGTTAGTGGAGGGGTGTTCTCACACACAAGTACTTTGCACCCTGACCTCAGAGCTCGAGGGCCTGCTATGGTGGTGATTATAAGTGACCTGGTGCAGTGAAAATGGCAGTGAAAGGGTGATTGCTCCTTTTCACGCAGGCTGAAATGGCAGTCCTGCACAAGACTTTGCAGGGGTTCCCTATGGGTGGCAAAATGTATGCTGCAGCCCATAGGGATCCCCTGGAACCCCATTACCCTGGGTACCTAGGTACCATATACTATGGACTTATAAGGGGGCACCAGTATGCCAATTGTGGGTGAAAGACAGAGATTTGGGGGAGAGAGCAGAACACAGTCAAACACACTGACATCAGGCAGAAAATGGGGGTAACCATGCCAAGAAAGAGGGTACTTTCCTACAGCATTGGGAAAGCCAATAGGTCTTGCCTATATCAGAGTTATTCTCTTTCACAATGTGTTTTGCCATTTTGTACATCAGTGTGGCTGCTGTTCAGCATGGCTAACAGTGGCTTGGAGTGTCAAAGAGTGGAGTGGTGGCGCAAGGTGGTGTAGAGTGGACTGGGGGGGGTAGAGTGTCATAGAGTTGATGGAAGGGGAGTAGAGTTCAATGGTTCAGTGGCATAAAGTGCCACGGAGTGGTGTGGAGTGGAATAGGGTGGAGTGGCTTGGAGTGGATTGAGATAGGGTGAATTGTATTGGAGTAGAGTGGGGTGGATAGGAGTGGGGTAGGGTGGATTAAAATGTGGTGAGGTGGATTGGAGTGGGATAATTAGACTGGATTGGGGTGGGTAGATTTGACTGAAGTGATAGGACTAAGGTGGGGTGAATTGGATTGGGGTGGTTTTGAGTTGGGTAAATTGCAGTGGGGTAGATTAGACTGGACTGGAGTGGGCTGGGTTGGACAGTAGTGAATGAATGACTTTATGAATTTTCTATTTTTAAAGCACAACTGTCACTCAAAAGAGAGCATCCTGGTGCTATGCTTAGAGACCTACAGATATCTGGAGGTAGCAGAAGAGTTAAATTAGCGACATGCAGAATAAATTTGAAGCCTGAAATAGCCAGGTTTTAAGATCTTTTTTGAATAATGCTTCAGATCTGATAGTGCTCATGTTGCTGGGAAGTAAGTTCCAAGTTTTTGAACTTAAGACTGTGAAAGTCTTTCCTCCATGGGATTTTAATTAATCAAAACAGGGGAGGTTTCAAGTGATTCTCAGAGGAGTATCTTAACGTTAGTTGTGGCACACAGTGGCAAAGCCATCTATTAAAGTATTTTGGACTGGAATGGTTAAAAGCATTACGGGCAAGGAGAAGTATTTTGAAAAGGAAACTTTTTATGGATAGCGAGCCAGTGTAACTTATTAAGTGCAGCTGATGTGGAATTTCTCCTAGGCAATTGAAGAACCAGTCTAGCAGCTGCATTCTGTACATCTCAGTTTATGAATGATACATTTTGAACAGCTTGTATACAGACTGTTACAGTAGTCTAATCTTGATGAGATTATTGCAAAGGCAACTATTTTCCTAGAAACCAGAGTCAAGAGGTTAAAGACAAATTGCAATGATTTTATTAGATTAAAACATATGCCGGCAACAGCCAATACTTGCGGGTGAAAATGTAAGTCAGTATCAAATTTAACCCCAAGGTTGCTTACAACCAATACCGTGGAGGGGATGGGTGGGGGCTGAAGGGGTACAGAGTCTGGCCACCATTTCATAGATGAAAAACAGATTTTCCAAAGAGAAGTATTTCTGTCTTATCACTATTGCATCTGAAATGGTTGCCTTGCTGACTTAAGTGAGTTTTTATCCAGGGACAGGATCAGCTGAGTATCGTTGGCACAAGATGTAATGGCATCCGATATGAAGAAATTAAGGAAACCAAGGTAGCCATAAAAACAATAAAAAGGACTGGGCTCAAAGAAGAGCCCTGAGGTACTCCCATAGTAACTTTTTTTACTGGTGACACAAGCTGTCCATTTGCCTTCTGTTATTCAGTAATGATTTTAGCCCCTCTAAGGCCAGGTCCAAAATTCCATGAGTCTAATGTCATTTTAATTGTTTCCGATACTTCCAGGAATGCTGATTCTGTGAAGTGTTGGGGCCTGAATCCTGATTTCCGTGTATGTAACATATCATAATTCTCTAGAAAGGTTGGCAGTTGAATGAAAATAATTTTTTTGAAGACCTTGCTAGCATTGGGAGAAGGGAGATAAGTCTAAGGTTGGAGAGGATAGTCGAATCTGCCAAGAGTTTCTTCTGTAATGGCTTTTTCACTTAGCAATTTCAACTTAGCAGGGACTGTCAATACTTCTAGTGAGGTGCTTATGATGTGGTTGATAGTGAATGGGTTGGTGTGAGATGGGGTGGATTGGAGTAGTGTAGGCTGGATGTATTTGTGTGGGGGATGAACTGGGGTGGAGTAGACTGGATTGGGGTACAGTGGGGTGGATTGGAGTAGAGTAGAACTGGTGGACTGGAGTGAGGTTGATTGGATTGCAATGTGATGGATTCAACTGGGGCGTATTGGTTAGAGTGGATTGCACTGAGGTGGGGTAGATAGGAGTGGGGTTGAACGCACTGAGGTGCGGTTAATTGCACTAGACTAGAGTGGGGTGGATTGGACTGGAGTGGACTAGACATTGATGTAATGGAGTGGGGTAGATTGGATTGGATTGGGTTGGACTGGATTGGGGTGGATTGAATTGGGGTGGGGTGGGGTGGATTGGTTTGCGGTTGGGTGGATTGGAGTGGAATATATTTTTTGTGGTGGGGTGGAGTGGTAGTTTGGATTGGATTTAAATGGAAGGGAGTAGAGTTGATTGAAGAGGAGTGGAGTGGACAGGATTGGAGTGGGTTTATTGGATTGGACTGGGGTGGATTAGATGGAGGGGGTGGGGTGGATTAGATTTGGGTGGATTTGATTGATGTGGGTGGATGGGGTGGGTGTGGATTCTTTTAGTGTGGATTGGGATGGGTTGGAATGAGATGATTTGGAGTGGAGTAGATTGGAGTAGATGGGACAGGAGTGGGGTGGATTAAGGTGGGTTGTATTGAATTGGAGTGGGATGGACTGGAGCGGATTGGAGTTGAGTCGACTGAACTGGGATGGTGTGGAATGGATTTGTGTAGAGTGGAATGGATTGGAGTGGGGTGTGGTGGATTGGAGTAGATTGGGGTGGACTGAAGTAGAGTAGGGTGGATTGAAGTAGAATGTGTAGGATTGGGTTAGAGTAGGGTAGATTGGAGTGGGGTGGAGCTGACTGGGTGGATTGTATTTGAGTGGGGTGGAATGAAATGGGGAAGGTGGACTGGATGGAGTGGACTAGAGTGGGCTGGAGTGGGGTGGGTTGGATTGGGATGGGTTGGATATGATTGGGGTGAGGTAGGGTGGATTGGAATAGGGTGGAATGCACTGAGGTGTGGTGGATTAGATTGGAGTGGGATGAGCTGGATTGGTGAGTTTGAATGAGTGAGGTGAATTGGATTGGAGTAAGGTGGACTGCAGTGAAGTGGATAGGAAAATAGTGAGGTTGATTGGATGGAGTGGGTGGATTGGGGTGGAGTGGGGTGAGTTGGAAAGGAATGAGGTTGACTGGACTGGACTGGGAAGAATTAGATTGGAGTGTGGTGGATTAGATTGGTGTGGAGTCCAGAGAATTGGATTGGTGTGGACTGGACTAGGAAGGAATAAGGTGAGTGTGGGATGGACTGGAGTGAGGTGGGTGGATTGGAATGGGGTGGAATGGGTTAGATTGAATTTAGCTGAGTTAGATTGGAGTGGGGTCGTTTGAACTGGAATAAATTGAATTGGACTGGAGTGGGTTGGATTGTGATGGATTGGAGTGGGGTAGAGTGGATTGGATTGAGTTGGGTAGATTGGATTGGTCTAGATTGGAGTGGGTTGATGTGGACTGGAACACAAACAAAACAAAACATGAGTGCAAAGTGAAGAAAGAAGCCAAAATAAAAGAAAATTTGCATTAGAAAATCAAACTTTGTGACCACGTTTATGCCATTCCCGTGCCTTCTGTTTGCAAGGCAGAAGAAGTTAAAAAGAACAAAATAGTGCCTCAATCATGTCAAGAGGAGCGGACGGGCACTGATTAAGTTGCATCAATCACTGCTTAGTGCCTGCATCATCGACAGGAATGGAAATGATGAAATGTCAGCCATGACCAACTGTGAGGCTGTAAAGAAGAGTGCCATGCAATCCAACTAATGATAAGCAATAGGTGGGCTTCAAGCCCTTTTCTAACTACAGGAACGTCCCACAATCAAAGGTTCACCCCTAAATAAATAGTGCAAGAAACCCTTAATTGCAACCCAATCAATGTTGGGTTTTGCATCTATGATCTGGAAAGACATCTAGTTGAGTACCTTTTTCTTTTGTTTTTAACCTTCATTATAAAAAGCACCTCAAAGTGCATACACCTCAAAGAGCATGCAACGAGTACCATTCCCAATGTCATGCATTTAACCACGCTCTTACACTGTTTTCTAAAGTGCTTTACCAATCTTCATTGATTATGTCAGCACTAGAGAAACATCTAAATAAATACAAATAATGTTTTCCTTTTATTGATGCCTGTTTCCAAGAATGTAGATTGAAGGTGTTGTGTGCACCTAATGAGATGCCACTATATACTCCAGGCAGGTTTGTGCCTTGTGGTCCCTTTGAAGATAGGGACTGCTGTTCATGATGCATGGGGGATGCTGCATTCCATGCATTTTGAACTTCAGGACACACTCCCACCTCCCTCCGATCTTCCATACATAGTAGGCCCACTGCCCATCCGTAACCTGGGCACTTATCCATAAGACACTCTAATGACAAACAATAAACCAGAACATCAAGTACAGTGAATGCAGTATACAAAACTGTATCTTGAATCTTTAACAATAGCTGCTATTGCACGCCAAATCAGTATCACACAGGGGCGGTTCCTTCATTAGAGTGGAGGAGCGTCACCCCCCACTTTAACCACCAATTGATAATAAACTATGTTTAATATTGTTTGGTTGTTGAATGGGCGTGGCCATGGAGTATGACGAGAGGAGTGCACTGTGCACTCCACTCAGTGTTAATGTGTGTTTGGCCGGCCATCTCGGGCCTGCCAAACACACATGCGCACAGGGCTCTCTCTAGCCCGGAAACACAGTTGCCGTTCTGGACAGAGCCTGCACAGGCTCCCAGTCTGCCTGAGAGCGCTCTGGCTGGGTGCTCCCAGCCAATCCTAACGTTGTTATGAGCAGCATCAGGTTTGGCGTAGGACAGGCTGGGAGCCTGTGCCTACCTGCAGCGACAGCAGCAAAAGGGGTGGTGCAGTGTGGGAACGGAGCAGGTAAGTTTTTGTTTTTCCATTTTTTTTTATTTTTTATTGTTATTCCCTCCCCCAGCCACGTGCCGCACCATGTCGCCCCTTTTAATCCACGAGAGCTGCGACTGGTGGCATGTATTGTAATATCTCAGAATGCAGATTTGGTCCTGCTGGTAACACACTCTGCAGCAGGAAGTCAACACCTTGAACAACAAGTGCCACACCCAATACTCCCCTGTGGGCCAGGAGTTGAAGTCAAGGAACCGCCTGTAATTCTTATTATGAGAACAGATTAGTGGAAAAGAATGGAATTCATTATTCCACATTCATGGCATGTTCACATATATTATTGCAGATCTGTATTTCCTTTGCTACATGCATTTAAAGTTAATTACTAAAAGACATGCAAATGCATTCATACATTTATGAATATGCACATGGTGCATGCAGAGGCACGCACATATAAACATTGAGTAACATGTCTACACACACCCAAAATACAACTTTGCAGTTTTGTTTGTTCTGCTGGGCTCTTTTTTGACAGTCATGTGCCTTTTGTTTGCAGGGCAGGAGAAGTTGAAAATAACAAAATGGTACCTCAATCATGACTGGAGCAGCGGACGGGCACTGATTAAGTTTCATCAATCAGTGCTTTGTCCCTGCATCAAGGCGGGAATGGAGATTATGAAACAACAGTGATGATTAACTGTGAGCTGGGCTCCAAGCCCTTTTCTAGCTACAACAGAATCTCACAAATGATACACGTGCTAAAGCATGCTATCGCAGGTGCAACCCTGAAAAAAGAATGCCCTGAATCCTTAGTGAAGCTCCACCCCATCCCAACACTATAAACTAGGATCTGGACCTTACCCAATTCCTGTTCTTGTTTCTGTTCACTATGTTTTTATTACTTTACTTCAAGTCTGCTAGCAGACATAGATCCACAGGTGCTGGATTCACAGGTTACATGTCCCTTGCATGGGAAAGGGGACATGCTCTATCACCATAGAATGTAAGAGGACACCTACCTTTTATGTGTTTCTAGTGTATATTTGTATTTATGAACTATGTGGTCATGCCAGGGGCAAGGATTTGATGTTTGTCTCATTTTACTGCCTGGTGAAAAGGAGCTTGATGATTTCTCCTGAATCTATCAGACTTAAAAGATCTGCTCCCGCCTGGAGAAGTATACAGTGTCTGCGTAATTGTGGGTGAGATACTCTTACATGTGATTAATCCAGAGCCCATGGTTGTATTGTCAGTCCTTCACTCCAAAGTCTTTGGGATCAGATCGCATTGACAGCAGAAAGGGCAAGAGGGTGAGGAAATTGCAGGAATAATTTCTCTGTGATGTTTGATAGTAGTAGCTTTTGGTCCTCTTTTCTTCACTGCAGGATTTTCTTTTCTGAATTTTAGGCATCCAAAGAGCAGATCCTTTCACTTTGACATTTACAGCACCGTATGCTGAAATCTGCTGCCTAACATCAACTAAAGAGGAAAAACTAATAGGCTTAACACTAGAAGAGCTAAAAAGCAATCTCTTCCTTTAAAAATACATAGGCTAACAATTCCATTGCTGGTAATTACCGCTCAAAATTGTTATTTTTCCAGATCGTGACAGTGAAACCTCGAAACAGAGGGAGTGATTTGCTGCCAGAAATCCACTTTTAACATCTTTTCTCTATGGTTTCCATTCTTGGAATACAGTTGAAGATTTGGATGGCTTTTTAGCAATTCTTTTAGCCACAGTGCACTATTTCTTTCTGAAGTATCCTTCATGTGGAAGGAAGCACATTTTTTCTGACCCCCCAGCAGGTCCGCCAGTAAAGTTTTTGCTTCTTGACAAATATTGTGTAATTCTGTTCCATTTTTTCTGTAGAGGAAATCAAAGAATCCTAGGGAACCTCAAATGAGAAAAGAAATTTTTCATTCTCCCTTTTCCCACCCAATATATATTTTGATTTTTTGTCAAGAAAAGCAAGTGAATTCCGTTTAATACTCAATCCCCAACAAATCAACTTGTTCATCTACATGACCAACTTAAAAATTGACACCTTAGAGCTCATAATTTTACTACTTCCACCTGGAGAATTCATGAATTCTCTGGGTTATTAGGATTACTGTTTACATAATTACATCTACCCCAGTCACCTCCAGTTTTCCAAGGTTATAGTAGAGAACCAACATTCAAATTCAGGTGCTCCCGCTCAGTCTTAGATTGACTTTCTGCATCTTAACCGAGGAAGGGCTTCTCTAGAACAAAGAATGATTCATGATCCAACACGTCAGCTGACAGAAGCAGACATGGCCAGAGTAAGCAAAGGCCTACAACTCCATCTGTTTATCCTATTCCTATCCAAAATCCCTCTTATATCTTCACAAATTCTGCAATCCATACAGTGGTACATTAGGAGCTTTTTTTGCTTGAGGTTTGTTCAGTTAAGTTGCACACTCACATAAAGAGCCTCCTGGAGGAGGTGTATGTTCATGCCTGAGACTTTTTGAGAATTTGGGAAGATATGGTATTTGGAGTAAATTAAACTTCCCTTCTTTCTTTCCTTTTCAGGAAATCTGCTTTTTTATTTCCTCTTCTCCTTTCTTGATGCAGACTACCACCAGCTGTGTGACCTGTTGGGCAAGAGTACATCATAGTCTTGTGTTCCATCTCATCCTACAACACTTTGATTCAACAAATCTTCAGACTGATGTACAAACTCCATTTTTACATTCCTTCTGCATGAAATTACAGTGTTGGGTTTGCAATGGTGGATGACTCCAAGATCCCTGTTTAAGGGAGTACCACGGTTCTGACACAGCAAATAATTGCTACCAAAGTTGCTTCAGGACTGGGTCGGGAGCAACTGTAGGAGAGGTCTCAACTCAGAGAACTGGGTCCAAGAAGGACTAGTACCAGTCTTTGAACTGAAAGAGTTGACAGCCATCCTATTGGCTCTTAAGACATATGAATGATTTCTACAAGGTTATGCACTTGTGGTGAGGACCAATAACATGGTATTGAAGGTGTTGGTAAACCAGCAAGTGGGGCAACAAATCCCAGGCCCTGACTTCTCTAGCAGTTCAGATTTGATGTTAGGCAGGAGGAATATTTTATCTCTCTAAGCACTGTATGCCTCATGGTGTGTTTCACAGGGTGGCAGATTCAAAGTTTAATCTTTTTGTCCTTTCAAGGATGTCGCCTCTCCCAGCAGATAATGGTGGGATTACATCTAAACTTTGTTTCTTGACCTCTTTGCATCATAGACAATTGTCTTACTACCTTAGTTCTGCAGTTGGTTGCATGAAGAGAATGTAGGAGAGTGGACACTCTCCTATGTCCAGGGAAACCAAATCTCCTCTGTGCCTTCCTGTTTTTCAGCTCATTCCCCAGTTGATGCCCAGAATTCAGAAGGAGAAAGTAGCGTTTATCTTAATAGTTTCTAATTGGAAAATTATGTCATTGTTTCTTATTAGTGATTGCTTGAGAATAGGTCCTTCCTTTTCTCACTTGCCCTCTAAGTTTCCATGTACTTCTTCCGGAGCCACCTGAAGACTTTAACTCTTGGTCTGGTTGTTAAGAGTTTGAGGTATCAGGGCTTAGGTTTTTCACAGGGATCTTGCCTTTTTAAATTGATGCCTGTAAGCGTTCTGATCATACAAACATCATTGGAAATCATTCAGTTCCTGGTGTAAGCACAGGAGGGTGTATCCATGTGACTGTGATCCTATCCTAATTTTACACTTTGTATAGGAATGTTTTGATTTGGGGCTTGGGTTTCAGGCTCAACTGGGCAGTCATTCAAGCCATCCATGAACCTTGGAGGTATTCAAGGAATTCTCCTTGCCTTGTCCTTGCCTTTAGTTTCCTTTACCTGTTTGAGGTTTGAGTACAGCCCAGAAAGCTTTACACAATACTGCTTTTAAACCTCTTTTGTCCTCTTTTCTTTGGATCCTATTTGTTAGACCTGCCAGCCTTAGGCCGGTCTTCCCCTGAACATCTGTCTCAATTTGTTTTTGTTGGCATTAAGACTCTGTGCACTTTACCACTGCTAATCAGCTCTACAATGCTTGTGTTAACTCTCTAAATCATGGTAAAATTAGCTTACCCCTGATTGGCACATTTAAATTACTTATACAGCCCTAGTAAAGTGGTATACAACATGCCCAGGGCCTGTAAAATAAATGATACTAGTGGGCCTGCAGCCCTTATTGGGCTGCATACTTAAGTAGCCCATTACAAAATGCCCCAGACCTGCCATTGCACCCCTAATGTAGTTTTAAACTGCCAATTCAACTTGCCAATAAAACCCCCTTGCCAACCCTTAGGCCTCCCTTTTATTGCATATAAGTCACCACAAAGGTATATCCTAAGAAGCCCATAAGGCAGGGTGCATTGTGATTGTCCTGGTAGCAAAAAAGTATGAATTCATTTTTCATTACTATGAGACCTACTTCTCCCATAGGATAACATTGGGTTGCCTTATCACATTTAATATGTGATACCTTTCGAAAGTAAACAGGTAACAATTTCATTTTTGGTGTCTGTTAAATTGTGATTTCAAATCTTCTTTAATGGTATTTTGAAATTACACTTTTAGAAAGTTGGCATTTTCCTACCTGTGTCTCATGACTGGGTGTAATTGGCAGTAGGATTTTGGTTATTCCTCCCAGAAAGCCACACAATAGAGGGATTAGGGATGCCTAGATGGTCCATCACTGGTAGGATTTCCCAGGGCAGAGGTCAGCACAACCCCACTTGCAACTGAATATTCTGTGCTGTGCCTTCAGACAAGGGACTTGTCACCACTGTATTGTTCATGCAGCCAGTTAGGAGTTACGTCAGGGGAGACAGGAAACCTCCGTCAACCCGACGGGATCACTGATCCTGGCGGAGATGGTGGAACCCTGGTTGTCGGACCGCTAGTGTCTTAATGTGGCAGTTGGACTACCACAGCAGCTGTAGTCCTGACCACCACCATGAGGATGTTAGGTTTAAGACTGCCAGGCTCATAATTGGGCCCTAAGTATGAGTGTAAGAATCTTTCCTGCAACTTCATCCAGCGGCTCCACAGCGACAGTGCTTTCTCCTCGAGCACTATCTGCAGCCTGTCCCTCTGAGCTTTACCTTCTTAGACAACTTTTATACTGACATTTCTTCTAACTCTGAAAGCAAGCGCCAATCAGACCCAATACACTGTTGTGTATCTGAGTTGTATTCCATCGCAGTTGGCCATATATTTTAACTCTGACCCAGTCTTTTATGACTAGATGTCTGTGGTTGGCGCTTTGATCTTTTAGGAGCTAGTTTTTACCTTACATTTTAAAAATTCATACCTCCTGTTTTACTGATTGGGGTTTACTATATTTTTCTAAATTGGTGTGGGATTTGTCTTGTGTTGTGTTTCCACTTTATTACTGCTTGTGTGCTACATCAATACTTTACAGTTTGCCTCTTAGTAAAACCTGACTGTTTTGTGCCAAGCTATCAGAGGGCTAAGCTGAGGATTATTTAGTGAATTTAGTTGGCCACCCTGACAGGGATTGTGGCTGTTGCTTGAGCAGGTTTAACACACCACTCAACCAAATGCCCAATTTCTCACTTGACTTTTGAAGTTCTTGTTATCGGTAGCCATCACACTAGCCCAGAGGCTGGCTGAGCTAGGTTCTTTGCTGTTCTGTGCCCCTAATCCTCAGATGTTTCAGGTTGGCTCTTTGACATAGGCCAGGTTTGTAGCTAATGTAAGCTTTAATTTCCACCACTAACATGAGAGTATCCTCGTTTTGTTCCTGAACCTTTCTTCTGCTACACTGGGTCTTCTTCGTACTCAAGCAATTATCATTTATTCAGCATGCAGTAAAACATTTAGATAATATGATTCCCTTTGTGTAAAATTTGGTTCTTGTAAGAATGTATTTAAATCAGCAATTCCTACTCTTATTATTTGGCTTCAGCCTATAATATTTATGGCACATGACTTCTCCAAATGGCCCTGCCTCTGGGCATATTGTGTGTTCCATTCAGTACAGCACAGCACAGCACAGCAGAACAATGCCTTTCTTACAAGACATTTGTGCAGGTGCATTCTGTCCCCTCCTTCAGCCTTTGTCACTCACTGCTGGCTGGAAATTAGTTCAGGTAGGAATGGGGAGTTTTTGCCTCTGTGTTTTTGTTTGTAGTGCTTTTAGAGGATCACTGAGTACCACTGTAAATACATTTTATTTTACATCCTCATGCTTCAGTTTCTCATGGTCAGTTTAGACGGTGCAAAAGTCTGGTGGTATATCCGCACTTGTGTAGGTCTAGGGCAAACACTAATGTAACAATTTTGATTAGCTGCCAATAACCTTATCACTTTGTCACACTCTTCCTCACTGGCTGAACTTATAGTTTCATCTGTTAAAAGGTTTGTGTACTGTATTCAGGAAGTTGGGAAGGATCAAGACGAGCTTTGTATTTTCTGAGGAAGGAGAGAGTGGAGTGTTTGTCTGGGAGGTAAAAACACATAATTTTTGTTATAACTGGAATGAAGATATCAACGCAGAGTAATGGCTTACTAATAAGTAATAGAAGTACCCAAATAGTGGTTATTTTGAGCAGGAACCATCATCTTATTAATCCACAATAAATAGTGTATCTTTAAACCATGAAGCAACTAATGCTTAGGTCATAATCGTGACAAATGTCTTGATCATCTGTGCTGAACAGGCAGAAGCCAGATTTTGGTGGACAGAGTACCCTGTTCCTATACCGTTGATCGGCCCACATCTTTTAGAATTGAATGAACTATCATTATTATCATTATTCCATCAACAAAGCCCCCATAAGGCACCATGCTTAAATACCACAAACCCAAAAGAAATAAATGTAAATTTATCCCCAGGATATATAGAGAAAAAGCGTGTTTTGACTTGCCTATATCTTTAACACCATTTGATGAATCTTCATGAAATTTTCAAACAAAAGAGCCCCGGTCATTCTTGCTGTGGATGGAAAGTTTCGGGGCGGTCTGTCAAGCGAGGGGATTTAATAAGTTGTGTTTCCCATGTTAATTCCCATAGGACCTTTAGACGCGACTACAGCCCGCACCACTGGACGGAATTGCACCAAATTTGGCAGAAAGCTAGGTTTAGGTATGCAGATTGCGCTTTTGCTTATTTGGCGTAAATCTGTTCAGTAGTTTTTGTGAAATTAAAGGGAAAGTAAATTTGTATAACTAGGGCAGCAGATCTTCCCTAATCACTTTCCAGGGAGAATAAGACCTTGTGCACTTAGGTGCAGAGCTTTGAGTGGCAGACAACACTTCAAACCAGGAAGTGCTGTCAGCCATCTTGGGACTCCGCTTCAGCCAAGTCTCAGGAAAATTTAAAAAAACAAGAGAAGGGGCCAGGTCAGAGTTACCCTGACCCATTAGCTCTGGTGCTGGGGTCCCAGAGGGCCCCTCCCCAGGTTAAAAGAGATTTTGAATTGCTGCAAATTCACAGTAAAAATAAAAATAAAAAAAATGTGGTCTCCCGTGCTTGTACTTTTAAAGCCCTCGGGTAGGTCAGGTGCTGGGGACATATACAAAAAGCATGGGGCCCCCTCAAGGGCTTATTACTGCCCCGGAGAGCATTACCTCCCAGGGGCAATTGTTACATTCAAAGCAGGGGGCCGAGTGGCTTCCCCACAACCCGAGTGACCAGCACCTTCTCAAGCCATTTGTTTATTGGTATATGGGTGGGGCCACACGGCCCCCTGCAGTCACAGGGACCTCCCCGGGGAAAACATGTAATTATATGTGGCCCGGCTGTGCAGCTACCCTGCATACTTAGGAACCGCCACCTCCTTGGGGCATTTGTGTAATTGTATGAGGGGGCCGCACGGCCCTCTGTAGCCTCGGGGATCGCTATCTCCCTGGGCTAACATGTAACTGTATATGTAGAACGGTGTACCCGCCCACAGCCCCAGGGACCACCAACTCCCCGGGGCTTTGACATCTGCTGCCAAGCCACAGCAGACGCTCTGCTCGCAATGAGGGAAAGCTGTCAGTCAGCTCTCCCTCTCTGCAAGCAGAGGTTTCCTCTCTCTCCCTGCCCATGGAGATGCAGACAGGGAGACAGAGGAAACATTGCTCTCACAGAGAGAGAGTGCTGCTTTAGTTGGTTAAAGAATCAAGGGAACCCACAAATGAATGGACCAATAATCGCAGGGCTCTAGGCAGGGCTCTAGGCATATAGGCCAATAACACTGCATCATCTGCATTTAACAAGACTGGGAGTGGGGATCAACAGATTGTAGGAAAATCCAGTGTGCATGATACAAGACGTGTACCAAGTTTATTGATATACAGGATGAACAACAAAGGCACAAGTACGTAAGCCTGTTGCACCCCCCGCTCAGTTTGAATTTCCTTAGAAAGTTCCCTGTTATGACGAAACCTCAATCTGGTGTTCAGTTGCATAGATGCCATTAACTGCACAAGTGGCTCTTCCGTTCCTAACTCCAGTAGAATTGTCCAGAGCATAGCCCAATTCACGCAATCGAATGCCATGGAAAGATCCATAAGTGCTAAATGCTATAAGATATGCTTTGCCACAGTATATTTGCCTGATACCAGGTTGAGATTCAAGCATTGCTACTGTGTTTCTATGTGTTTGCAGAAACTATGTTGACACGCATTAAAAATTGTATTATCCTCCACCCACCCAGTGATCCTAAATATAGAACTCTCACAAAGGCTTTAGCTGCAATATCAATTAGAGAAATTGACCTATAGCAACCAAGAGAAAATCTGTCACCTTTTTTGAAGATCGGTACAAGGGTGGATAATGCCCAAGAATTTGGCAGGGATGAAAATCTTAAATTGTTGAAGACATTGGCTAGCAAGGGCACCCAGGTCGATGGGAATGACATCCAGGATGGTAGCCTTTCCCTCTGCACGCTGCTGTATTGCAGCAGAGACATCATTTAAGGACACAGTCACTATGAAATTTAGACCCTATGCCCTGTTAGCACAAACAGCCAGATTCCTCGCCAAGTAAATATGCATAAAATGTACCTCCCATGCCTCACTGCTTATGTGACAGCTAGTTGACGGCCGTTTTCTATTGGATGCTCTCAAAGCCGAAACAGAATTCCAGAATGACTTACCATTCTTTGTGTTTACGTCGTGCACCAGGTTGTCCCACTGCTCAAGTATCACCTCCTCCTACCTCCTCTTTGTTACTAATTTGTACCTTTTCAGCAAGCTAGTCACCAGTGTTGGATCTCTTGGTCGAGCGGTTAGTACCTTGCGTAAGGCTTAGTTGGCTGCCGAGCACTCTTGGTCAAACCACCTGGGGGCTAGGTAGGCAGAATATGGTAGCTTTACTATTTTAGAGAAGTTGTTTTTAATGTTTGAACAGAGCGCTTCAAATGAGCTTACTATCCTCCCCCTACCATTGGTGTCAGAGTCAGATAAACAGCCTAGAATTAATAATAAATTATTCCGGATTATTTCAGCCAATACTTGTGTGGGATCCAGCATACTCTCAAATTGCCCATAGAACCCTGCAGATTGCTGAATTCCAGTTGAATTTGGAAACCACTCTTGGTGCCATGGTCAAATCAGTTTTGATAGGATTATGATCACCAAATTCCACAGACACAATATACCAAACAACAGTTGGTCACATAGATTAGCAGATACAAAGATGTAATCAATGGTAGATGCCCACCAGGAAATATCACACACGTACCCTGATCACATCGTATTACCCAAACCTCATACTTGTTTGTGGTTTCTATCAAAGATAATTCCCAATGTACATTCATTAGAGCATATTGCATACAAACAAATATCTTTTTCTGTGTAACTGATCATACAATGATATACCTCAATTGTACATATTAAGACATTGCAAGGCAGAGCAAATCATACTGACTGCAAATTTCCTGATGTTACTGACAACCTGGATATGCCTAAACCTCTTTGTGGTTGACTCATTCACTGCACAATTCCATCCCCATTATCATATTGGTTTTACAATTACATATTCCTCTATGCTTTTGCCCAATAATTTTTACTATATCGCACCTCTTTCCTTCTAATATTACAAGTGGATTGTCAGATGACCATCCAGAGACACATATAAATTGCTGAACTACCAGTTGTGGAAACATTTATCAGAAAATGTATACCCCATTGCAAAATTGTTGATACTTCACAATATGTCTTGTTGTATGCGTTGCCACTGATTGCTATTCATATTGTACTGGATCTCTTTTAATCCTACAGTTGTGTACCAAATTACCTTACAGGGCCAGATGTAAAGTGCTAAGAGCAATTTCTGCGCAAATCAAGCCAAAAGGGCTAATCTACACTCACGTCTCTCCTGATCTTACAAATTCAGTATCATATAACCATTCAGGACAACTGTAAAGTGCTTACAATTGTATATCAAATGACCTTTCAGGGGCATATGTAGAGTGCTAAGTGCTATTTATGCAAAAGTTCATCTACAAGGGTAAAGTGCACTGATGACGCTCCTGATCTTATGAATTGGGCATCATATATGATTATTCAGGGTCAACTGTAAAGTGTTGAAGCGCATATTGTGCAAAAGTGCATCTGGAAAGTGCTACTACAGAAAAGTACAAATGCAATTCTGCTATACTGTGAGAGCTAGGTTAATGCATAACAAAGTTAGAAATAAATATTTAAAAAGCAGACTGTTTGAGAAGAGTTGCAAGGAATACAAAAAACATAATACCATTAGGATATTATTGGTGTGAGGTGCCACTATTTTTGTATTATTCTATGTAGGCCATCACATTCATAAATGAAGTATATCTATATTCAACCTGTAGGTTATGTCTATATCAAGCCTGTAGATCATCCCAATTCTCAGTCTATCATACCCTCATCCCTACCGATTTTAAAGTGTCATGTATGTAAAAGTATAAACATATTTAGCTGTTTTGGGGGTTGTAGGAGGCTGGCCTGGCTTATAGTGGGTACCTTGTGGTACTTATACCCTGTGCCAGGTCCAGTTATCCCTTATTAGTAGAATAGAGGTGTTTCTAGCAGCTTAGACTGATAGAAGGTAGCTATGTCAAAGCAACTTAGGCTGAACTAGGAGACATGCAAATCTCCTACTATACTGCTTATATCATATAACACAATATCATAAGAAAACACAGTACTCAGAGTTACTAAAAATTAAGGTTCTTTATTTTAGTGACAATATGCCAAAAGTGTCTCAGAGAATACCCTCACTTCTGAGGTAAGTAATATACACAAGTTATATTTACACAAACCCAAAACAGGTAAGTAACAGTAAGAAAAGTAGTGCAAACAATGTAGAATCACAATAGGATGCAATAGGTAGACGTAGGTCTAGGGCCAACACAAACCATATACCCCAAAAGTGGAATGCGAATCATGAATGGGCCCCAGACCTATGGGAGGTTGTAGAGGGTCACTGGGACTGTGAGAAAACAGTAAGGTTGCCCAAAATAAAGTAAAGTTGCCCTACTACCCCAGAAAGTCAGAATAGTCGTGATAGGGGATTCTGCAAGAACCACAAGCACCAGCAAAACACTGAAGACGGATTCCTGGACCTGAGGACCTGTAAAGAAAGGGGACCAAGTCCAAGAGTCATGAAAGTGTCCAGGGGGGGCAGGAGCCCACCAAAGCCCGGATGAAGGTGCAAAAGGGCTGCCTCAAGGTGGAAGAAGCCAAAGATTCTGCAACAACGAAAATGGCTAGGAACTTCTCCTTTGGATGGAAGATGTCCCACGGCGTGCTGGATGTTGCAGAAGTGTTTCTAGCTGCAAGGGTCGCGGTAGAGGTTTTTAGGTGCTGCTGGGGACCAGTAAGGACCAGGATGTCTCCCCTTGGAGGAGGAGACAGAGGGCGCGCTCAGCAACTTAGGGAGCCCTCGCAGAAGCAGGCAGCACCCGCAGAAGTACCGGAGCGGGCACTTAGAAGATCGGTAAATTCAGAGTCACAAAAGGAGGGTCCCACGACGTCGGAGTCCAACTCAGCGGGTTGAGCACTGCAGGACGGAGTGCTGGGGACCCAGGCTAGGCTGTGCACAAAGGAATCCTTGGTGAAGTGCACAGAAGCTAGAGCAGCTTCAAATCACGCAGTACAGAGGTTTGCTGTCTGGTGTGGGGAGGTAAGGACTTACCTCCACCAAATTTGGACAGAAGGGCCACTGGACTATGGGAGACACTTGGACCCAGCTCCTGTGTTCCAGGGACCACGCTTGTCAGGATGAGAGGGACCCAGAGGACCGGTGATGCATTCTTTTGGTGCTGCGTTAGCAGGTGGAAGATTCCGACGACCCACAGGAGATTACTTCTTGGCTTCCAGTGCAGGGTGAAGGCAGACAGCCTTCAGAGCATGCACCACCAGGAAACAGTCGAGAAAGCCAGCAGGATGAGGCGCTACAATGTTGCTGGTAGTCTTCTTGCAACTTTGTTGCGGTTTTGCAGGCGTCCTGGAGTAGTCAGCGGTCGATCCTTGGCAGAAGTCGAAGAGGGAAGTGCAGTCATTATCTTGCATTCGTTATCTGAGGAATAGCCCAGGGGAGAGACCCCAAATAGCCAGAAAAGGAGGTTTGGCTACCAAGAAAGGAGGTTTGGCTACCAAGAGAGGTAAGCACCTACCAGGAGGGGTCTCTGACATCACCTGCTGGTACTGGCCACTCAGACCAGTCCATTGTGCCCCAAAACCTCTGAATCCAAGATGACAGAGGTATGGGACACACTGGAGGAGCTCTGGGCACCTCCCCTGGGAGGTGCAGGTTAGGGGTGTGGTCACTCCCCTTTCCTTTGTCCAGTTTCACGCCAGAGCAGGGCTGGGGGATCTCTGAACCGGTGTAGACTGGCTTATGCAGAGGTGGGCACCATCTGTGCCCATCAAAGCATTTCCAGAGGCTGGGGGAGGCTACTCCTCCCCAGCCCTTCACACCTATTTCCAAAGAGAGATGGTGTAACACCCTCTCTCAGAGGAAATCCCTTGTTCTGAATTCCTGGGACTGGGCTGCCCAGACCCCAGGAGGGCAGAAACCTGTATGAGGGGTTGGCAGCAGCTGCAGTGGAAACCCCAGAAAGTCAGTTTGGCAGTACCCGGGTTCTGTGCTAGAGACCCGGGGGATCATGGAATTGTCACTCCCAATACCAGGATGGTATTGGGGTGACAATTCCATGATCTTAAACATGTTACATGGGCATGTTCGGAGTTACCATTGTGACGCTATACATAGGTAGTGACCTACGTGTAGTGCACACGTGTAATGGTGTTCCCGCACTCACAAAGTTCAGGGAATATGCCCTGAACAATGTGGGGGCACCTTGGCTAGTGCCAGGATGCCCACACACTAAGTAACTTGGCACCTACCCTTCACCAGGTGAGGGTTAGACATATAGGTGACTTATAAGTTACTTATGTGCAGTGAAAATGGCTGTGAAATAACGTGGACGTTATTTCACTCAGGCTGCAGTGGCAGTCCTGTATAAGAATTGTCTGAACTCCCTATGGGTGGCAAAATAAATACTGCAGCCCATAGGGATCTCCTGGAACCCCAATACCCTGGGTACCTAGGTACCATATACAAGGGAATTATATGGGTGTACCAGTGTGCCAATGAGAATTGGTAAAATTAGTCACTAGCCTGCAGTGACAATTTTAGAAAGCAGAGAGAGCATAGACACTGAGGTTCTGGTTAGCAGAGCCTCAGTGAGACAGTTAGGCACCACTCAGGGAACACATATAGGCCACAATCTTATGAGCACTGGGGTCCTGGCTAGTAGGATCCCAGTGACACATATTAAACATACTGATAACATAGCGCTTTCACTATGAGCACTGGGTCCTGGCTAACAGGATCCCAGTGAGACAGTAAAAACACCCTGACATATACTCACAAACAGGCCAAAAGTGGGGTAACAAGGCTAAAAAGAGGCTACCTTTCTACAGGGGTGAGGATGCTAATGCTATTATACTTCTTTATAAAGGCCAATGCATTCATAAATAAAATATATCTGTTTTAAGGCTGTTGGTTATTTCGATTTTCATATATATACTGCACTCGTCCCAACCAATTTAAGTGTCCAGTGTGCCTATCCTACTTGCCTGGCAAACACAGTTGTAAAATTGGCCAATTGCATTCTTTTATAGCTTCACAGTCTGATGTTAAATATTCATGAAAACATACCACTCTAAGTGTATTTTGCTCATGTACAGTTGTTACATTAACATATCCTGAAATACATCAAAATTGTGCCTGCAGGGATCGAAGGTACATAAACTGCATCAGATTAAGGGGGTCATTCTGACCTCGGCGGTAAACGGCCCTTACCGCCGGTCAGAAGTCCGCCATTCTACCGCCGCGGCCGCAGGAAACCGCCACGGTCATTCTGACCACCAACTGTGAAACCGCCAAAAACCCGACATCCACGGAAGGCCGCCTCATCAGCGGGCAGCGATAAACTGGAGATGACCAAACCTCCACCGCCACGCCAACACAAACACGCCCATGCCATTCTGACCCACGAATCCACGCGGCGGTCTTTCAACCGCGGTATTCCATTGGCGGTACACACCGCCGCGGTCAAAATATACACACAGCTCCAAAACACAGCCACATTGGACAATTTGAAATACACACACCTGATACACATACAAACTCCACTCCCACACACCCAATTAACTATAAAACACACACCCACTTCACCCACAAACCCCTACAACCACAAATATCTGAGAGAAGGCGCAATACACTGAGAGAGAGTACAGGGAACGCAAAGCACAACACACACAGGAACACAACATCATCACCCACACTACATCTACGCACACATCACCACACATCACCACTCACATCACCACAAACACCACCCCACACCTCATCCACACCACCCCATGGCACCCCAAAGACACCCCAGGTTCTCGGACCAGGAACTCAGGGTCATGGTGGAGGAAATTATAAGGGTAGAGCCCCAGCTCTTCGGCACACAGGTGCAGCACACCACTATAGCAAGGAAGGCTGAGCTATGGCAAAGGATCGTAGACAGGGTCAACGCTGTGGGACAGCATCCCAGAAATCGGGAAGATATCCGAAAGCGATGGAACGACCTACGGGGGAAGGTGCGCTCGATGGTGTCGCGACACAACATCGCTGTGCAGAAGACTGGCGGAGGACCCCCACCCACTCCACCCCAATTCACAGCATGGGAGCAAGAGGTAGTAAACATCCTGCATCCTGATGGCCTCGCTGGAGTACACGGAGGAATGGACTCTGGTAAGTCGAATCTCAACTACTTCACCCCCCCCAACCACCAGCATGCCAACCCACACCCCCACCCTCACCCCCAATCTCAAACCCCCAGCACACATCCTCCCTGCCAATGTCTCACCAGCACAACCCACCATAAACAACACCAACCCCTGAATGCCAACACAAACCATAGACACCCATCACCAAAGCATGACCATTGCACATACCCATACACCCCCCCCAACCACCCTCACAACACCTCCCACAAGGGAATGCCAGCACTGGGGGACAAGGGCACTCAAAATGCACGCCATGGCACACACAAAAACAATAACCACCCTATTTTACCCCTGCAGGGCCGAACGCCAACACACCGCCACGGAGGGTCCAGATTTGTCCATCCCACCCCCAGAACAGGCACCCAGTGAGGACAGCAGCTCTGTCGACCTAGAACCTAATGACCAGCCCGGACCATCGGGGACCTCTGGACAGTGGGTTCCCCACACACAGACACAGGCCACAGCAGACCCAACGCCCTCTGTGAACACCAGCACAGCTCCCACCCAGCGGGCCCATGCCTCTGTCTCCAGGATAGGTCAATCAGCGGTGTGTCCGCCACTACAGGGCACCCAGGCTGACCCAACACCCCAACAACAACAGGGACCTGGGGGCAGTGGTAGTGGGCACACCGTCCAGGGGACAGAGGCCCCGGGAAACAGGGCAACTGGGAGGGCTGCTGTGCGACAGGGGGGGGGAGGACAGGCCCAGGGAACCCACTCTCCAAGAGGCCCTCACCACCATCATGGGAGCATACCACCACTCCCAAGAGACGATGGCGACGGTACTGGCCAGGTTCACCGAGATCCAGGCACAGCAGGAGGAACGCTACAAGGGGTTCAGCAATGAACTCCGGAACATCGCTACCACTATGGGGACCATAGTCCAGGCCCTCAACCGGATAGAAACCACATTGCGGGACCATGTGGCACCACAAAGGGCCCCTGTCACTAGCCAGGACCAGGAACAGCCTACCACTTCCGCCGGCGCTAGTGGACAGGAGGCCCCACCACAACGACAGGCCACCAGAACCCCACCTCCTGCTGAAGAACAACCACCCCGCAAGAGGAACCTGAGATCTCACAGGAAGACAGAGTAGGATGCCAACACCCCCGCCAGCCTAAGATCCCCCCGGATGTCATTCCACTGTCCCACATCGTCATCCTGTCCAACCTTGAACTGCCCCTGCTCCATCCTTCCACAGGCATATGGACAATGCACCTGTGCGACCGAGAACTGGACTCTGCCATGGACATTACTCCACCCCCACCCATCACCGTTTTCATATCATGTACCAATATCTAGCACTAAAAATAAATCACTCATTGCACTGAAATCATTCAGGAGTCAGCCTGTATTATTTACAAATGTATAACACATTACTTTTCAATAATGTTCAGTCAACTTTGTGATGAAAACATACCGATGTCAATAAGCATTAGTCCATGGGCTAACCAAGCAGAAGTCACGCAGTGGGTCATACAGCACTGAAAAGGGAAGGGAAAATCAAACATCAGTTTAAAAGAACTGGGGGGAAATACACAAAGTAAAGATGCAGGAGGCTTTCAGGAAATGTGAAATGGCGTGGGTGATTCCTACCTGTGTGCTACTGAAAATACTGTTGGATAACTGTGTTCCTGTTGTCTGTGTCGTCCCCGTCGTCTTCCTCCTCTTCGCTCTCCACAGGCTCCACAGCTGCTACAACACCACCATCTGGACCATCCTCCT
This sequence comes from Pleurodeles waltl, assembly GCF_031143425.1. Taxonomy (NCBI): domain Eukaryota; kingdom Metazoa; phylum Chordata; class Amphibia; order Caudata; family Salamandridae; genus Pleurodeles; species Pleurodeles waltl. The sequence goes on from NC_090445.1 coordinate 698,112,308, forward strand.
GCAGGAAGGGCACCTGACGTCGCAATGCCAGATTGTGAAGCATACAGCAGGCCACGATGATCTGGCACACCTTCTTTGGTGAGTACATCAGGGATCCACCTGTCATATGCAGGCACCTAAACCTGGCCTTCAGAAGGCCGAAGGTCCTTTCTATGATCCTCCTAGTTCGCCCATGGGCCTCATTGTACCGTTCCTCTGCCCTGGTCCGGGGATTCCTCACTGGGGTCAATAGCCAAGGCAGGTTGGGGTAACCAGAGTCACCAATTAGCCACACACGGTGTCTCTGTAGCTGTTCCATCACATAGGGGATGCTGCTATTACGCATAACATACGCGTCATGCACTGACCCAGGGAACTTGGCATTTACATGGGAGATGTACTGGTCTGCCAAACAGACCACCTGCACATTCATAGAATGGTAATTTTTCCTGTTTCTGTACACCTGCTCATCGTCTTTTGGGGGTACTAAGGCCACATGGGTCCCATCAATGGCACCAATGATGTTGGGGATATGTCCAAGGGCATAGAAATCACCCTTCACAGTGGCCAAATCAACCTCCTCAGGGAATACAATGTTGCTCCGCATGTATTTCGTCAGGGCAGACAACACTCTTGACAAAACCTTAGAAAACATAGGCTGAGACATCCCACATGACATGGCCACTGTTGTTTGGAATGATCCACTTGCAAGGAAATGGAGTACTGACAGAACCTGCACCAAAGGGGGAATCCCTGTGGGTTGGCGGATGGGGGACATCAGGGCTGGCTCCAGCTGGGCACACAGTTCATGTATAGTGGCTCGGTCAAGTCGGTATCGTAGTATAATATGGCGTTCTTCCATTGTCGACAGGTCCACCAGCGGTCGGTACACGCGAGGATTCATCCTTCTCCTCGCAAGTCCCAGCGGACGGTGCCTAGGAAGGACAACATGGAGTACAGAGTCAAGCAAATCACAGGTACGTTCACCACAGCTTGCATAGCACACGGATATCTATGTATTGAAAGGCGTGTATGTGTGGCAATGCAAGGCCTAGGCCTGTGTGACGCAGTTGAAATTAAGCCATGTGGGCCCTTGAAATGGCGGCTGCCTGACCTGTGAAGTGGGACAATGGGATGTGAGGTCAATGCGCTGGCGTGGCACACCGTGGCGGTAGGCGGTCGAAGACCGCTGTACGAAGCCGCATTGGTTAACATTAAACCCTATGGGTTTCAGGAGCCAATGACGAGGTGCGCCGGTGGTCGCGGTACGCACCGCCGCGGTACGCACCGCCGCGGGCGTGACCGCCATTTTCTATCTGCTTAATCACTCGAGACCTGATCTTCCACAGGAGAGGACCTATACTGCAAGTGCTGCTGTGACCTCGGTCTGGAAGTGACAATGGCTGCTGCGACTGGGGAAAGGGCCCCTGCCTTCACGTCTGAAGAGTTGGAGAAACTTGTGGATGGGGTCCTCCCCCAGTATGCGTTACTCTACGGTCCTCCAGACCAACAGGTAAGTACACTGGGTGCACATTGAATGGGCTATGCCTGTGTGGAGTGGGGTGGATGTAAGTTGGTGGGGTGGGGAGCGAATGAGGAGTGCAACGCACGACAGATGAGAGCATGTGCCACATGGCAAAGTTGGGAAGGGGGGGGCATTCACATCTAACATGCAGAAAAATGATGGAATTTCATTTCCGACCCTGTACATGTCAACTAGGTCAGCCCCCATCAGAAAGTCGACATTTAGCGTGCCATCGCCAAGGAAGTCCGGGCCCTGGGGGTCCACATCAGACGGGTCACCCACTGCCGCAAGAGGTGGGAGGACATCCGCCGCGGAACCAGGAAGACCGCTGAGTCACTGCTGGGGATGGCCTCCCAACCTAGGAGGGGTGCCAGTCGTGCCCTGACCCCCCTGATGTCCCGGATCCTGGCGGTGGCCTACCCTGATTTGGATGGGCGCTTGAGGACATCACAGCAGACACAAGGGGGTGAGTATCTGCACATTCTGCTATCTTTTTGCGCAGTGGAGGTGTCTGGGTGGGGGAGGAGGGTTGTGGGTGTCATTAGGCCAGGGCGCTTTCTGTAGTGTAGGCCTCTCCTTTAGGCATGGCCCTGTGCCCCCGCCCCCCACCTCTGTAGGGTGCCAAGTACAGCTATCCATGGTCCTGCATCACCCATGTGCGCGTTTGTTGTCCCTATACCTGTTGGCCTAGACAGAAGTACTGAGTAGTGTACCCCGAATGCGCGGCTTAGTGCATGAGGCTCCTGTGTCTGTCCTCTCCGCCAACGATGTTGACAATGCATGCACTCAACCTGTTTTTATTTCTCCCCCCACCCTGTTTCTTCATCTTCTTGTGCATGTGTGCATTAGCATCATCAGGCGGAGGAGATTTGGCATCGGAGCACGAGGGAGCTGCAAGTCACAAGGCCCTGGTGGGCCGTGGTACAGACACCGAGGGCACCAGTGATACGGAGGGCGAGGGGAGCACCACAACGGGGACCGGTGGTGACACCAGCGACACCGACACGTCCTCGGATGGGAGCTCCCTAGCGGTGGCGGCAACATCCGGGCCCCCCGCCTCTACAGGTACAGCCGCCACCCAGCGCACCAGCCCCGCCCTCCCAGCAGCCCCTCAGCCTACGCTCCGTGCCCGCTCGCCCAAGAAGGCGGGCGTCTCCTTCGCCCCAGGCACCTCAGCCCCTGCCCCAGTTACCCCTGCTGCCCTCAGTGAGGAGGTCATTGACCTCCTCAGGACTCTCATTGTTGGGCAGTCTACCCTTTTGAATGCCATCCAGGGGGTAGAAAGGGAGGTGCATCGGAGCAATGCCTACCTGGAGGGCATTCATTCGGGTCAGGCTGCCCATCAACGATCGTTCAATGCTCTGGCCTCAGCACTGACGGCAGCCATTGTCCCTGTTTCCAGCCTCCCTCTTCTAACTGCCTCCACCCTGTCTCTGTCTCCTGTTCCTCAGCCTATCCCATCCACACCATCAGACCAGCCTGCACACACCTCAACACCCAAGGGCAGCTCATCCAGACACAAGCACCACAGATCCCACAAACACTCACCCAAGCAACACCCAGATGCAGACATACCAACAGTCACTACCACCTCTGTGTCCCCCACATCCTCGTCTCCCTCCTCCCTCCCTGTGACGTCTACACTCACACCTGCATGCACACCACCATCAGCCAGTGCTTCCATCACCAGCACACCCTCCAGTACAGTCCGCACACGTGCAGTCACCACCCCCACTGCCATTTACACGTCCCCTGTGTCCTCTCCCACTGTGTCTGTCACCCCCTCTTCCAAGACACACAAACGCAGGCAGCCACCCACCCAACAGCCATCCACTTCACGACAGCCTACGGCACAATCACCTGCACCCAAGGACAGCACACCTGACTCTCCAACAACCACCTCCTCTTCCTCCACTCCCATCACCACTACTCCCACCCTTTACCTTGGTCCTAAAAAACTTTACCTCTCCAATCTTAACCTCTTTCCCTCCCCTGACCCACCCCCTCCATCTGCTAAGAGTCCCAAGAGAACCTCAGCCACCACCAGCCCAGCTTCGAGTGTCACTGTGGTGCATGGGTTCTGGAGTCCACCCTTTGCCAGCAGTGACACTTCTATCAGCAGCAAGGGGACAGCCAGCCCCCCCCCAGGCAAGAGGACCTGGAAAGTCAAGGGCCGATGTGAGAGAACTGACACGGCTTCCCCCAAGGACCAAAGTTCGGCCACTTCACCTGCCACAACATCCAGGGGAGGCAAGAGCCAGAGAGCCTCTTCTAAGGAGCAAAAGGGCAGCAGGGCGGAGAAGTCAGCCAGCAGGAGCGCGGAGCAGGAGGGCCCCACAAGCCCCATCCCGGCTGTAAGGGAGGACACCAAAGGGCCCAGGACTCCGTCACCGAAGGGTCCTGCAACTGCACGGTCGGAGGGCGACTGAGCAGGGAGTCCAGGCCAGGCCTGGCTCCCTTGAATTACTGGACAAGCACCGCTGAACAGGGCCCCGCCGTGCAGAAGAGCACCGCTGAACAGGGCCCCGCCGTGAAGATAGGCACCGCTGAACAGGGCCCCGCCGTGAAGATAGGCACCGCTGAACAGGGCCCCGCCGTGCAGAAGAGCACCGCTGAACAGGGCCCCGCCGTGAAGATAGGCACCGCTGAACAGGACCCCGCCGTGCAGAAGAGCACCGCTGGACAGGGCCCCGCCGTGCAGAAGAGCACCGCTGAACAGGGCCCCGCCGTGCAGAAGAGCACCGCTGAACAGGGCCCCGCCGTGCAGAAGAGCACCGCTGAACAGGGCCCCGCCGTGCAGAAGAGCACCGCTGAACAGGGCCCCGCCGTGCAGAAGAGCACCGCTGAACAGGGCCCCGCCGCGCAGAGGAGCACCGCTGAACAGGGCCCCGCCGTGAAGATAGGCACCGCTGAACAGGGCCCGCCGTCTCAAGCACCGCTCCGCTGGGCCCTTCCTGTCAAGCACCGCTCCGCTGGGCCCCGCCGTCTCAAGCACCGCTCTGCTGGGCCCTTCCTGTCAAGCACCGCTACGCTGGGCCCTTCCTGTCAAACACCGCTCCGCTGGGCCCCGCCGTCTCAAGCACCGCTCCGCTGGGCCCCGCCGTCTCAAGCACCGCTCCGCTGGGCCCGCCGTCTCAAGCACCGCTCCGCTGGGCCCTTCCTGTCAAACACCGCTCCGCTGGGCCCCGCCGTCTCAAGCACCACTCCGCTGGGCCCTTCCTGTCAAGCACCGCTCCGCTGGGCCCCGCCGTCTCAAGCACCGCTCCGCTGGGCCCTTCCTGTCAAGCACCGCTCCCCTGGGCCCCGCCGTCTCAAGCACCGCTCCGCTGGGCCCTTCCTGTCAAGCACCGCTCCGCTGGGCCCGCCGTCTCAAGCACCGCTCCGCTGGGCCCCGCCGTCTCAAGCACCGCTCCGCTGGGCCCTTCCTGTCAAGCACCGCTCCACTGGGCCCCGCCGTCTCAAGCTCCGCTCCGCTGGGCCCCGCCGTCTCAAGCACCGCTCCGCTGGGCCCCGCCGTCTTAAGCACCGCTCCGCTGGGCCCTGCCGTCTCAAGCACCGCTCCGCTGGGCCCTTCCTGTCAAGCACCGCTCCGCTGGGCCCCGCCGTCTCAAGCACCGCTCCGCTGGGCCCTTCCTGTCAAGCACCGCTCCGCTGGGCCCCGCCGTCTCAAGCACCGCTCCGCTGGGCCCCGCCGTCTCAAGCACCGCTCCGCTGGGCCCTTCCTGTCAAGCACCACTGGCACAATGACAGTGCCGGATCTGTGTCGAGCTACTGTTCACGGTTCAGTGTGCCCACCATGCCTCCTCCTTGACCAGTGGAGACTGTTATCCACTTGAGAGACTGTGGCTTTGCACTCCCCAGGATTGAACAGTGGGCAACCCACCCACTGTAGAGACATTGAGACACTGTGGCTTTGCACTCCCCAGGATGGCACAGTGGGCAAGCCACCCACTGTAGAGACATTGAGAGACTGTGGCTTTGCACTCCCCAGGATGGCACAGTGGGCAAGCCACCCACTGTAGAGACATTGAGAGACTGTGGCTTTGCACTCCCCAGGATGGAACAGTGGGCAAGCCACCCACTGTAGAGACATTGAGAGACTGTGGCTTTGCACTCCCCAGGATTGAACAGTGGGCAAGCCACCCACTGAAGAGACATTGAGAGACTGTGGCTTTGCACTCCCCAGGATGCCACAGTGGGCAAGCCACCCACTGTAGAGACATTGAGAGACTGTGGCTTTGCACTCCCCAGGATTGAACAGTGGGCAAGCCACCCACTGTAGAGACATTGAGAGACTGTGGCTTTGCACTCCCCAGGATGGCACAGTGGGCAAGCCACCCACTGTAGAGACATTGAGAGACTGTGGCTTTGCACTCCCCAGGATTGAACAGTGGGCAAGCCACCCACTGTAGAGACATTGAGAGACTGTGGCTTTGCACTCCCCAGGATTGAACAGTGGGCAAGCCACCCACTGTAGAGACATTGAGAGACTGTGGCTTTGCACTCCCCAGGATGGCACAGTGGGCAAGCCACCCACTGTAGAGACATTGAGAGACTGTGGCTTTGCACTCCCCAGGATTGAACAGTGGGCAAGCCTCCCACTGTAGAGACATTGAGAGACTGTGGCTTTGCACTCCCCAGGATTGAACAGTGGGCATGGTGGCCCCTTCGTGGATCTGGCGTCGTGGACTCATGTGGCTGTGGTGCCCCCCCCTTCCCTTCCCCCTGAGGTGCCTGTAGTTTTGTCATCAGATGCCCCTGCAGTGTTCTCTCCAAAGGACTCAGGTCTCCTGTGTGGGCTTTGCCCTTGTGTTTATACACTTTGGCCCACGGACACTTAGAATGCCATCAAATGTGCAGGACTAATTGCCTCGGTTTCTCGATTGAAGAAAATATTTATTTTATTTTTTGTGATTTTTTAATTGCTATTTGACCATGAGTTATCAGAGGCTATTTTTTACATACATTTTTATTCACAATTTAATTATGTCTTTGCATTTTTCGCGGGGGTTTGGGTGGTGTCACTGTGACTTGTTGCTCTGCATTGGTGTGTACATAGTTTGGGGGGGGGTGGGGGTCGCATATGTGTGTGCCGTAAGCTTTCCTCCACCCCCCTCCCCTGTGTCGTAGGTGCAGTACTCACCGTTGTCATCTGCGCCGGAGTTCGTACTCGTGGTAGATGAGCAGGTAGACGAGAGCAGGTAGGATGTTTAATTCGGGTTCCATGCTGTTCTCTGTCCTCGTGGAGTGCATAGAGGTGAGCGTTTTCCCGTTCGTAGTCTGTTTCCGCCGTGTTTTTATCGGCGGTGCTCCCGCCCCGGAAAAGGTGGCGGATTGGTGAGTTGTGATAGGGTGGGCGGTACATTGTCTGCCGCCTGTCTGTTGGCGGTGACCGCCGCGCTGTTTGTTTGTACCGCCGTGGCGGTCGGAGTGTTAATGTGGCGGTCTCTGTTGGCGGTTCCCGCCAGGGTCAGAATTCCATTTTTTGGACCGCCGGCCTGTTGGCGGGTTGGCCGCCGCTTTATCACTGACCGCCAGGGTTAGAATCATCCCCTAAATCTAGCACAATCCCGCTCTGCTGAATTAAAGGACCACAGCACCTGGCTTGGGGTCTTTACTGAGATTTAGCCCAAACTTTATCTCATGATAAATGTACGTGTAAGTCTTCATCTGCATCAAGTCGTGATGGCATCTCAGTGCCCATCAGGATGATCCATTTGATTCAGCTCTTCTAACCACAAGTTCATGATCACCTCCTCTGGATCCCTGCACCAAATATTGGATTCCATAGTACTTCAATCCAATTTTGTTGCCATTATGGTGTTCCCAAAAATGTTTGGAGATGTAATAAGTTAAATATTTGTTTACGATGGTGTGAGATGCAAAGATGCTGAAAAAATTGTAATTCCAGTTTGTTTATAGTACTACCACAACTACACTCCAGTGCATAAACCACAAATGGAATTTAACAGTTAACCCCCAGGGTGCCTGGGGCGAGCTGATCTTGACCTGACACACGGTTCCTGTGTGCCTGGGATGAGACCAACTCATCCTGCACCCGGCATCACGGGGAGCGCTAGCATTTCCCTTGTGGGCCTCCCTCCCACACCCCTCAGTCGGGGATGGAAGGGGAATCGCTTCCTCTTTCACCCCTGAAATCCCCCCACGGTAATCTGATGATGTCAGCGTACTCACAGCGTATCAATGTCATCAAATGCTTCCGAGGACATGCTGGAAGCCATTTGCTTCCAGCGGGAGTGGAGCGAGGACGCAGCGGTGAGTTCTTCTCCTGGGGGGCGATTGGATGTGCAAAATAGACACAGGGGGAAAGGAAAGAGTTTTTCCTTTCCCCCTGTGCCTGTTCTGTTTGTTTATTTTGGGGAGCGACCTCTTGAGCAAGGGTCACTCCCCTGGGGGCAATATTAGATCCGTGTTTCAGACCCCCCCCCCGGAAAGATCAGCTGTTTTATTTTCCCGATCTGCTCCCAGGGGGTCAAAACCCACTAGGAACCAGGAATTATGTTTTGCCATAATGTTTTCAGGCAGCGACCCCTTAGGCAATATTTTTTTATAAGTTTCGCCCCCCGGGGCTAGATAATTCATGTTTTTGGCTGATCTCGCCCCGGGTGGGTCGAAACCCACTAGGCCCCAGGGATTGTGTGTTTTGTGTGGGTGTTTTGTGTCTTGGGGGCACCCCTTGGGCAAGGGTTTGCCCCCACAAAGGGGGGAAATTAGTGTTGGCTATTTCTGCCCCCCTTGAGGGGGCAGAAGCCACCAAGATGTCATGGAGTTTCTTTTGTGTAGTTTCCTTTTGTTTCTTTGGAGCTGGGGGGCACCCCCTTTAGCAAGGGTGCCCTCCGAAAGGGGGCATAGAGCTGTTTGCCATTTCTGCTCCCCTTGGGGGCAGATCAGCCTATTTTATTAGGCCCACCTGCTTCCAAGGAGGCAGAATCCACTAAGGCACCAGGGATCTTGTGTTTGTGTGTGTTTTGTGTGGGGGGGGTGGCCCCTTTGGCTAGGGTCACCCCCCAAAGGGGGCACATTACTGATGGACATTTCTGCCCCCTTTGGGTGCAGATTGGTCTTTTTATTTTAGGCCTATCTGTCCCCAAGGGGGTGGGGGGCAGAAGCCACCAAGACATCATGGATTTTTTTTCTTGTTCCCCTTTGTTTTCTTTGTGCTGGGAGTCCCCAAAGCAGAGTCAGCATAAAGATGTATGTAGGAAGTTGGCTCTGTATATACTATCTGAAAGTGAGAGATGGTGTGCACAGAGTCCAGGGGTTACCCTTAGAGGTAAGGTAGTGTCAAAATTAGATATTTCTAATGCTCTATTTTGTGGTAGTGTGGTCGAGCAGTAGGCTTATCAGAGGGTAGTGCTAAGCATTAGTTGTACACACACAGGCAATAAATGAGGAACTCACACTCAAAGACTTAACTCCAGGTCAATAGTTTTTATATAGAAAAATATATGTTCTTAATTTATTTTTAGAACCACAAGTTCATGATTTGAAGTAAGTACATAAAATGTGAGGTACTCCACATAGGTAAGTTAGGAACTTTGAATTAGAGCAATAACACACACAGTTTTAGTTAAAATGGCAATAAGCTATTTTAAAAGTGGACACAGTGCAAAAATCAACAGTTCCTGTGGGAGGTAAGTAATGGTTAGTTTTTCAGGTAAGTAAGGCACTTACAAGTTCAAGTTCCTGGACATAGGCAGCCCACTGTTTGGAGTTCAAGACAACCCCAAAGTTACCGCACCAGCAACACAAGGCCTATCAGGTGCAGAGGTCAAAGGAGGGCCCAAAACACATAGGCACCTACGAAGAACAGGGGTGCTCTGGTTCCAGTCTGCCTACAGTACAGGTAAGTACCTGCGTCTTTGGAAGGCAGACCAGGTTTTTTTTGTAGAGGACTGGGGGGACACAAGTATGCACACAAAACACACCCTCAGCAGCACAGGGGTGGCCGGGTGCAGTGTGCAAAGCAGGCGTCAGGTTTATAATAGAAATCAATGGAGGGACCCGGGGGTCACTCTAGCGGTGAAGGCAGGGCACAGGGGGACTTCTCGGATCAGCCACTGACTGGGCTAGGCAGAGGGTCAACTGATGGTCACTCCTGCACTGAAGTTCTGTTCCTTCAGGTCCTGGGGGCTGCGGGTGCAAAGCTTGGTCCAGGCATCGGGTTCCTTGTTACAGGCAGTCACTGGCAGGGGGAGCCTCTGGATTCTCTCTGCATGTGTCACTGTGGGTGTCGCTGTGGGTCGTCTCGGGTTACTCACAAGGTCGCAGTCGCCTGCGAGTCATCCCTGTAGTGCTGGTTCTCTGGACCTCGAGCTGGGGGCGTCGGATGCAGAGGGTGAAGTCTCACGCTTCCAGCGGGAAGAGTAAGTTCTTTAAAAGTTGCTTCTTTGTTGCAAAGATGTTGCTGTGGGTGAACAGTGCAACTGTTCTCAGACGTTTCTTGGTCCTTCAGGTTTCAGGGCAGTCCTCTGAGGCTTCAGAGGTTGCTGGTCCCTGTCGGATGTGTTGCTGTGCAGTTTTCTTTGAGTCAGGAGACAGGCCGATAGGGCTGGGGCTAAAGCAGTTGTCATCTCCGTCGTCTCTGCAGGGCTTTCAGGTCAGTAGTCCTTCTTCTTGTTTCAGGTTGCAGGAATCTGATTTCCTGGGTTCTGGAGTGCCATTAAATACTGAAGTTAGGGGTGTGTTTAGGTCAGGATGGGAGTAGCCAATGGCTACTGTCCTGGAGGGTGGCTACACCCTCTTTATGCCTCCTCCTGAGGGGACGTGGGCACATCCCTAATCCTATTGGGGGAATCCTGCAATCTCAAGATGGAGGATTTCTAAAGGCAGGGGTCACCTCAGCTCAGGGCACCTAAGGGCCAGTCCTGACTGGTGGGTGGCTCCTCCTTATTTTTCTAATTATCTCCTCCAACCTTGCCGCCAAAAGTGGGGGCAGTGGCCGGAGGGGCGGGCATCTCCACTAGCTGGGATGCCTTGGGGTGCTGTAACAAAAAGCATGAGCCTTTGAGGCTCACGGCAAGGTGTTACAGTTCCTGCAGGGGGAGATGAGAAGCACCTCCACCCAGTGCAGGCTTTGTTTCTGTCCTCAGGGACTACAAAGGCTCTCACCCCAGGGGGGCAGAAACTTGTCTCAGTGGCAGGCTGGCACAGGCTAGTCAGTCCTGCACTGAAGGCTTGGGTACAATACAGGGGGCATCTTCTAAATGCCCTCTGCATCCATTTTGTAATACATCCAAAACTGGCATCAGTGTGGGTTTATTATTCTGAGAAGTTTGATACAAAACTTCCCAGTATTCAGTGTAGTCATTATGGAGCTGTGGAGATTGTTTTTGACAAACTCCCAGACCATATATTTTATATGGCCACACTGTACCTACAATTTCTAAGAATGGACTTAGACACTGAAGGGGCATATTGCTCATGCAGCTACTCCCTACCTGTAGTATAATGCACCCTGCCTTAGGGCTGTAAGGCCTGCTAGAGGGGTGACTTACCTATGCCACAGGCAGTATTATTGTGCATAGCATCCTGAGGGGGATTCCATGTTGACTTTGCCTTTTTCTCCCCACAAACACACACAATCAGCAATGGCAGTGTGCCCGTGTTAGGAGAAGGGTCCCTTAGGGTGGCACAACACATGCTGCAGCCCTTAGGGATCTTCCTTGGTCACAGGGCCCTTGGTACCACTTTACCTTTTACACTGGACTTATCTGTGTGCCAGGGGTGTGCCAATTGTGGAAACCGTGGTACATTTTTAGTGAAGGAACACTGGTGCTGGGGCCTGGTTAGCAGGGTCCTAGCACACTTCTCAGTCAAGTCAGCATCAATATCAGGCAAAAAGTGGGGGGTAACTGCAACAGGGAGCCATTTTTCTCCAATGTATAAAAGACAAATATGTGCTTATCAACTTCTGTGCTATCCCCTCAATCTCTACAGGTTTGTCGGCTTTTCTGTTGCAGGCACCTGGGCCCCCACACAAGTGAGGTATCAATTTTATCAGGAGACTTGGGGGAACGCTGGGTGGAAGGAAATTTGTGGCTCCTCTCAGGTTCCAGAACTTTCTGTCACCAAAATGTGAGGAAAAAGTGTTCTTTTGCCACATTTTGAGGTTTACAAAGGATTCTGGGTAAGAAAACACTGGGGGATCAACGCAAGTCACAACTCCCTGGACTCCCTCGGGTGTCTAGTTTTCAGAAATGTTGGGTTTGGTAGGTTTCCCTATATGGCTGCTGAGCCCAGGACCAAAAACACAATTGACCCTCCTCTTCAAAAAAAAGTTTGTTTCTATTTGATAATTTTGATGTGTCCACATAGGGTTTTGGGGCATTTCCTTTCACAGTCACTAGGCCTACCCACAAAAGTGAGGTCCCATTTTTATCGAGAGACTTAGGGGAATGCTGGGTGGAAGCAAATTTGTGACTCCTCTCAGATTCCAGAACTTTCTGTTACCAAAATGTTTGGAAAAATAGTTTTTTAGCCAAATGTTGAGGTTTGCAAAGGATTCTGGGTAACAGAACCTGGTGAGAGCCCCACAAGTCACCCCATCTTGGATTCCCCTAGGTATCTAGTTCTAAAAAATGCACAGGTTTCGTAGGATTCCCTAGGTTCCATCTGAGCTACAGGCCAAAATCCACAGCCAGGCACTTTGCAAAAAAAAGATCTTTTTTCTTTGGGAAAATGTGATGTGTCCACGTTGTGTTTTGGGAGAGTTGTGGAAACAATGGGTGGAGGGAAATTTGTGGCTCCTCTCAGATTCCAGAACTTTCTGTCACCGAAATGTAAGGAAAAAGTGTTTTTTAGCCAAAGTTTGAGGTTTGCAAAGGATTCTGGGTAACAGTACCTGGTGAGAGACCCACAAGTGACCCCATCTTGGATTCCCCTAGGTGTCTAGTTCTCAAAAATGCACAGGTTTTGTAGGATTCCCTAGGTGCCAGCTGAGCTACAGGCCAAAATCCACAGCTAGGCACTTTGCAAAAAAACAGCTCTTTTTTCTTTGGGAAAATGTGATGTGTCCACGTTGTGTTTTGGAACATATCCTGTTGCGAGCACTTGGCCTACCCACAGAAGTGAGGTACCATTTGTATCAGGACACCTGGGGGAATGATGGGTGGAGGGAAATTTGAGTTTTCCTCAGGTGCCGGCTGACCTGGATGCCAAAATCCACAGCTAGGCACTCTGCAAAAAAACAGCTCTGTTTTCTTTTGGACAATGTGATGTGTCTATGTTGTGTTTTGGGGTATTTCCTGTCACGGGCAATAGGTCTACCCACACAAGTGAGGTACCATTTTTATCAGGAGACTTAGGGGAATGCTGGGTGGAAGGAAATGTGTTGCTACTCCCAGATTCCAGAACTTTCTGTCACCGAAATGTAAGGTAAAAGTGTTTTTTAGTCACATTTTGAGCTTTGCAAAGGATTCTGGGTATCAGAACCTGGTGAGAGCCCCACTAGTGACCACAGATTTGATTCCCCTACGTATCTAGTTTTAAGAAATGCACAGGTTTGGTAGGTTTCCCTAGGTGCCAGCTGAGCTAGAGGCCAAAATCCAGAGCTATGCACTTTGCAAAAAACAGCTCTGTTTTCTTTGGGAAAATGTGATGTGTCCATGTTATGTTTTGGGGCATTTCCTGTCACAAGCACTTGGCCTTCAAACAGTAGAGAGGTACCATTTTTATAAGAAGACTTGTGGGAACAATGGGTGGAGGGAAATTTGTGGCTCCTCTCAGATTCCAGAACTTTCTGTCACCGAAATGTAAGGAAAAGTGTTTTTTTTGCAAATGTTGAGGTTTGCAAAGGATTCTGGGTAACAGAACCTGGTGAGAGCCCCACAAGTCACCCCATCTTGGATTCCCCTATGCGTCTAGGTTTAAAAAATGTACAGGTTTAGTAGGTTTCCCTAGGTCCTGGATAAGCTAATGGTCAAAATACACAGCTAGGCACTTTGCAAAAAACAGCTCTGTTTTCATTGGGAAAATGTGATGTGTCCACGCTGTGTTTTGGGGCATTTCCTGTCACGAGCACTAGGCCTACCCACAGAAGTGAGGTACAATTTTTATGGGGAAACTTGGGGGAGCAATGGGTGGAAAGAAATTTGTGGCTCCTCTCAGATTCCAGAACTTTCTGTCACCGAAATGTAAGGAAAAGTGTTTTTTTGCCAAATTTTGAGGTTTGCAAAGGATTCTGGGTAACAGAACCTGGTGAGAGCCCCACAAGTCACCCCACCTTGGATTCCCCTAGGTGTCTACATTTAAAAATGCACAGGTTTGGTAGGTTTCCTCAGGTGCCGGCTGAGCTAGATGCCAAAATCCACAGCTAGGCACTTTGCAAAAAACAGCTCTGTTTTCTTTTGGAAAATGTGATGTGTCCATGTTGTGTTTTGGGGTATTTCCTGTCAAGGGCACTAGGTCTACCCACACAAATGAGCTACCATGTTTATTGGGAGTTGTGGGGGAATGCTGGGTGGAAGGAAATTTGTGGCTCCTCTCAGAATCCAGAACTTTCTGTCATTGAAATATGAGGAAAAAGTGTTTTTTTATCTACATTTTGAGGTTTGCAAAGGATTCTGGGTAACATAACCTGGTGAGAGCTCCACAAGTCACCCCATCATGCTTTCCCTTAGGTGTCTACTTCTCAATAATGCACAGGTTTGGTAGGTTTCCCTTGGTGCCGGCTGAGCTAGAGGCCAAAATCCACAGCTAGGCACTTTGCAAAAAAAACTGCTTTGTTTTCTTTGGGAAAATGTGATGCGTCCACATTGTGTTTTTGGGCATTTCCTGTCGTGGCCACAAGGCCTACCCAGACAAGTGAGGTGCCATTTTTATCGGGAGACTTAGGGGAATGCTGGGTGGAAGGAAATGTGTGGCTGCTCCCAGATTCCAGAACTTTCTGTCACCAAAATATAAGGAAAAAGTGTTTTTTAGCCACAATTTGAGGTTTGCAAAGGATTCTGGGTAACAGAACCTGGTGAGAGCCCCATGAGGCCAAAATCCACAGCTAGCACTTTGCAAAAAACAGCTCTGTTTTCTTTGGGAAAATGTGATGTGCCCATGTTGTGGTTTGGGGCATTTCCTGTCACAGCCACAAGGCCTACCCACAAAAGTGAGGTACCATTTTTATAGGGAAACTTGGGGAGCAATGGGTGGAAGGAAATTTGTGGTTCCTCTCAGATTCCAGAACTTTCTGTCTCAGAAATGTAAGGAAAAAGTGTTTTGTTAGCCAAATGTTAAGGTTTGCAAAGGATTCTGGGTAACAGAACCTGGTGATAGCCCCTCAAGTCACCCCATCTTGGATTCCCAAAGGTGTCTACTTTTAAAAAATGCAGAGGTTTGGTAGGTTTCCTCAGGTGCCGGCTGAGCTAGAGGCCAAAATCCACAGCTAGACACGTTGCAAAAAACAGCTATGTTTTCTTTGGGAAAATGTGATGTGTCCACGTTGTGTTGTGGGGCATTTCCTGTCGCGAGCACTGGGCCTGCCCACAGAAGTGAGGTACCATATTTATCGGGAGACTTGGGGAAACACTGGATGGAAGGAAATTTGTGGCTCCTCTCAGATTCTAGAACTTTCTGTCACCAAAATGTAAGGAAAAATGTTTTTTAGCCAAATTTTGAGGTTTGCAAAGGATTCTGGGTAACAGAACCTGGTGAGAGCCCCACAAGTCACCCCATCTTGGATTCCCCTAGGTATCTAGTTCTAAAAAATGCACAGGTTTCGTAGGATTCCCTAGGTTCCAGCTGAGCTACAGGCCAAAATCCACAGCCAGGCACTTTGCAAAAAAAATATATTTTTTCTTTGGGAAAATGTGATGTGTCCACGTTGTGTTTTGGGAGAGTTGTGGAAACAATGGGTGGAGGGAAATTTGTGGCTCCTCTCAGATTCCAGAACTTTCTGTCACCGAAATGTAAGGAAAAAGTGTTTTTTAGCCAAAGTTTGAGGTTTGCAAAGGATTCTGGGTAACAGTACCTGGTGAGAGACCCACAAGTGACCCCATCTTGGATTCCCCTAGGTGTCTAGTTCTCAAAAATGCACAGGTTTTGTAGGATTCCCTAGGTGCCAGCTGAGCTACAGGCCAAAATCCACAGCTAGGCACTTTGCAAAAAAACAGCTCTTTTTTCTTTGGGAAAATGTGATGTGTCCACGTTGTGTTTTGGAACATATCCTGTTGCGAGCACTTGGCCTACCCACAGAAGTGAGGTACCATTTGTATCAGGACACCTGGGGGAATGATGGGTGGAGGTAAATTTGAGTTTTCCTCAGGTGCCGGCTGACCTGGATGCCAAAATCCACAGCTAGGCACTCTGCAAAAAAACAGCTCTGTTTTCTTTTGGAAAATGTGATGTGTCTATGTTGTGTTTTGGGGTATTTCCTGTCACGGGCAATAGGTCTACCCACAAAAGTGAGGTACCATTTTTATCAGGAGACTTAGGGGAATGCTGGGTGGAAGGAAATGTGTTGCTACTCCCAGATTCCAGAACTTTCTGTCACCGAAATGTAAGGTAAAAGTGTTTTTTAGTCACATTTTGAGCTTTGCAAAGGATTCTGGGTATCAGAACCTGGTGAGAGCCCCACTAGTGACCACAGATTTGATTCCCCTACGTATCTAGTTTTAAGAAATGCACAGGTTTGGTAGGTTTCCCTAGGTGCCAGCTGAGCTAGAGGCCAAAATCCAGAGCTATGCACTTTGCAAAAAACAGCTCTGTTTTCTTTGGGAAAATGTGATGTGTCCATGTTATGTTTTGGGGCATTTCCTGTCACAAGCACTTGGCCTTCCCACAGTAGAGAGGTACCATTTTTATAAGAAGACTTGTGGGAACAATGGGTGGAGGGAAATTTGTGGCTCCTCTCAGATTCCAGAACTTTCTGTCACCGAAATGTAAGGAAAAGTGTTTTTTTTGCAAATGTTGAGGTTTGCAAAGGATTCTGGGTAACAGAACCTGGTGAGAGCCCCACAAGTCACCCCATCTTGGATTCCCCTATGCGTCTAGGTTTAAAAAATGTACAGGTTTAGTAGGTTTCCCTAGGTCCTGGATAAGCTAATGGTCAAAATACACAGCTAGGCACTTTGCAAAAAACAGCTCTGTTTTCATTGGGAAAATGTGATGTGTCCACGCTGTGTTTTGGGGCATTTCCTGTCACGAGCACTAGGCCTACCCACAGAAGTGAGGTACAATTTTTATAGGGAAACTTGGGGGAGCAATGGGTGGAAATAAATTTGTGGCTCCTCTCAGATTCCAGAACTTTCTGTCACCGAAATGTAAGGAAAAGTTTTTTTTTGCCAAATCTTGAGGTTTGCAAAGGATTCTGGGTAACAGAACCTGGTGAGAGCCCCACAAGTCACCCCACCTTGGATTCCCCTAGGTGTCTACATTTAAAAATGCACAGGTTTGGTAGGTTTCCTCAGGTGCCGGCTGAGCTAGATGCCAAAATCCACAGCTAGGCACTTTGCAAAAAACAGCTCTGTTTTCTTTTGGAAAATGTGATGTGTCCATGTTGTGTTTTGGGGTATTTCCTGTCAAGGGCACTAGGTCTACCCACACAAATGAGCTACCATGTTTATTGGGAGTTGTGGGGGAATGCTGGGTGGAAGGAAATTTGTGGCTCCTCTCAGAATCCAGAACTTTCTGTCATTGAAATATGAGGAAAAAGTGTTTTTTTATCTACATTTTGAGGTTTGCAAAGGATTCTGGGTAACATAACCTGGTGAGAGCTCCACAAGTCACCCCATCATGCTTTCCCTTAGGTGTCTACTTCTCAATAATGCACAGGTTTGGTAGGTTTCCCTTGGTGCCGGCTGAGCTAGAGGCCAAAATCCACAGCTAGGCACTTTGCAAAAAAAACTGCTTTGTTTTCTTTGGGAAAATGTGATGCGTCCACATTGTGTTTTTGGGCATTTCCTGTCGTGGCCACAAGGCCTACCCAGACAAGTGAGGTGCCATTTTTATCGGGAGACTTAGGGGAATGCTGGGTGGAAGGAAATGTGTGGCTGCTCCCAGATTCCAGAACTTTCTGTCACCAAAATATAAGGAAAAAGTGTTTTTTAGCCACAATTTGAGGTTTGCAAAGGATTCTGGGTAACAGAACCTGGTGAGAGCCCCATGAGGCCAAAATCCACAGCTAGCACTTTGCAAAAAACAGCTCTGTTTTCTTTGGGAAAATGTGATGTGCCCATGTTGTGGTTTGGGGCATTTCCTGTCACAGCCACAAGGCCTACCCACAAAAGTGAGGTACCATTTTTATAGGGAAACTTGGGGAGCAATGGGTGGAAGGAAATTTGTGGTTCCTCTCAGATTCCAGAACTTTCTGTCTCAGAAATGTAAGGAAAAAGTGTTTTGTTAGCCAAATGTTAAGGTTTGCAAAGGATTCTGGGTAACAGAACCTGGTGATAGCCCCTCAAGTCACCCCATCTTGGATTCCCAAAGGTGTCTACTTTTAAAAAATGCAGAGGTTTGGTAGGTTTCCTCAGGTGCCGGCTGAGCTAGAGGCCAAAATCCACAGCTAGACACGTTGCAAAAAACAGCTATGTTTTCTTTGGGAAAATGTGATGTGTCCACGTTGTGTTGTGGGGCATTTCCTGTCGCGAGCACTGGGCCTGCCCACAGAAGTGAGGTACCATATTTATCGGGAGACTTGGGGAAACACTGGATGGAAGGAAATTTGTGGCTCCTCTCAGATTCTAGAACTTTCTGTCACCAAAATGTAAGGAAAAATGTTTTTTAGCCAAATTTTGAGGTTTGCAAAGGATTCTGGGTAACAGAACCTGGTGAGAGCCCCACAAGTCACCCCATCTTGGATTCCCCTAGGTATCTAGTTCTAAAAAATGCACAGGTTTCGTAGGATTCCCTAGGTTCCAGCTGAGCTACAGGCCAAAATCCACAGCCAGGCACTTTGCAAAAAAAAATATATTTTTTCTTTGGGAAAATGTGATGTGTCCACGTTGTGTTTTGGGAGAGTTGTGGAAACAATGGGTGGAGGGAAATTTGTGGCTCCTCTCAGATTCCAGAACTTTCTGTCACCGAAATGTAAGGAAAAAGTGTTTTTTAGCCAAAGTTTGAGGTTTGCAAAGGATTCTGGGTAACAGTACCTGGTGAGAGACCCACAAGTGACCCCATCTTGGATTCCCCTAGGTGTCTAGTTCTCAAAAATGCACAGGTTTTGTAGGATTCCCTAGGTGCCAGCTGAGCTACAGGCCAAAATCCACAGCTAGGCACTTTGCAAAAAAACAGCTCTTTTTTCTTTGGGAAAATGTGATGTGTCCACGTTGTGTTTTGGAACATATCCTGTTGCGAGCACTTGGCCTACCCACAGAAGTGAGGTACCATTTGTATCAGGACACCTGGGGGAATGATGGGTGGAGGTAAATTTGAGTTTTCCTCAGGTGCCGGCTGACCTGGATGCCAAAATCCACAGCTAGGCACTCTGCAAAAAAACAGCTCTGTTTTCTTTTGGAAAATGTGATGTGTCTATGTTGTGTTTTGGGGTATTTCCTGTCACGGGCAATAGGTCTACCCCCAAAAGTGAGGTACCATTTTTATCAGGAGACTTAGGGGAATGCTGGGTGGAAGGAAATGTGTTGCTACTCCCAGATTCCAGAACTTTCTGTCACCGAAATGTAAGGTAAAAGTGTTTTTTAGTCACATTTTGAGCTTTGCAAAGGATTCTGGGTATCAGAACCTGGTGAGAGCCCCACTAGTGACCACAGATTTGATTCCCCTACGTATCTAGTTTTAAGAAATGCACAGGTTTGGTAGGTTTCCCTAGGTGCCAGCTGAGCTAGAGGCCAAAATCCAGAGCTATGCACTTTGCAAAAAACAGCTCTGTTTTCTTTGGGAAAATGTGATGTGTCCATGTTATGTTTTGGGGCATTTCCTGTCACAAGCACTTGGCCTTCCCACAGTAGAGAGGTACCATTTTTATAAGAAGACTTGTGGGAACAATGGGTGGAGGGAAATTTGTGGCTCCTCTCAGATTCCAGAACTTTCTGTCACCGAAATGTAAGGAAAAGTGTTTTTTTTGCAAATGTTGAGGTTTGCAAAGGATTCTGGGTAACAGAACCTGGTGAGAGCCCCACAAGTCACCCCATCTTGGATTCCCCTATGCGTCTAGGTTTAAAAAATGTACAGGTTTAGTAGGTTTCCCTAGGTCCTGGATAAGCTAATGGTCAAAATACACAGCTAGGCACTTTGCAAAAAACAGCTCTGTTTTCATTGGGAAAATGTGATGTGTCCACGCTGTGTTTTGGGGCATTTCCTGTCACGAGCACTAGGCCTACCCACAGAAGTGAGGTACAATTTTTATAGGGAAACTTGGGGGAGCAATGGGTGGAAATAAATTTGTGGCTCCTCTCAGATTCCAGAACTTTCTGTCACCGAAATGTAAGGAAAAGTTTTTTTTTGCCAAATCTTGAGGTTTGCAAAGGATTCTGGGTAACAGAACCTGGTGAGAGCCCCACAAGTCACCCCACCTTGGATTCCCCTAGGTGTCTACATTTAAAAATGCACAGGTTTGGTAGGTTTCCTCAGGTGCCGGCTGAGCTAGATGCCAAAATCCACAGCTAGGCACTTTGCAAAAAACAGCTCTGTTTTCTTTTGGAAAATGTGATGTGTCCATGTTGTGTTTTGGGGTATTTCCTGTCAAGGGCACTAGGTCTACCCACACAAATGAGCTACCATGTTTATTGGGAGTTGTGGGGGAATGCTGGGTGGAAGGAAATTTGTGGCTCCTCTCAGAATCCAGAACTTTCTGTCATTGAAATATGAGGAAAAAGTGTTTTTTTATCTACATTTTGAGGTTTGCAAAGGATTCTGGGTAACATAACCTGGTGAGAGCTCCACAAGTCACCCCATCATGCTTTCCCTTAGGTGTCTACTTCTCAATAATGCACAGGTTTGGTAGGTTTCCCTTGGTGCCGGCTGAGCTAGATGCCAAAATCCACAGCTAGGCACTTTGCAAAAAAACAGCTTTGTTTTCTTTGGGAAAATGTGATGCGTCCACGTTGTGTTTTTGGGCATTTCCTGTCGTGGCCACAAGGCCTACCCAGACAAGTGAGGTGCCATTTTTATCGGGAGACTTAGTGGAATGCTGGGTGGAAGGAAATGTGTGGCTGCTCCCAGATTCCAGAACTTTCTGTCACCAAAATATAAGGAAAAAGTGTTTTTTAGCCACAATTTGAGGTTTGCAAAGGATTCTGGGTAACAGAACCTGGTGAGAGCCCCATGAGGCCAAAATCCACAGCTAGCACTTTGCAAAAAACAGCTCTGTTTTCTTTGGGAAAATGTGATGTGCCCATGTTGTGGTTTGGGGCATTTCCTGTCACAGCCACAAGGCCTACCCACAAAAGTGAGGTACCATTTTTATAGGGAAACGTGGGGGAGCAATGGGTGGAAGGAAATTTGTGGTTCCTCTCAGATTCCAGAACTTTCTGTCTCAGAAATGTAAGGAAAAAGTGTTTTGTTAGCCAAATGTTAAGGTTTGCAAAGGATTCTGGGTAACAGAACCTGGTGATAGCCCCTCAAGTCACCCCATCTTGGATTCCCAATGGTGTCTACTTTTAAAAAATGCAGAGGTTTGGTAGGTTTCCTCAGGTGCCGGCTGAGCTAGAGGACAAAATCCACAGCTAGACACGTTGCAAAAAACAGCTATGTTTTCTTTGGGAAAATGTGATGTGTCCACGTTGTGTTGTGGGACATTTCCTGTCGCGAGCACTGGGCCTGCCCACAGAAGTGAGGTACCATATTTATCGGGAGACTTGGGGAAACACTGGATGGAAGGAAATTTGTGGCTCCTCTCAGATTCTAGAACTTTCTGTCACCAAAATGTAAGGAAAAATGTTTTTTAGCCAAATTTTGAGGTTTGCAAAGGATTCTGGGTAACAGATCCTGGTGAGAGCCCCACAAGTCACCCCATCTTGGATTCCCCTAGGTATCTAGTTCTAAAAAATGCACAGGTTTCGTAGGATTCCCTAGGTTCCAGCAGAGCTACAGGCCAAAATCCACAGCCAGGCACTTTGCAAAAAAATTATCTTTTTTCTTTGGGAAAATGTGATGTGTCCACGTTGTGTTTTGGGAGAGTTGTGGAAACAATGGGTGGAGGGAAATTTGTGGCTCCTCTCAGATTCCAGAACTTTCTGTCACCGAAATGTAAGGAAAAAGTGTTTTTTAGCCAAAGTTTGAGGTTTGCAAAGGATTCTGGGTAACAGTACCTGGTGAGAGACCCACAAGTGACCCCATCTTGGATTCCCCTAGGTGTCTAGTTCTCAAAAATGCACAGGTTTTGTAGGATTCCCTAGGTGCCAGCTGAGCTACAGGCCAAAATCCACAGCTAGGCACTTTGCAAAAAAACAGCTCTTTTTTCTTTGGGAAAATGTGATGTGTCCACGTTGTGTTTTGGAACATATCCTGTTGCGAGCACTTGGCCTACCCACAGAAATGAGGTACCATTTGTATCAGGACACCTGGGGGAATGATGGGTGGAGGTAAATTTGAGTTTTCCTCAGGTGCCGGCTGACCTGGATGCCAAAATCCACAGCTAGGCACTCTGCAAAAAAACAGCTCTGTTTTCTTTTGGAAAATGTGATGTGTCTATGTTGTGTTTTGGGGTATTTCCTGTCACGGGCAATAGGTCTACCCACACAAGTGAGGTACCATTTTTATCAGGAGACTTAGGGGAATGCTGGGTGGAAGGAAATGTGTTGCTACTCCCAGATTCCAGAACTTTCTGTCACCGAAATGTAAGGTAAAAGTGTTTTTTAGTCACATTTTGAGATTTGCAAAGGATTCTGGGTATCAGAACCTGGTGAGAGCCCCACTAGTGACCACAGATTTGATTCCCCTACGTATCTAGTTTTAAGAAATGCACAGGTTTGGTAGGTTTCCCTAGGTGCCAGCTGAGCTAGAGGCCAAAATCCAGAGCTATGCACTTTGCAAAAAACAGCTCTGTTTTCTTTGGGAAAATGTGATGTGTCCATGTTATGTTTTGGGGCATTTCCTGTCACAAGCACTTGGCCTTCCCACAGTAGAGAGGTACCATTTTTATAAGAAGACTTGTGGGAACAATGGGTGGAGGGAAATTTGTGGCTCCTCTCAGATTCCAGAACTTTCTGTCACCGAAATGTAAGGAAAAGTGTTTTTTTTGCAAATGTTGAGGTTTGCAAAGGATTCTGGGTAACAGAACCTGGTGAGAGCCCCACAAGTCACCCCATCTTGGATTCCCCTATGCATCTAGGTTTAAAAAATGTACAGGTTTAGTAGGTTTCCCTAGGTCCTGGATAAGCTAATGGTCAAAATACACAGCTAGGCACTTTGCAAAAAACAGCTCTGTTTTCATTGGGAAAATGTGATGTGTCCACGCTGTGTTTTGGGGCATTTCCTGTCACGAGCACTAGGCCTACCCACAGAAGTGAGGTACAATTTTTATAGGGAAACTTGGGGGAGCAATGGGTGGAAAGAAATTTGTGGCTCCTCTCAGATTCCAGAACTTTCTGTCACCGAAATGTAAGGAAAAGTGTTTTTTTGCCAAATTTTGAGGTTTGCAAAGGATTCTGGGTAACAGAACCTGGTGAGAGCCCCACAAGTCACCCCACCTTGGATTCCCCTAGGTGTCTACATTTAAAAATGCACAGGTTTGGTAGGTTTCCTCAGGTGCTGGCTGAGCTAGATGCCAAAATCCACAGCTAGGCACTTTGCAAAAAACAGCTCTGTTTTCTTTTGGAAAATGTGATGTGTCCATGTTGTGTTTTGGGGTATTTCCTGTCAAGGGCACTAGGTCTACCCACACAAATGAGCTACCATGTTTATTGGGAGTTGTGGGGGAATGCTGGGTGGAAGGAAATTTGTGGCTCCTCTCAGAATCCAGAACTTTCTGTCATTGAAATATGAGGAAAAAGTGTTTTTTTATCTACATTTTGAGATTTGCAAAGGATTCTGGGTAACATAACCTGGTGAGAGCTCCACAAGTCACCCCATCATGCTTTCCCTTAGGTGTCTACTTCTCAATAATGCACAGGTTTGGTAGGTTTCCCTTGGTGCCGGCTGAGCTAGAGGCCAAAATCCACAGCTAGGCACTTTGCAAAAAAAAACTGCTTTGTTTTCTTTGGGAAAATGTGATGCGTCCACGTTGTGTTTTTGGGCATTTCCTGTCGTGGCCACAAGGCCTACCCAGACAAGTGAGGTGCCATTTTTATCGGGAGACTTAGGGGAATGCTGGGTGGAAGGAAATGTGTGGCTGCTCCCAGATTCCAGAACTTTCTGTCACCAAAATATAAGGAAAAAGTGTTTTTTAGCCACAATTTGAGGTTTGCAAAGGATTCTGGGTAACAGAACCTGGTGTGAGCCCCATGAGGCCAAAATCCACAGCTAGCACTTTGCAAAAAACAGCTCTGTTTTCTTTGGGAAATGTGATGTGCCCATGTTGTGGTTTGGGGCATTTCCTGTCACAGCCACAAGGCCTACCCACAAAAGTGAGGTACCATTTTTATAGGGAAACTTGGGGGAGCAATGGGTGAAAGGAAATTTGTGGTTCCTCTCAGATTCCAGAACTTTCTGTCTCAGAAATGTAAGGAAAAAGTGTTTTGTTAGCCAAATGTTAAGGTTTGCAAAGGATTCTGGGTAACAGAACCTGTTGATAGCCCCTCAAGTCACCCCATCTTGGATTCCCAAAGGTGTCTACTTTTAAAAAATGCAGAGGTTTGGTAGGTTTCCTCAGGTGCCGGCTGAGCTAGAGGCCAAAATCCACAGCTAGACACGTTGCAAAAAACAGCTATGTTTTCTTTGGGAAAATGTGATGTGTCCACGTTGTGTTGTGGGGCATTTCCTGTCGCGATCACTGGGCCTGCCCACAGAAGTGAGGTACCATATTTATCGGGAGACTTGGGGAAACACTGGATGGAAGGAAATTTGTGGCTCCTCTCAGATTCTAGAACTTTCTGTCACCAAAATGTAAGGAAAAATGTTTTTTAGCCAAATTTTGAGGTTTGCAAAGGATTCTGGGTAACAGATCCTGGTGAGAGCCCCACAAGTCACCCCATCTTGGATTCCCCTAGGTATCTAGTTCTAAAAAATGCACAGGTTTCGTAGGATTCCCTAGGTTCCAGCAGAGCTACAGGCCAAAATCCACAGCCAGGCACTTTGCAAAAAAATTATCTTTTTTCTTTGGGAAAATGTGATGTGTCCACGTTGTGTTTTGGGAGAGTTGTGGAAACAATGGGTGGAGGGAAATTTGTGGCTCCTCTCAGATTCCAGAACTTTCTGTCACCGAAATGTAAGGAAAAAGTGTTTTTTAGCCAAAGTTTGAGGTTTGCAAAGGATTCTGGGTAACAGTACCTGGTGAGAGACCCACAAGTGACCCCATCTTGGATTCCCCTAGGTGTCTAGTTCTCAAAAATGCACAGGTTTTGTAGGATTCCCTAGGTGCCAGCTGAGCTACAGGCCAAAATCCACAGCTAGGCACTTTGCAAAAAAACAGCTCTTTTTTCTTTGGGAAAATGTGATGTGTCCACGTTGTGTTTTGGAACATATCCTGTTGCGAGCACTTGGCCTACCCACAGAAGTGAGGTACCATTTGTATCAGGACACCTGGGGGAATGATGGGTGGAGGTAAATTTGAGTTTTCCTCAGGTGCCGGCTGACCTGGATGCCAAAATCCACAGCTAGGCACTCTGCAAAAAAACAGCTCTGTTTTCTTTTGGAAAATGTGATGTGTCTATGTTGTGTTTTGGGGTATTTCCTGTCACGGGCAATAGGTCTACCCACACAAGTGAGGTACCATTTTTATCAGGAGACTTAGGGGAATGCTGGGTGGAAGGAAATGTTTTGCTACTCCCAGATTCCAGAACTTTCTGTCACCGAAATGTAAGGTAAAAGTGTTTTTTAGTCACATTTTGAGCTTTGCAAAGGATTCTGGGTATCAGAACCTGGTGAGAGCCCCACTAGTGACCACAGATTTGATTCCCCTACGTATCTAGTTTTAAGAAATGCACAGGTTTGGTAGGTTTCCCTAGGTGCCAGCTGAGCTAGAGGCCAAAATCCAGAGCTATGCACTTTGCAAAAAACAGCTCTGTTTTCTTTGGGAAAATGTGATGTGTCCATGTTATGTTTTGGGGCATTTCCTGTCACAAGCACTTGGCCTTCCCACAGTAGAGAGGTACCATTTTTATAAGAAGACTTGTGGGAACAATGGGTGGAGGGAAATTTGTGGCTCCTCTCAGATTCCAGAACTTTCTGTCACCGAAATGTAAGGAAAAGTGTTTTTTTTGCAAATGTTGAGGTTTGCAAAGGATTCTGGGTAACAGAACCTGGTGAGAGCCCCACAAGTCACCCCATCTTGGATTCCCCTATGCGTCTAGGTTTAAAAAATGTACAGGTTTAGTAGGTTTCCCTAGGTCCTGGATAAGCTAATGGTCAAAATACACAGCTAGGCACTTTGCAAAAAACAGCTCTGTTTTCATTGGGAAAATGTGATGTGTCCACGCTGTGTTTTGGGGCATTTCCTGTCACGAGCACTAGGCCTACCCACAGAAGTGAGGTACAATTTTTATAGGGAAACTTGGGGGAGCAATGGGTGGAAAGAAATTTGTGGCTCCTCTCAGATTCCAGAACTTTCTGTCACCGAAATGTAAGGAAAAGTGTTTTTTTGCCAAATTTTGAGGTTTGCAAAGGATTCTGGGTAACAGAACCTGGTGAGAGCCCCACAAGTCACCCCACCTTGGATTCCCCTAGGTGTCTACATTTAAAAATGCACAGGTTTGGTAGGTTTCCTCAGGTGCTGGCTGAGCTAGATGCCAAAATCCACAGCTAGGCACTTTGCAAAAAACAGCTCTGTTTTCTTTTGGAAAATGTGATGTGTCCATGTTGTGTTTTGGGGTATTTCCTGTCAAGGGCACTAGGTCTACCCACACAAATGAGCTACCATGTTTATTGGGAGTTGTGGGGGAATGCTGGGTGGAAGGAAATTTGTGGCTCCTCTCAGAATCCAGAACTTTCTGTCATTGAAATATGAGGAAAAAGTGTTTTTTTATCTACATTTTGAGGTTTGCAAAGGATTCTGGGTAACATAACCTGGTGAGAGCTCCACAAGTCACCCCATCATGCTTTCCCTTAGGTGTCTACTTCTCAATAATGCACAGGTTTGGTAGGTTTCCCTTGGTGCCGGCTGAGCTAGAGGCCAAAATCCACAGCTAGGCACTTTGCAAAAAAAAACTGCTTTGTTTTCTTTGGGAAAATGTGATGCGTCCACGTTGTGTTTTTGGGCATTTCCTGTCGTGGCCACAAGGCCTACCCAGACAAGTGAGGTGCCATTTTTATCGGGAGACTTAGGGGAATGCTGGGTGGAAGGAAATGTGTGGCTGCTCCCAGATTCCAGAACTTTCTGTCACCAAAATATAAGGAAAAAGTGTTTTTTAGCCACAATTTGAGGTTTGCAAAGGATTCTGGGTAACAGAACCTGGTGTGAGCCCCATGAGGCCAAAATCCACAGCTAGCACTTTGCAAAAAACAGCTCTGTTTTCTTTGGGAAAATGTGATGTGCCCATGTTGTGGTTTGGGGCATTTCCTGTCACAGCCACAAGGCCTACCCACAAAAGTGAGGTACCATTTTTATAGGGAAACTTGGGGGAGCAATGGGTGGAAGGAAATTTGTGGTTCCTCTCAGATTCCAGAACTTTCTGTCTCAGAAATGTAAGGAAAAAGTGTTTTGTTAGCCAAATGTTAAGGTTTGCAAAGGATTCTGGGTAACAGAACCTGGTGATAGCCCCTCAAGTCACCCCATCTTGGATTCCCAAAGGTGTCTACTTTTAAAAAATGCAGAGGTTTGGTAGGTTTCCTCAGGTGCCGGCTGAGCTAGAGGCCAAAATCCACAGCTAGACACGTTGCAAAAAACAGCTATGTTTTCTTTGGGAAAATGTGATGTGTCCACGTTGTGTTGTGGGGCATTTCCTGTCGAGATCACTGGGCCTGCCCACAGAAGTGAGGTACCATATTTATCGGGAGACTTGGGGAAACACTGGATGGAAGGAAATTTGTGGCTCCTCTCAGATTCTAGAACTTTCTGTCACCAAAATGTAAGGAAAAATGTTTTTTAGCCAAATTTTGAGGTTTGCAAAGGATTCTGGGTAACAGAACCTGGTGAGAGCCCCACAAGTCACCCCATCTTGGATTCCCCTAGGTATCTAGTTCTAAAAAATGCACAGGTTTCGTAGGATTCCCTAGGTTCCAGCTGAGCTACAGGCCAAAATCCACAGCCAGGCACTTTGCAAAAAAAAGATCTTTTTTCTTTGGGAAAATGTGATGTGTCCACGTTGTGTTTTGGGAGAGTTGTGGAAACAATGGGTGGAGGGAAATTTGTGGCTCCTCTCAGATTCCAGAACTTTCTGTCACCGAAATGTAAGGAAAAAGTGTTTTTTAGCCAAAGTTTGAGGTTTGCAAAGGATTCTGGGTAACAGTACCTGGTGAGAGACCCACAAGTGACCCCATCTTGGATTCCCCTAGGTGTCTAGTTCTCAAAAATGCACAGGTTTTGTAGGATTCCCTAGGTGCCAGCTGAGCTACAGGCCAAAATCCACAGGTAGGCACTTTGCAAAAAAACAGCTCTTTTTTCTTTGGGAAAATGTGATGTGTCCACGTTGTGTTTTGGAACATATCCTGTTGCGAGCACTTGGCCTACCCACAGAAGTGAGGTACCATTTGTATCAGGACACCTGGGGGAATGATGGGTGGAGGGAAATTTGAGTTTTCCTCAGGTGCCGGCTGACCTGGATGCCAAAATCCACAGCTAGGCACTCTGCAAAAAAACAGCTCTGTTTTCTTTTGGAAAATGTGATGTGTCTATGCTGTGTTTTGGGGTATTTCCTGTCACGGGCAATAGGTCTACCCACACAAGTGAGGTACCATTTTTATCAGGAGACTTAGGGGAATGCTGGGTGGAAGGAAATGTGTTGCTACTCCCAGATTCCAGAACTTTCTGTCACCGAAATGTAAGGTAAAAGTGTTTTTTAGTCACATTTTGAGCTTTGCAAAGGATTCTGGGTATCAGAACCTGGTGAGAGCCCCACTAGTGACCACAGATTTGATTCCCCTACGTATCTAGTTTTAAGAAATGCACAGGTTTGGTAGGTTTCCCTAGGTGCCAGCTGAGCTAGAAGCCAAAATCAAGAGCTATGCACTTTGCAAAAAACAGCTCTGTTTTCTTTGGGAAAATGTGATGTGTCCATGTTATGTTTTGGGGCATTTCCTGTCACAAGCACTTGGCCTTCCCACAGTAGAGAGGTACCATTTTTATAAGAAGACTTGTGGGAACAATGGGTGGAGGGAAATTTGTGGCTCCTCTCAGATTCCAGAACTTTCTGTCACCGAAATGTAAGGAAAAGTGTTTTTTTTGCAAATTTTGAGGTTTGCAAAGGATTCTGGGTAACAGAACCTGGTGAGAGCCCCACAAGTCACCCCATCTTGGATTCCCCTATGTGTCTAGGTTTAAAAAATGTACAGGTTTAGTAGGTTTCCCTAGGTCCTGGATAAGCTAATGGTCAAAATACACAGCTAGGCACTTTGCAAAAAACAGCTCTGTTTTCATTGGGAAAATGTGATGTGTCCACGCTGTGTTTTGGGGCATTTCCTGTCACGAGCACTAGGCCTACCCACAGAAGTGAGGTACAATTTTTATAGGGAAACTTGGGGGAGCAATGGGTGGAAAGAAATTTGTGGCTCCTCTCAGATTCCAGAACTTTCTGTCACCGAAATGTAAGGAAAAGTGTTTTTTTGCCAAATCTTGAGGTTTGCAAAGGATTCTGGGTAACAGAACCTGGTGAGAGCCCCACAAGTCACCACACCTTGGATTCTCCTAGGTGTCTACATTTAAAAATGCACAGGTTTGGTAGGTTTCCTCAGGTGCCGGCTGAGCTAGATGCCAAAATCCACAGCTAGGCACTTTGCAAAAAACAGCTCTGTTTTCTTTTGGAAAATGTGATGTGTCCATGTTGTGTTTTGGGGTATTTCCTGTCAAGGGCACTAGGTCTACCCACACAAATGAGCTACCATGTTTATTGGGAGTTGTTGGGGAATGCTGGGTGGAAGGAAATTTGTGGCTCCTCTCAGAATCCAGAACTTTCTGTCATTGAAATATGAGGAAAAAGTGTTTTTTTATCTACATTTTGAGGTTTGCAAAGGATTCTGGGTAACATAACCTGGTG
Source organism: Pleurodeles waltl (assembly GCF_031143425.1). Classification (NCBI taxonomy): domain Eukaryota; kingdom Metazoa; phylum Chordata; class Amphibia; order Caudata; family Salamandridae; genus Pleurodeles; species Pleurodeles waltl. The sequence goes on from NC_090445.1 coordinate 698,142,005, forward strand.
AGAGCTCCACAAGTCACCCCATCATGCTTTCCCTTAGGTGTCTACTTCTCAATAATGCACAGGTTTGGTAGGTTTCCCTTGGTGCCGGCTGAGCTAGAGGCCAAAATCCACAGCTAGGCACTTTGCAAAAAAACAGCTTTGTTTTCTTTGGGAAAATGTGATGCGTCCACGTTGTGTTTTTGGGCATTTCCTGTCGTGGCCACAAGGCCTACCCAGACAAGTGAGGTACCATTTTTATCGGGAGACTTAGGGGAATGCTGGGTGGAAGGAAATGTGTGGCTGCTCCCAGATTCCAGAACTTTCTGTCACCAAAATATAAGGAAAAAGTGTTTTTTTAGCCACAATTTGAGGTTTGCAAAGGATTCTGGGTAACAGAACCTGGTGAGAGCCCCATGAGGCCAAAATCCACAGCTAGCACTTTGCAAAAAACAGCTCTGTTTTCTTTGGGAAAATGTGATGTGCCCATGTTGTGGTTTGGGGCATTTCCTGTCACAGCCACAAGGCCTACCCACAAAAGTGAGGTACCATTTTTATAGGGAAACTTGGGGGAGCAATGGGTGGAAGGAAATTTGTGGTTCCTCTCAGATTCCAGAACTTTCTGTCTCAGAAATGTAAGGAAAAAGTGTTTTGTTAGCCAAATGTTAAGGTTTGCAAAGGATTCTGGGTAACAGAACCTGGTGATAGCCCCTCAAGTCACCCCATCTTGGATTCCCAAAGGTGTCTACTTTTAAAAAATGCAGAGGTTTGGTAGGTTTCCTCAGGTGCCGGCTGAGCTAGAGGCCAAAATCCACAGCTAGACACGTTGCAAAAAACAGCTATGTTTTCTTTGGGAAAATGTGATGTGTCCACGTTGTGTTGTGGGGCATTTCCTGTCGCGAGCACTGGGCCTGCCCACAGAAGTGAGGTACCATATTTATCGGGAGACTTGGGGAAACACTGGATGGAAGGAAATTTGTGGCTCCTCTCAGATTCTAGAACTTTCTGTCACCAAAATGTAAGGAAAAATGTTTTTTAGCCAAATTTTGAGGTTTGCAAAGGATTCTGGGTAACAGAACCTGGTGAGAGCCCCACAAGTCACCCCATCTTGGATTCCCCTAGGTATCTAGTTCTAAAAAATGCACAGGTTTCGTAGGATTCCCTAGGTTCCAGCTGAGCTACAGGCCAAAATCCACAGCCAGGCACTTTGCAAAAAAAAGATCTTTTTTCTTTGGGAAAATGTGATGTGTCCACGTTGTGTTTTGGGAGAGTTGTGGAAACAATGGGTGGAGGGAAATTTGTGGCTCCTCTCAGATTCCAGAACTTTCTGTCACCGAAATGTAAGGAAAAAGTGTTTTTTAGCCAAAGTTTGAGGTTTGCAAAGGATTCTGGGTAACAGTACCTGGTGAGAGACCCACAAGTGACCCCATCTTGGATTCCCCTAGGTGTCTAGTTCTCAAAAATGCACAGGTTTTGTAGGATTCCCTAGGTGCCAGCTGAGCTACAGGCCAAAATCCACAGCTAGGCACTTTGCAAAAAAACAGCTCTTTTTTCTTTGGGAAAATGTGATGTGTCCACGTTGTGTTTTGGAACATATCCTGTTGCGAGCACTTGGCCTACCCACAGAAGTGAGGTACCATTTGTATCAGGACACCTGGGGGAATGATGGGTGGAGGGAAATTTGAGTTTTCCTCAGGTGCCGGCTGACCTGGATGCCAAAATCCACAGCTAGGCACTCTGCAAAAAAACAGCTCTGTTTTCTTTTGGAAAATGTGATGTGTCTATGTTGTGTTTTGGGGTATTTCCTGTCACGGGCAATAGGTCTACCCACACAAGTGAGGTACCATTTTTATCAGGAGACTTAGGGGAATGCTGGGTGGAAGGAAATGTGTTGCTACTCCCAGATTCCAGAACTTTCTGTCACCGAAATGTAAGGTAAAAGTGTTTTTTAGTCACATTTTGAGCTTTGCAAAGGATTCTGGGTATCAGAACCTGGTGAGAGCCCCACTAGTGACCACAGATTTGATTCCCCTACGTATCTAGTTTTAAGAAATGCACAGGTTTGGTAGGTTTCCCTAGGTGCCAGCTGAGCTAGAGGCCAAAATCCAGAGCTATGCACTTTGCAAAAAACAGCTCTGTTTTCTTTGGGAAAATGTGATGTGTCCATGTTATGTTTTGTGGCATTTCCTGTCACAAGCACTTGGCCTTCCCACAGTAGAGAGGTACCATTTTTATAAGAAGACTTGTGGGAACCATGGGTGGAGGGAAACTTGTGGCTCCTCTCAGATTCCAGAACTTTCTGTCACTGAAATGTAAGGAAAAGTGTTTTTTTTGCAAATTTTGAGGTTTGCAAAGGATTCTGGGTAACAGAACCTGGTGAGAGCCCCACAAGTCACCCCATCTTGGATTCCCCTATGCGTCTAGGTTTAAAAAATGTACAGGTTTAGTAGGTTTCCCTAGGTCCTGGATAAGCTAATGGTCAAAATACACAGCTAGGCACTTTGCAAAAAACAGCTCTGTTTTCATTGGGAAAATGTGATGTGTCCACGCTGTGTTTTGGGGCATTTCCTGTCACGAGCACTAGGCCTACCCACAGAAGTGAAGTACAATTTTTATAGGGAAACTTGGGGGAGCAATGGGTGGAAAGAAATTTGTGGCTCCTCTCAGATTCCAGAACTTTCTGTCACCGAAATGTAAAGAAAAGTGTTTTCTTGCCAAATCTTGAGGTTTGCAAAGGATTCTGGGTAACAGAACCTGGTGAGAGCCCCACAAGTCACCCCACCTTGGATTCCCCTAGGTGTCTACATTTAAAAATGCACAGGTTTGGTAGGTTTCCTCAGGTGCCGGCTGAGCTAGATGCCAAAATCCACAGCTAGGCACTTTGCAAAAAACAGCTCTGTTTTCTTTTGGAAAATGTGATGTGTCCATGTTGTGTTTTGGGGTATTTCCTGTCAAGGGCACTAGGTCTACCCACACAAATGAGCTACCATGTTTATTGGGAGTTGTGGGGGAATGCTGGGTGGAAGGAAATTTGTGGCTCCTCTCAGAATCCAGAACTTTCTGTCATTGAAATATGAGGAAAAAGTGTTTTTTTATCTACATTTTTAGGTTTGCAAAGGATTCTGGGTAACATAACCTGGTGAGAGCTCCACAAGTCACCCCATCATGCTTTCCCTTAGGTGTCTACTTCTCAATAATGCACAGGTTTGGTAGGTTTCCCTTGGTGCCGGCTGATCTAGAGGCCAAAATCCACAGCTAGTCACTTTGCAAAAAAACAGCTTTGTTTTCTTTGGGAAAATGTGATGCGTCCACGTTGTGTTTTTGGGCATTTCCTGTCGTGGCCACAAGGCCTACCCAGACAAGTGAGGTACCATTTTTATCGGGAGTCTTAGGGGAATGCTGGATGGAAGGAAATGTGTGGCTGCTCCCAGATTCCAGAACTTTCTGTCACCAAAATATAAGGAAAAAGTGTTTTTTTAGCCACAATTTGAGGTTTGCAAAGGATTCTGTGTAACAGAACCTGGTGAGAGCCCCATGAGGCCAAAATCCACAGCTAGCACTTTGCAAAAAACAGCTCTGTTTTCTTTGGGAAAATGTGATGTGCCCATGTTGTGGTTTGGGGCATTTCCTGTCACAGCCACAAGGCCTACCCACAAAAGTGAGGTACCATTTTTATAGGGAAACTTGGGGGAGCAATGGGTGGAAGGAAATTTGTGGTTCCTCTCAGATTCCAGAACGTTCTGTCTCAGAAATGTAAGGAAAAAGTGTTTTGTTAGCCAAATGTTAAGGTTTGCAAGGGATTCTCGGTAACAGAACCTGGTGATAGCCCCTCAAGTCACCCCATCTTGGATTCCCAAAGGTGTCTACTTTTAAAAAATGCAGAGGTTTGGTAGGTTTCCTCAGGTGCCGGCTGAGCTAGAGGCCAAAATCCACAGCTAGACACGTTGCAAAAAACAGCTATGTTTTCTTTGGGAAAATGTGATGTGTCCACGTTGTGTTGTGGGGCATTTCCTGTCGCGAGCACTGGGCCTGCCCACAGAAGTGAGGTACCATATTTATCGGGAGACTTGGGGAAACACTGGATGGAAGGAAATTGTGGCTCCTCTCAGATTCTAGAACTTTCTGTCACCAAAATGTAAGGAAAATTGTTTTTTAGCCAAATTTTGAGGTTGGCAAAGGATTCTGGGTAACAGAACCTGGTGAGAGCCCCACAAGTCACCCCATCTTGGATTCCCCTAGGTATCTAGTTCTAAAAAATGCACAGGTTTCGTAGGATTCCCTAGGTTCCAGCTGAGCTACAGGCCAAAATCCACAGCCAGGCACTTTGCAAAAAAAAGATCTTTTTTCTTTGGGAAAATGTGATGTGTCCACGTTGTGTTTTGGGAGAGTTGTGGAAACAATGGGTGGAGGGAAATTTGTGGCTCCTCTCAGATTCCAGAACTTTCTGTCACCGAAATGTAAGGAAAAAGTGTTTTTTAGCCAAAGTTTGAGGTTTGCAAAGGATTCTGGGTAACAGTACCTGGTGAGAGACCCACAAGTGACCCCATCTTGGATTCCCCTAGGTGTCTAGTTCTCAAAAATGCACAGGTTTTGTAGGATTCCCTAGGTGCCAGCTGAGCTACAAGCCAAAATCCACAGCTAGGCACTTTGCAAAAAAACAGCTCTTTTTTCTTTGGGAAAATGTGATGTGTCCACGTTGTGTTTTGGAACATATCCTGTTGCGAGCACTTGGCCTACCCACAGAAGTGAGGTACCATTTGTATCAGGACACCTGGGGGAATGATGGGTGGAGGGAAATTTGAGTTTTCCTCGGGTGCCGGCTGACCTGGATGCCAAAATCCACAGCTAGGCACTCTGCAAAAAAACAGCTCTGTTTTCTTTTGGAAAATGTGATGTGTCTATGTTGTGTTTTGGGGTATTTCCTGTCACAGGCAATAGGTCTACCCACAAAAGTGAGGTACCATTTTTATCAGGAGACTTAGGGGAATGCTGGGTGGAAGGAAATGTGTTGCTACTCCCAGATTCCAGAACTTTCTGTCACCGAAATGTAAGGTAAAAGTGTTTTTTAGTCACATTTTGAGCTTTGCAAAGGATTCTGGGTATCAGAACCTGGTGAGAGACCCACTAGTGACCACAGATTTGATTCCCCTACGTATCTAGTTTTAAGAAATGCACAGGTTTGGTAGGTTTCCCTAGGTGCCAGCTGAGCTAGAGGCCAAAATCCAGAGCTATGCACTTTGCAAAAAACAGCTCTGTTTTCTTTGGGAAAATGTGATGTGTCCATGTTATGTTTTGGGGCATTTCCTGTCACAAGCACTTGGCCTTCCCACAGTAGAGAGGTACCATTTTTATAAGAAGACTTGTGGGAACAATGGGTGGAGGGAAATTTGTGGCTCCTCTCAGATTCCAGAACTTTCTGTCACCGAAATGTAAGGAAAAGTGTTTTTTTTTGCAAATGTTGAGGTTTGCAAAGGATTCTGGGTAACAGAACCTGGTGAGAGCCCCACAAGTCACCCCATCTTGGATTCCCCTATGCGTCTATGTTTAAAAAATGTACAGGTTTAGTAGGTTTCCCTAGGTCCTGGATAAGCTAATGGTCAAAATACACAGCTAGGCACTTTGCAAAAAACAGCTCTGTTTTCATTGGGAAAATGTGATGTGTCCACGCTGTGTTTTGGGGCATTTCCTGTCACGAGCACTAGGCCTACCCACAGAAGTGAGGTACAATTTTTATAGGGAAACTTGGGGGAGCAATGGGTGGAAAGAAATTTGTGGCTCCTCTCAGATTCCAGAACTTTCTGTCACCGAAATGTAAGGAAAAGTGTTTTTTTGCCAAATTTTGAGGTTTGCAAAGGATTCTGGGTAACAGAACCTGGTGAGAGCCCCACAAGTCACCCCACCTTGGATTCCCCTAGGTGTCTACATTGAAAAATGCAGAGGTTTGGTAGGTTTCCTCAGGTGCCGGCTGAGCTAGATGCCAAAATCCACAGCTAGGCACTTTGCAAAAAACAGCTCTGTTTTCTTTTGGAAAATGTGATGTGTCCATGTTGTGTTTTGGGGTATTTCCTGTCAAGGGCACTAGGTCTACCCACACAAATGAGCTACCATGTTTATTGGGAGTTGTGGGGGAATGCTGGGTGGAAGGAAATTTGTGGCTCCTCTCAGAATCCAGAACTTTCTGTCATTGAAATATGAGGAAAAAGTGTTTTTTTATCTACATTTTGAGGTTTGCAAAGGATTCTGGGTAACATAACCTGGTGAGAGCTCCACAAGTCACCCCATCATGCTTTCCCTTTGGTGTCCACTTCTCAATAATGCACAGGTTTGGTAGGTTTCCCTTGGTGCCGGCTGAGCTAGAGGCCAAAATCCACAGCTAGGCACTTTGCAAAAAAAACTGCTTTGTTTTCTTTGGGAAAATGTGATGCGTCCACATTGTGTTTTTGGGCATTTCCTGTCGTGGCCACAAGGCCTACCCAGACAAGTGAGGTGCCATTTTTATCGGGAGACTTAGGGGAATGCTGGGTGGAAGGAAATGTGTGGCTGCTCCCAGATTCCAGAACTTTCTGTCACCAAAATATAAGGAAAAAGTGTTTTTTAGCCACAATTTGAGGTTTGCAAAGGATTCTGGGTAACAGAACCTGGTGAGAGCCCCATGAGGCCAAAATCCACAGCTAGCACTTTGCAAAAAACAGCTCTGTTTTCTTTGGGAAAATGTGATGTGCCCATGTTGTGGTTTGGGGCATTTCCTGTCACAGCCACAAGGCCTACCCACAAAAGTGAGGTACCATTTTTATAGGGAAACTTGGGGAGCAATGGGTGGAAGGAAATTTGTGGTTCCTCTCAGATTCCAGAACTTTCTGTCTCAGAAATGTAAGGAAAAAGTGTTTTGTTAGCCAAATGTTAAGGTTTGCAAAGGATTCTGGGTAACAGAACCTGGTGATAGCCCCTCAAGTCACCCCATCTTGGATTCCCAAAGGTGTCTACTTTTAAAAAATGCAGAGGTTTGGTAGGTTTCCTCAGGTGCCGGCTGAGCTAGAGGCCAAAATCCACAGCTAGACACGTTGCAAAAAACAGCTATGTTTTCTTTGGGAAAATGTGATGTGTCCACGTTGTGTTGTGGGGCATTTCCTGTCGCGAGCACTGGGCCTGCCCACAGAAGTGAGGTACCATATTTATCGGGAGACTTGGGGAAACACTGGATGGAAGGAAATTTGTGGCTCCTCTCAGATTCTAGAACTTTCTGTCACCAAAATGTAAGGAAAAATGTTTTTTAGCCAAATTTTGAGGTTTGCAAAGGATTCTGGGTAACAGAACCTGGTGAGAGCCCCACAAGTCACCCCATCTTGGATTCCCCTAGGTATCTAGTTCTAAAAAATGCACAGGTTTCGTAGGATTCCCTAGGTTCCAGCTGAGCTACAGGCCAAAATCCACAGCCAGGCACTTTGCAAAAAAAATATATTTTTTCTTTGGGAAAATGTGATGTGTCCACGTTGTGTTTTGGGAGAGTTGTGGAAACAATGGGTGGAGGGAAATTTGTGGCTCCTCTCAGATTCCAGAACTTTCTGTCACCGAAATGTAAGGAAAAAGTGTTTTTTAGCCAAAGTTTGAGGTTTGCAAAGGATTCTGGGTAACAGTACCTGGTGAGAGACCCACAAGTGACCCCATCTTGGATTCCCCTAGGTGTCTAGTTCTCAAAAATGCACAGGTTTTGTAGGATTCCCTAGGTGCCAGCTGAGCTACAGGCCAAAATCCACAGCTAGGCACTTTGCAAAAAAACAGCTCTTTTTTCTTTGGGAAAATGTGATGTGTCCACGTTGTGTTTTGGAACATATCCTGTTGCGAGCACTTGGCCTACCCACAGAAGTGAGGTACCATTTGTATCAGGACACCTGGGGGAATGATGGGTGGAGGTAAATTTGAGTTTTCCTCAGGTGCCGGCTGACCTGGATGCCAAAATCCACAGCTAGGCACTCTGCAAAAAAACAGCTCTGTTTTCTTTTGGAAAATGTGATGTGTCTATGTTGTGTTTTGGGGTATTTCCTGTCACGGGCAATAGGTCTACCCACAAAAGTGAGGTACCATTTTTATCAGGAGACTTAGGGGAATGCTGGGTGGAAGGAAATGTGTTGCTACTCCCAGATTCCAGAACTTTCTGTCACCGAAATGTAAGGTAAAAGTGTTTTTTAGTCACATTTTGAGCTTTGCAAAGGATTCTGGGTATCAGAACCTGGTGAGAGCCCCACTAGTGACCACAGATTTGATTCCCCTACGTATCTAGTTTTAAGAAATGCACAGGTTTGGTAGGTTTCCCTAGGTGCCAGCTGAGCTAGAGGCCAAAATCCAGAGCTATGCACTTTGCAAAAAACAGCTCTGTTTTCTTTGGGAAAATGTGATGTGTCCATGTTATGTTTTGGGGCATTTCCTGTCACAAGCACTTGGCCTTCCCACAGTAGAGAGGTACCATTTTTATAAGAAGACTTGTGGGAACAATGGGTGGAGGGAAATTTGTGGCTCCTCTCAGATTCCAGAACTTTCTGTCACCGAAATGTAAGGAAAAGTGTTTTTTTTTGCAAATGTTGAGGTTTGCAAAGGATTCTGGGTAACAGAACCTGGTGAGAGCCCCACAAGTCACCCCATCTTGGATTCCCCTATGCGTCTAGGTTTAAAAAATGTACAGGTTTAGTAGGTTTCCCTAGGTCCTGGATAAGCTAATGGTCAAAATACACAGCTAGGCACTTTGCAAAAAACAGCTCTGTTTTCATTGGGAAAATGTGATGTGTCCACGCTGTGTTTTGGGGCATTTCCTGTCACGAGCACTAGGCCTACCCACAGAAGTGAGGTACAATTTTTATAGGGAAACTTGGGGGAGCAATGGGTGGAAATAAATTTGTGGCTCCTCTCAGATTCCAGAACTTTCTGTCACCGAAATGTAAGGAAAAGTTTTTTTTTGCCAAATCTTGAGGTTTGTAAAGGATTCTGGGTAACAGAACCTGGTGAGAGCCCCACAAGTCACCCCACCTTGGATTCCCCTAGGTGTCTACATTTAAAAATGCACAGGTTTGGTAGGTTTCCTCAGGTGCCGGCTGAGCTAGATGCCAAAATCCACAGCTAGGCACTTTGCAAAAAACAGCTCTGTTTTCTTTTGGAAAATGTGATGTGTCCATGTTGTGTTTTGGGGTATTTCCTGTCAAGGGCACTAGGTCTACCCACACAAATGAGCTACCATGTTTATTGGGAGTTGTGGGGGAATGCTGGGTGGAAGGAAATTTGTGGCTCCTCTCAGAATCCAGAACTTTCTGTCATTGAAATATGAGGAAAAAGTGTTTTTTTATCTACATTTTGAGGTTTGCAAAGGATTCTGGGTAACATAACCTGGTGAGAGCTCCACAAGTCACCCCATCATGCTTTCCCTTAGGTGTCTACTTCTCAATAATGCACAGGTTTGGTAGGTTTCCCTTGGTGCCGGCTGAGCTAGATGCCAAAATCCACAGCTAGGCACTTTGCAAAAAAACAGCTTTGTTTTCTTTGGGAAAATGTGATGCGTCCACGTTGTGTTTTTGGGCATTTCCTGTCGTGGCCACAAGGCCTACCCAGACAAGTGAGGTGCCATTTTTATCGGGAGACTTAGTGGAATGCTGGGTGGAAGGAAATGTGTGGCTGCTCCCAGATTCCAGAACTTTCTGTCACCAAAATATAAGGAAAAAGTGTTTTTTAGCCACAATTTGAGGTTTGCAAAGGATTCTGGGTAACAGAACCTGGTGAGAGCCCCATGAGGCCAAAATCCACAGCTAGCACTTTGCAAAAAACAGCTCTGTTTTCTTTGGGAAAATGTGATGTGCCCATGTTGTGGTTTGGGGCATTTCCTGTCACAGCCACAAGGCCTACCCACAAAAGTGAGGTACCATTTTTATAGGGAAACGTGGGGGAGCAATGGGTGGAAGGAAATTTGTGGTTCCTCTCAGATTCCAGAACTTTCTGTCTCAGAAATGTAAGGAAAAAGTGTTTTGTTAGCCAAATGTTAAGGTTTGCAAAGGATTCTGGGTAACAGAACCTGGTGATAGCCCCTCAAGTCACCCCATCTTGGATTCCCAAAGGTGTCTACTTTTAAAAAATGCAGAGGTTTGGTAGGTTTCCTCAGGTGCCGGCTGAGCTAGAGGACAAAATCCACAGCTAGACACGTTGCAAAAAACAGCTATGTTTTCTTTGGGAAAATGTGATGTGTCCACGTTGTGTTGTGGGACATTTCCTGTCGCGAGCACTGGGCCTGCCCACAAAAGTGAGGTACCATATTTATCGGGAGACTTGGGGAAACACTGGATGGAAGGAAATTTGTGGCTCCTCTCAGATTCTAGAATTTTCTGTCACCAAAATGTAAGGAAAAATGTTTTTTAGCCAAATTTTGAGGTTTGCAAAGGATTCTGGGTAACAGATCCTGGTGAGAGCCCCACAAGTCACCCCATCTTGGATTCCCCTAGGTATCTAGTTCTAAAAAATGCACAGGTTTCGTAGGATTCCCTAGGTTCCAGCAGAGCTACAGGCCAAAATCCACAGCCAGGCACTTTGCAAAAAAATTATCTTTTTTCTTTGGGAAAATGTGATGTGTCCACGTTGTGTTTTGGGAGAGTTGTGGAAACAATGGGTGGAGGGAAATTTGTGGCTCCTCTCAGATTCCAGAACTTTCTGTCACCGAAATGTAAGGAAAAAGTGTTTTTTAGCCAAAGTTTGAGGTTTGCAAAGGATTCTGGGTAACAGTACCTGGTGAGAGACCCACAAGTGACCCCATCTTGGATTCCCCTAGGTGTCTAGTTCTCAAAAATGCACAGGTTTTGTAGGATTCCCTAGGTGCCAGCTGAGCTACAGGCCAAAATCCACAGCTAGGCACTTTGCAAAAAAACAGCTCTTTTTTCTTTGGGAAAATGTGATGTGTCCACGTTGTGTTTTGGAACATATCCTGTTGCGAGCACTTGGCCTACCCACAGAAGTGAGGTACCATTTGTATCAGGACACCTGGGGGAATGATGGGTGGAGGGAAATTTGAGTTTTCCTCAGGTGCCGGCTGACCTGGATGCCAAAATCCACAGCTAGGCACTCTGCAAAAAAACAGCTCTGTTTTCTTTTGGAAAATGTGATGTGTCTATGTTGTGTTTTGGGGTATTTCCTGTCACGGGCAATAGGTCTACCCACACAAGTGAGGTACCATTTTTATCAGGAGACTTAGGGGAATGCTGGGTGGAAGGAAATGTGTTGCTACTCCCAGATTCCAGAACTTTCTGTCACCGAAATGTAAGGTAAAAGTGTTTTTTAGTCACATTTTGAGATTTGCAAAGGATTCTGGGTATCAGAACCTGGTGAGAGCCCCACTAGTGACCACAGATTTGATTCCCCTACGTATCTAGTTTTAAGAAATGCACAGGTTTGGTAGGTTTCCCTAGGTGCCAGCTGAGCTAGAGGCCAAAATCCAGAGCTATGCACTTTGCAAAAAACAGCTCTGTTTTCTTTGGGAAAATGTGATGTGTCCATGTTATGTTTTGGGGCATTTCCTGTCACAAGCACTTGGCCTTCCCACAGTAGAGAGGTACCATTTTTATAAGAAGACTTGTGGGAACAATGGGTGGAGGGAAATTTGTGGCTCCTCTCAGATTCCAGAACTTTCTGTCACCGAAATGTAAGGAAAAGTGTTTTTTTTGCAAATGTTGAGGTTTGCAAAGGATTCTGGGTAACAGAACCTGGTGAGAGCCCCACAAGTCACCCCATCTTGGATTCCCCTATGCATCTAGGTTTAAAAAATGTACAGGTTTAGTAGGTTTCCCTAGGTCCTGGATAAGCTAATGGTCAAAATACACAGCTAGGCACTTTGCAAAAAACAGCTCTGTTTTCATTGGGAAAATGTGATGTGTCCACGCTGTGTTTTGGGGCATTTCCTGTCACGAGCACTAGGCCTACCCACAGAAGTGAGGTACAATTTTTATAGGGAAACTTGGGGGAGCAATGGGTGGAAAGAAATTTGTGGCTCCTCTCAGATTCCAGAACTTTCTGTCACCGAAATGTAAGGAAAAGTGTTTTTTTGCCAAATTTTGAGGTTTGCAAAGGATTCTGGGTAACAGAACCTGGTGAGAGCCCCACAAGTCACCCCACCTTGGATTCCCCTAGGTGTCTACATTTAAAAATGCACAGGTTTGGTAGGTTTCCTCAGGTGCTGGCTGAGCTAGATGCCAAAATCCACAGCTAGGCACTTTGCAAAAAACAGCTCTGTTTTCTTTTGGAAAATGTGATGTGTCCATGTTGTGTTTTGGGGTATTTCCTGTCAAGGGCACTAGGTCTACCCACACAAATGAGCTACCATGTTTATTGGTAGTTGTGGGGGACTGCTGGGTGGAAGGAAATTTGTGGCTCCTCTCAGAATCCAGAACTTTCTGTCATTGAAATATGAGGAAAAAGTGTTTTTTTATCTACATTTTGAGGTTTGCAAAGGATTCTGGGTAACATAACCTGGTGAGAGCTCCACAAGTCACCCCATCATGCTTTCCCTTAGGTGTCTACTTCTCAATAATGCACAGGTTTGGTAGGTTTCCCTTGGTGCCAGCTGAGCTAGAGGCCAAAATCCACAGCTAGGCACTTTGCAAAAAAAAACTGCTTTGTTTTCTTTGGGAAAATGTGATGCGTCCACGTTGTGTTTTTGGGCATTTCCTGTCGTGGCCACAAGGCCTACCCAGACAAGTGAGGTGCCATTTTTATCGGGAGACTTAGGGGAATGCTGGGTGGAAGGAAATGTGTGGCTGCTCCCAGATTCCAGAACTTTCTGTCACCAAAATATAAGGAAAAAGTGTTTTTTAGCCACAATTTGAGGTTTGCAAAGGATTCTGGGTAACAGAACCTGGTGTGAGCCCCATGAGGCCAAAATCCACAGCTAGCACTTTGCAAAAAACAGCTCTGTTTTCTTTGGGAAATGTGATGTGCCCATGTTGTGGTTTGGGGCATTTCCTGTCACAGCCACAAGGCCTACCCACAAAAGTGAGGTACCATTTTTATAGGGAAACTTGGGGGAGCAATGGGTGAAAGGAAATTTGTGGTTCCTCTCAGATTCCAGAACTTTCTGTCTCAGAAATGTAAGGAAAAAGTGTTTTGTTAGCCAAATGTTAAGGTTTGCAAAGGATTCTGGGTAACAGAACCTGGTGATAGCCCCTCAAGTCACCCCATCTTGGATTCCCAAAGGTGTCTACTTTTAAAAAATGCAGAGGTTTGGTAGGTTTCCTCAGGTGCCGGCTGAGCTAGAGGACAAAATCCACAGCTAGACACGTTGCAAAAAACAGCTATGTTTTCTTTGGGAAAATGTGATGTGTCCACGTTGTGTTGTGGGGCATTTCCTGTCGCGATCACTGGGCCTGCCCACAGAAGTGAGGTACCATATTTATCGGGAGACTTGGGGAAACACTGGATGGAAGGAAATTTGTGGCTCCTCTCAGATTCTAGAACTTTCTGTCACCAAAATGTAAGGAAAAATGTTTTTTAGCCAAATTTTGAGGTTTGCAAAGGATTCTGGGTAACAGATCCTGGTGAGAGCCCCACAAGTCACCCCATCTTGGATTCCCCTAGGTATCTAGTTCTAAAAAATGCACAGGTTTCGTAGGATTCCCTAGGTTCCAGCAGAGCTACAGGCCAAAATCCACAGCCAGGCACTTTGCAAAAAAATTATCTTTTTTCTTTGGGAAAATGTGATGTGTCCACGTTGTGTTTTGGGAGAGTTGTGGAAACAATGGGTGGAGGGAAATTTGTGGCTCCTCTCAGATTCCAGAACTTTCTGTCACCGAAATGTAAGGAAAAAGTGTTTTTTAGCCAAAGTTTGAGGTTTGCAAAGGATTCTGGGTAACAGTACCTGGTGAGAGACCCACAAGTGACCCCATCTTGGATTCCCCTAGGTGTCTAGTTCTCAAAAATGCACAGGTTTTGTAGGATTCCCTAGGTGCCAGCTGAGCTACAGGCCAAAATCCACAGCTAGGCACTTTGCAAAAAAACAGCTCTTTTTTCTTTGGGAAAATGTGATGTGTCCACATTGTGTTTTGGAACATATCCTGTTGCGAGCACTTGGCCTACCCACAGAAGTGAGGTACCATTTGTATCAGGACACCTGGGGGAATGATGGGTGGAGGGAAATTTGAGTTTTCCTCAGGTGCCGGCTGACCTGGATGCCAAAATCCACAGCTAGGCACTCTGCAAAAAAACAGCTCTGTTTTCTTTTGGAAAATGTGATGTGTCTATGTTGTGTTTTGGGGTATTTCCTGTCACGGGCAATAGGTCTACCCACACAAGTGAGGTACCATTTTTATCAGGAGACTTAGGGGAATGCTGGGTGGAAGGAAATGTTTTGCTACTCCCAGATTCCAGAACTTTCTGTCACCGAAATGTAAGGTAAAAGTGTTTTTTAGTCACATTTTGAGATTTGCAAAGGATTCTGGGTATCAGAACCTGGTGAGAGCCCCACTAGTGACCACAGATTTGATTCCCCTACGTATCTAGTTTTAAGAAATGCACAGGTTTGGTAGGTTTCCCTAGGTGCCAGCTGAGCTAGAGGCCAAAATCCAGAGCTATGCACTTTGCAAAAAACAGCTCTGTTTTCTTTGGGAAAATGTGATGTGTCCATGTTATGTTTTGGGGCATTTCCTGTCACAAGCACTTGGCCTTCCCACAGTAGAGAGGTACCATTTTTATAAGAAGACTTGTGGGAACAATGGGTGGAGGGAAATTTGTGGCTCCTCTCAGATTCCAGAACTTTCTGTCACCGAAATGTAAGGAAAAGTGTTTTTTTTTGCAAATGTTGAGGTTTGCAAAGGATTCTGGGTAACAGAACCTGGTGAGAGCCCCACAAGTCACCCCATCTTGGATTCCCCTATGCGTCTAGGTTTAAAAAATGTACAGGTTTAGTAGGTTTCCCTAGGTCCTGGATAAGCTAATGGTCAAAATACACAGCTAGGCACTTTGCAAAAAACAGCTCTGTTTTCATTGGGAAAATGTGATGTGTCCACGCTGTGTTTTGGGGCATTTCCTGTCACGAGCACTAGGCCTACCCACAGAAGTGAGGTACAATTTTTATAGGGAAACTTGGGGGAGCAATGGGTGGAAAGAAATTTGTGGCTCCTCTCAGATTCCAGAACTTTCTGTCACCGAAATGTAAGGAAAAGTGTTTTTTTTGCCAAATTTTGAGGTTTGCAAAGGATTCTGGGTAACAGAACCTGGTGAGAGCCCCACAAGTCACCCCACCTTGGATTCCCCTAGGTGTCTACATTTAAAAATGCACAGGTTTGGTAGGTTTCCTCAGGTGCTGGCTGAGCTAGATGCCAAAATCCACAGCTAGGCACTTTGCAAAAAACAGCTCTGTTTTCTTTTGGAAAATGTGATGTGTCCATGTTGTGTTTTGGGGTATTTCCTGTCAAGGGCACTAGGTCTACCCACACAAATGAGCTACCATGTTTATTGGGAGTTGTGGGGGAATGCTGGGTGGAAGGAAATGTGTGGCTCCTCTCAGAATCCAGAACTTTCTGTCATTGAAATATGAGGAAAAAGTGTTTTTTTATCTACATTTTGAGGTTTGCAAAGGATTCTGGGTAACATAACCTGGTGAGAGCTCCACAAGTCACCCCATCATGCTTTCCCTTAGGTGTCTACTTCTCAATAATGCACAGGTTTGGTAGGTTTCCCTTGGTGCCGGCTGAGCTAGAGGCCAAAATCCACAGCTAGGCACTTTGCAAAAAAAAACTGCTTTGTTTTCTTTGGGAAAATGTGATGCGTCCACGTTGTGTTTTTGGGCATTTCCTGTCGTGGCCACAAGGCCTACCCAGACAAGTGAGGTGCCATTTTTATCGGGAGACTTAGGGGAATGCTGGGTGGAAGGAAATGTGTGGCTGCTCCCAGATTCCAGAACTTTCTGTCACCAAAATATAAGGAAAAAGTGTTTTTTAGCCACAATTTGAGGTTTGCAAAGGATTCTGGGTAACAGAACCTGGTGTGAGCCCCATGAGGCCAAAATCCACAGCTAGCACTTTGCAAAAAACAGCTCTGTTTTCTTTGGGAAATGTGATGTGCCCATGTTGTGGTTTGGGGCATTTCCTGTCACAGCCACAAGGCCTACCCACAAAAGTGAGGTACCATTTTTATAGGGAAACTTGGGGGAGCAATGGGTGAAAGGAAATTTGTGGTTCCTCTCAGATTCCAGAACTTTCTGTCTCAGAAATGTAAGGAAAAAGTGTTTTGTTAGCCAAATGTTAAGGTTTGCAAAGGATTCTGGGTAACAGAACCTGGTGATAGCCCCTCAAGTCACCCCATCTTGGATTCCCAAAGGTGTCTACTTTTAAAAAATGCAGAGGTTTGGTAGGTTTCCTCAGGTGCCGGCTGAGCTAGAGGACAAAATCCACAGCTAGACACGTTGCAAAAAACAGCTATGTTTTCTTTGGGAAAATGTGATGTGTCCACGTTGTGTTGTGGGGCATTTCCTGTCGCGATCACTGGGCCTGCCCACAGAAGTGAGGTACCATATTTATCGGGAGACTTGGGGAAACACTGGATGGAAGGAAATTTGTGGCTCCTCTCAGATTCTAGAACTTTCTGTCACCAAAATGTAAGGAAAAATGTTTTTTAGCCAAATTTTGAGGTTTGCAAAGGATTCTGGGTAACAGATCCTGGTGAGAGCCCCACAAGTCACCCCATCTTGGATTCCCCTAGGTATCTAGTTCTAAAAAATGCACAGGTTTCGTAGGATTCCCTAGGTTCCAGCAGAGCTACAGGCCAAAATCCACAGCCAGGCACTTTGCAAAAAAATTATCTTTTTTCTTTGGGAAAATGTGATGTGTCCACGTTGTGTTTTGGGAGAGTTGTGGAAACAATGGGTGGAGGGAAATTTGTGGCTCCTCTCAGATTCGAGAACTTTCTGTCACCGAAATGTAAGGAAAAAGTGTTTTTTAGCCAAAGTTTGAGGTTTGCAAAGGATTCTGGGTAACAGTACCTGGTGAGAGACCCACAAGTGACCCCATCTTGGATTCCCCTAGGTGTCTAGTTCTCAAAAATGCACAGGTTTTGTAGGATTCCCTAGGTGCCAGCTGAGCTACAGGCCAAAATCCACAGCTAGGCACTTTGCAAAAAAACAGCTCTTTTTTCTTTGGGAAAATGTGATGTGTCCACGTTGTGTTTTGGAACATATCCTGTTGCGAGCACTTGGCCTACCCACAGAAGTGAGGTACCATTTGTATCAGGACACCTGGGGGAATGATGGGTGGAGGTAAATTTGAGTTTTCCTCAGGTGCCGGCTGACCTGGATGCCAAAATCCACAGCTAGGCACTCTGCAAAAAAACAGCTCTGTTTTCTTTTGGAAAATGTGATGTGTCTATGTTGTGTTTTGGGGTATTTCCTGTCACGGGCAATAGGTCTACCCACACAAGTGAGGTACCATTTTTATCAGGAGACTTAGGGGAATGCTGGGTGGAAGGAAATGTTTTGCTACTCCCAGATTCCAGAACTTTCTGTCACCGAAATGTAAGGTAAAAGTGTTTTTTAGTCACATTTTGAGATTTGCAAAGGATTCTGGGTATCAGAACCTGGTGAGAGCCCCACTAGTGACCACAGATTTGATTCCCCTACGTATCTAGTTTTAAGAAATGCACAGGTTTGGTAGGTTTCCCTAGGTGCCAGCTGAGCTAGAGGCCAAAATCCAGAGCTATGCACTTTGCAAAAAACAGCTCTGTTTTCTTTGGGAAAATGTGATGTGTCCATGTTATGTTTTGGGGCATTTCCTGTCACAAGCACTTGGCCTTCCCACAGTAGAGAGGTACCATTTTTATAAGAAGACTTGTGGGAACAATGGGTGGAGGGAAATTTGTGGCTCCTCTCAGATTCCAGAACTTTCTGTCACCGAAATGTAAGGAAAAGTGTTTTTTTTGCAAATGTTGAGGTTTGCAAAGGATTCTGGGTAACAGAACCTGGTGAGAGCCCCACAAGTCACCCCATCTTGGATTCCCCTATGCGTCTAGGTTTAAAAAATGTACAGGTTTAGTAGGTTTCCCTAGGTCCTGGATAAGCTAATGGTCAAAATACACAGCTAGGCACTTTGCAAAAAACAGCTCTGTTTTCATTGGGAAAATGTGATGTGTCCACGCTGTGTTTTGGGGCATTTCCTGTCACGAGCACTAGGCCTACCCACAGAAGTGAGGTACAATTTTTATAGGGAAACTTGGGGGAGCAATGGGTGGAAAGAAATTTGTGGCTCCTCTCAGATTCCAGAACTTTCTGTCACCGAAATGTAAGGAAAAGTGTTTTTTTGCCAAATTTTGAGGTTTGCAAAGGATTCTGGGTAACAGAACCTGGTGAGAGCCCCACAAGTCACCCCACCTTGGATTCCCCTAGGTGTCTACATTTAAAAATGCACAGGTTTGGTAGGTTTCCTCAGGTGCTGGCTGAGCTAGATGCCAAAATCCACAGCTAGGCACTTTGCAAAAAACAGCTCTGTTTTCTTTTGGAAAATGTGATGTGTCCATGTTGTGTTTTGGGGTATTTCCTGTCAAGGGCACTAGGTCTACCCACACAAATGAGCTACCATGTTTATTGGGAGTTGTGGGGGAATGCTGGGTGGAAGGAAATGTGTGGCTCCTCTCAGAATCCAGAACTTTCTGTCATTGAAATATGAGGAAAAAGTGTTTTTTTATCTACATTTTGAGGTTTGCAAAGGATTCTGGGTAACATAACCTGGTGAGAGCTCCACAAGTCACCCCATCATGCTTTCCCTTAGGTGTCTACTTCTCAATAATGCACAGGTTTGGTAGGTTTCCCTTGGTGCCGGCTGAGCTAGAGGCCAAAATCCACAGCTAGGCACTTTGCAAAAAAAAACTGCTTTGTTTTCTTTGGGAAAATGTGATGCGTCCACGTTGTGTTTTTGGGCATTTCCTGTCGTGGCCACAAGGCCTACCCAGACAAGTGAGGTGCCATTTTTATCGGGAGACTTAGGGGAATGCTGGGTGGAAGGAAATGTGTGGCTGCTCCCAGATTCCAGAACTTTCTGTCACCAAAATATAAGGAAAAAGTGTTTTTTAGCCACAATTTGAGGTTTGCAAAGGATTCTGGGTAACAGAACCTGGTGTGAGCCCCATGAGGCCAAAATCCACAGCTAGCACTTTGCAAAAAACAGCTCTGTTTTCTTTGGGAAATGTGATGTGCCCATGTTGTGGTTTGGGGCATTTCCTGTCACAGCCACAAGGCCTACCCACAAAAGTGAGGTACCATTTTTATAGGGAAACTTGGGGGAGCAATGGGTGAAAGGAAATTTGTGGTTCCTCTCAGATTCCAGAACTTTCTGTCTCAGAAATGTAAGGAAAAAGTGTTTTGTTAGCCAAATGTTAAGGTTTGCAAAGGATTCTGGGTAACAGAACCTGGTGATAGCCCCTCAAGTCACCCCATCTTGGATTCCCAAAGGTGTCTACTTTTAAAAAATGCAGAGGTTTGGTAGGTTTCCTCAGGTGCCGGCTGAGCTAGAGGACAAAATCCACAGCTAGACACGTTGCAAAAAACAGCTATGTTTTCTTTGGGAAAATGTGATGTGTCCACGTTGTGTTGTGGGGCATTTCCTGTCGCGATCACTGGGCCTGCCCACAGAAGTGAGGTACCATATTTATCGGGAGACTTGGGGAAACACTGGATGGAAGGAAATTTGTGGCTCCTCTCAGATTCTAGAACTTTCTGTCACCAAAATGTAAGGAAAAATGTTTTTTAGCCAAATTTTGAGGTTTGCAAAGGATTCTGGGTAACAGATCCTGGTGAGAGCCCCACAAGTCACCCCATCTTGGATTCCCCTAGGTATCTAGTTCTAAAAAATGCACAGGTTTCGTAGGATTCCCTAGGTTCCAGCAGAGCTACAGGCCAAAATCCACAGCCAGGCACTTTGCAAAAAAATTATCTTTTTTCTTTGGGAAAATGTGATGTGTCCACGTTGTGTTTTGGGAGAGTTGTGGAAACAATGGGTGGAGGGAAATTTGTGGCTCCTCTCAGATTCCAGAACTTTCTGTCACCGAAATGTAAGGAAAAAGTGTTTTTTAGCCAAAGTTTGAGGTTTGCAAAGGATTCTGGGTAACAGTACCTGGTGAGAGACCCACAAGTGACCCCATCTTGGATTCCCCTAGGTGTCTAGTTCTCAAAAATGCACAGGTTTTGTAGGATTCCCTAGGTGCCAGCTGAGCTACAGGCCAAAATCCACAGCTAGGCACTTTGCAAAAAAACAGCTCTTTTTTCTTTGGGAAAATGTGATGTGTCCACGTTGTGTTTTGGAACATATCCTGTTGCGAGCACTTGGCCTACCCACAGAAGTGAGGTACCATTTGTATCAGGACACCTGGGGGAATGATGGGTGGAGGTAAATTTGAGTTTTCCTCAGGTGCCGGCTGACCTGGATGCCAAAATCCACAGCTAGGCACTCTGCAAAAAAACAGCTCTGTTTTCTTTTGGAAAATGTGATGTGTCTATGTTGTGTTTTGGGGTATTTCCTGTCACGGGCAATAGGTCTACCCACACAAGTGAGGTACCATTTTTATCAGGAGACTTAGGGGAATGCTGGGTGGAAGGAAATGTTTTGCTACTCCCAGATTCCAGAACTTTCTGTCACCGAAATGTAAGGTAAAAGTGTTTTTTAGTCACATTTTGAGATTTGCAAAGGATTCTGGGTATCAGAACCTGGTGAGAGCCCCACTAGTGACCACAGATTTGATTCCCCTACGTATCTAGTTTTAAGAAATGCACAGGTTTGGTAGGTTTCCCTAGGTGCCAGCTGAGCTAGAGGCCAAAATCCAGAGCTATGCACTTTGCAAAAAACAGCTCTGTTTTCTTTGGGAAAATGTGATGTGTCCATGTTATGTTTTGGGGCATTTCCTGTCACAAGCACTTGGCCTTCCCACAGTAGAGAGGTACCATTTTTATAAGAAGACTTGTGGGAACAATGGGTGGAGGGAAATTTGTGGCTCCTCTCAGATTCCAGAACTTTCTGTCACCGAAATGTAAGGAAAAGTGTTTTTTTTGCAAATGTTGAGGTTTGCAAAGGATTCTGGGTAACAGAACCTGGTGAGAGCCCCACAAGTCACCCCATCTTGGATTCCCCTATGCGTCTATGTTTAAAAAATGTACAGGTTTAGTAGGTTTCCCTAGGTCCTGGATAAGCTAATGGTCAAAATACACAGCTAGGCACTTTGCAAAAAACAGCTCTGTTTTCATTGGGAAAATGTGATGTGTCCACGCTGTGTTTTGGGGCATTTCCTGTCACGAGCACTAGGCCTACCCACAGAAGTGAGGTACAATTTTTATAGGGAAACTTGGGGGAGCAATGGGTGGAAAGAAATTTGTGGCTCCTCTCAGATTCCAGAACTTTCTGTCACCGAAATGTAAGGAAAAGTGTTTTTTTGCCAAATTTTGAGGTTTGCAAAGGATTCTGGGTAACAGAACCTGGTGAGAGCCCCACAAGTCACCCCACCTTGGATTCCCCTAGGTGTCTACATTTAAAAATGCACAGGTTTGGTAGGTTTCCTCAGGTGCTGGCTGAGCTAGATGCCAAAATCCACAGCTAGGCACTTTGCAAAAAACAGCTCTGTTTTCTTTTGGAAAATGTGATGTGTCCATGTTGTGTTTTGGGGTATTTCCTGTCAAGGGCACTAGGTCTACCCACACAAATGAGCTACCATGTTTATTGGGAGTTGTGGGGGAATACTGGGTGGAAGGAAATGTGTGGCTCCTCTCAGAATCCAGAACTTTCTGTCATTGAAATATGAGGAAAAAGTGTTTTTTTATCTACATTTTGAGGTTTGCAAAGGATTCTGGGTAACATAACCTGGTGAGAGCTCCACAAGTCACCCCATCATGCTTTCCCTTAGGTGTCTACTTCTCAATAATGCACAGGTTTGGTAGGTTTCCCTTGGTGCCGGCTGAGCTAGAGGCCAAAATCCACAGCTAGGCACTTTGCAAAAAAAAACTGCTTTGTTTTCTTTGGGAAAATGTGATGCGTCCACGTTGTGTTTTTGGGCATTTCCTGTCGTGGCCACAAGGCCTACCCAGACAAGTGAGGTGCCATTTTTATCGGGAGACTTAGGGGAATGCTGGGTGGAAGGAAATGTGTGGCTGCTCCCAGATTCCAGAACTTTCTGTCACCAAAATATAAGGAAAAAGTGTTTTTTAGCCACAATTTGAGGTTTGCAAAGGATTCTGGGTAACAGAACCTGGTGTGAGCCCCATGAGGCCAAAATCCACAGCTAGCACTTTGCAAAAAACAGCTCTGTTTTCTTTGGGAAAATGTGATGTGCCCATGTTGTGGTTTGGGGCATTTCCTGTCACAGCCACAAGGCCTACCCACAAAAGTGAGGTACCATTTTTATAGGGAAACTTGGGGGAGCAATGGGTGGAAGGAAATTTGTGGTTCCTCTCAGATTCCAGAACTTTCTGTCTCAGAAATGTAAGGAAAAAGTGTTTTGTTAGCCAAATGTTAAGGTTTGCAAAGGATTCTGGGTAACAGAACCTGGTGATAGCCCCTCAAGTCACCCCATCTTGGATTCCCAAAGGTGTCTACTTTTAAAAAATGCAGAGGTTTGGTAGGTTTCCTCAGGTGCCGGCTGAGCTAGAGGCCAAAATCCACAGCTAGACACGTTGCAAAAAACAGCTATGTTTTCTTTGGGAAAATGTGATGTGTCCACGTTGTGTTGTGGGGCATTTCCTGTCGCGATCACTGGGCCTGCCCACAGAAGTGAGGTACCATATTTATCGGGAGACTTGGGGAAACACTGGATGGAAGGAAATTTGTGGCTCCTCTCAGATTCTAGAACTTTCTGTCACCAAAATGTAATGAAAAATGTTTTTTAGCCAAATTTTGAGGTTTGCAAAGGATTCTGGGTAACAGAACCTGGTGAGAGCCCCACAAGTCACCCCATCTTGGATTCCCCTAGGTATCTAGTTCTAAAAAATGCACAGGTTTCGTAGGATTCCCTAGGTTCCAGCTGAGCTACAGGCCAAAATCCACAGCCAGGCACTTTGCAAAAAAAAGATCTTTTTTCTTTGGGAAAATGTGATGTGTCCACGTTGTGTTTTGGGAGAGTTGTGGAAACAATGGGTGGAGGGAAATTTGTGGCTCCTCTCAGATTCCAGAACTTTCTGTCACCGAAATGTAAGGAAAAAGTGTTTTTTAGCCAAAGTTTGAGGTTTGCAAAGGATTCTGGGTAACAGTACCTGGTGAGAGACCCACAAGTGACCCCATCTTGGATTCCCCTAGGTGTCTAGTTCTCAAAAATGCACAGGTTTTGTAGGATTCCCTAGGTGCCAGCTGAGCTACAGGCCAAAATCCACAGGTAGGCACTTTGCAAAAAAACAGCTCTTTTTTCTTTGGGAAAATGTGATGTGTCCACGTTGTGTTTTGGAACATATCCTGTTGCGAGCACTTGGCCTACCCACAGAAGTGAGGTACCATTTGTATCAGGACACCTGGGGGAATGATGGGTGGAGGGAAATTTGAGTTTTCCTCAGGTGCCGGCTGACCTGGATGCCAAAATCCACAGCTAGGCACTCTGCAAAAAAACAGCTCTGTTTTCTTTTGGAAAATGTGATGTGTCTATGCTGTGTTTTGGGGTATTTCCTGTCACGGGCAATAGGTCTACCCACACAAGTGAGGTACCATTTTTATCAGGAGACTTAGGGGAATGCTGGGTGGAAGGAAATGTGTTGCTACTCCCAGATTCCAGAACTTTCTGTCACCGAAATGTAAGGTAAAAGTGTTTTTTAGTCACATTTTGAGCTTTGCAAAGGATTCTGGGTATCAGAACCTGGTGAGAGCCCCACTAGTGACCACAGATTTGATTCCCCTACGTATCTAGTTTTAAGAAATGCACAGGTTTGGTAGGTTTCCCTAGGTGCCAGCTGAGCTAGAAGCCAAAATCAAGAGCTATGCACTTTGCAAAAAACAGCTCTGTTTTCTTTGGGAAAATGTGATGTGTCCATGTTATGTTTTGGGGCATTTCCTGTCACAAGCACTTGGCCTTCCCACAGTAGAGAGGTACCAGTTTTATAAGAAGACTTGTGGGAACAATGGGTGGAGGGAAATTTGTGGCTCCTCTCAGATTCCAGAACTTTCTGTCACCGAAATGTAAGGAAAAGTGTTTTTTTTGCAAATTTTGAGGTTTGCAAAGGATTCTGGGTAACAGAACCTGGTGAGAGCCCCACAAGTCACCCCATCTTGGATTCCCCTATGTGTCTAGGTTTAAAAAATGTACAGGTTTAGTAGGTTTCCCTAGGTCCTGGATAAGCTAATGGTCAAAATACACAGCTAGGCACTTTGCAAAAAACAGCTCTGTTTTCATTGGGAAAATGTGATGTGTCCACGCTGTGTTTTGGGGCATTTCCTGTCACGAGCACTAGGCCTACCCACAGAAGTGAGGTACAATTTTTATAGGGAAACTTGGGGGAGCAATGGGTGGAAAGAAATTTGTGGCTCCTCTCAGATTCCAGAACTTTCTGTCACCGAAATGTAAGGAAAAGTGTTTTTTTGCCAAATCTTGAGGTTTGCAAAGGATTCTGGGTAACAGAACCTGGTGAGAGCCCCACAAGTCACCACACCTTGGATTCTCCTAGGTGTCTACATTTAAAAATGCACAGGTTTGGTAGGTTTCCTCAGGTGCCGGCTGAGCTAGATGCCAAAATCCACAGCTAGGCACTTTGCAAAAAACAGCTCTGTTTTCTTTTGGAAAATGTGATGTGTCCATGTTGTGTTTTGGGGTATTTCCTGTCAAGGGCACTAGGTCTACCCACACAAATGAGCTACCATGTTTATTGGGAGTTGTTGGGGAATGCTGGGTGGAAGGAAATTTGTGGCTCCTCTCAGAATCCAGAACTTTCTGTCATTGAAATATGAGGAAAAAGTGTTTTTTTATCTACATTTTGAGGTTTGCAAAGGATTCTGGGTAACATAACCTGGTGAGAGCTCCACAAGTCACCCCATCATGCTTTCCCTTAGGTGTCTACTTCTCAATAATGCACAGGTTTGGTAGGTTTCCCTTGGTGCCGGCTGAGCTAGAGGCCAAAATCCACAGCTAGGCACTTTGCAAAAAAACAGCTTTGTTTTCTTTGGGAAAATGTGATGCGTCCACGTTGTGTTTTTGGGCATTTCCTGTCGTGGCCACAAGGCCTACCCAGACAAGTGAGGTACCATTTTTATCGGGAGACTTAGGGGAATGCTGGGTGGAAGGAAATGTGTGGCTGCTCCCAGATTCCAGAACTTTCTGTCACCAAAATATAAGGAAAAAGTGTTTTTTTAGCCACAATTTGAGGTTTGCAAAGGATTCTGGGTAACAGAACCTGGTGAGAGCCCCATGAGGCCAAAATCCACAGCTAGCACTTTGCAAAAAACAGCTCTGTTTTCTTTGGGAAAATGTGATGTGCCCATGTTGTGGTTTGGGGCATTTCCTGTCACAGCCACAAGGCCTACCCACAAAAGTGAGGTACCATTTTTATAGGGAAACTTGGGGGAGCAATGGGTGGAAGGAAATTTGTGGTTCCTCTCAGATTCCAGAACTTTCTGTCTCAGAAATGTAAGGAAAAAGTGTTTTGTTAGCCAAATGTTAAGGTTTGCAAAGGATTCTGGGTAACAGAACCTGGTGATAGCCCCTCAAGTCACCCCATCTTGGATTCCCAAAGGTGTCTACTTTTAAAAAATGCAGAGGTTTGGTAGGTTTCCTCAGGTGCCGGCTGAGCTAGAGGCCAAAATCCACAGCTAGACACGTTGCAAAAAACAGCTATGTTTTCTTTGGGAAAATGTGAAGTGTCCACGTTGTGTTGTGGGGCATTTCCTGTCGCGAGCACTGGGCCTGCCCACAGAAGTGAGGTACCATATTTATCGGGAGACTTGGGGAAACACTGGATGGAAGGAAATTTGTGGCTCCTCTCAGATTCTAGAACTTTCTGTCACCAAAATGTAAGGAAAAATGTTTTTTAGCCAAATTTTGAGGTTTGCAAAGGATTCTGGGTAACAGAACCTGGTGAGAGCCCCACAAGTCACCCCATCTTGGATTCCCCTAGGTATCTAGTTCTAAAAAATGCACAGGTTTCGTAGGATTCCCAAGGTTCCAGCTGAGCTACAGGCCAAAATCCACAGCCAGGCACTTTGCAAAAAAAAGATCTTTTTTCTTTGGGAAAATGTGATGTGTCCACGTTGTGTTTTGGGAGAGTTGTGGAAACAATGGGTGGAGGGAAATTTGTGGCTCCTCTCAGATTCCAGAACTTTATGTCACCGAAATGTAAGGAAAAAGTGTTTTTTAGCCAAAGTTTGAGGTTTGCAAAGGATTCTGGGTAACAGTACCTGGTGAGAGACCCACAAGTGACCCCATCTTGGATTCCCCTAGGTGTCTAGTTCTCAAAAATGCACAGGTTTTGTAGGATTCCCTAGGTGCCAGCTGAGCTACAGGCCAAAATCCACAGCTAGGCACTTTGCAAAAAAACAGCTCTTTTTTCTTTGGGAAAATGTGATGTGTCCACGTTGTGTTTTGGAACATATCCTGTTGCGAGCACTTGGCCTACCCACAGAAGTGAGGTACCATTTGTATCAGGACACCTGGGGGAATGATGGGTGGAGGGAAATTTGAGTTTTCCTCAGGTGCCGGCTGACCTGGATGCCAAAATCCACAGCTAGGCACTCTGCAAAAAAACAGCTCTGTTTTCTTTTGGAAAATGTGATGTGTCTATGTTGTGTTTTGGGGTATTTCCTGTCACGGGCAATAGGTCTACCCACACAAGTGAGGTACCATTTTTATCAGGAGACTTAGGGGAATGCTGGGTGGAAGGAAATGTGTTGCTACTCCCAGATTCCAGAACTTTCTGTCACCGAAATGTAAGGTAAAAGTGTTTTTTAGTCACATTTTGAGCTTTGCAAAGGATTCTGGGTATCAGAACCTGGTGAGAGCCCCACTAGTGACCACAGATTTGATTCCCCTACGTATCTAGTTTTAAGAAATGCACAGGTTTGGTAGGTTTCCCTAGGTGCCAGCTGAGCTAGAGGCCAAAATCCAGAGCTATGCACTTTGCAAAAAACAGCTCTGTTTTCTTTGGGAAAATGTGATGTGTCCATGTTATGTTTTGTGGCATTTCCTGTCACAAGCACTTGGCCTTCCCACAGTAGAGAGGTACCATTTTTATAAGAAGACTTGTGGGAACAATGGGTGGAGGGAAATTTGTGGCTCCTCTCAGATTCCAGAACTTTCTGTCACTGAAATGTAAGGAAAAGTGTTTTTTTTGCAAATTTTGAGGTTTGCAAAGGATTCTGGGTAACAGAACCTGGTGAGAGCCCCACAAGTCACCCCATCTTGGATTCCCCTATGCGTCTAGGTTTAAAAAATGTACAGGTTTAGTAGGTTTCCCTAGGTCCTGGATAAGCTAATGGTCAAAATACACAGCTAGGCACTTTGCAAAAAACAGCTCTGTTTTCATTGGGAAAATGTGATGTGTCCACGCTGTGTTTTGGGGCATTTCCTGTCACGAGCACTAGGCCTACCCACAGAAGTGAAGTACAATTTTTATAGGGAAACTTGGGGGAGCAATGGGTGGAAAGAAATTTGTGGCTCCTCTCAGATTCCAGAACTTTCTGTCACCGAAATGTAAAGAAAAGTGTTTTCTTGCCAAATCTTGAGGTTTGCAAAGGATTCTGGGTAACAGAACCTGGTGAGAGCCCCACAAGTCACCCCACCTTGGATTCCCCTAGGTGTCTACATTTAAAAATGCACAGGTTTGGTAGGTTTCCTCAGGTGCCGGCTGAGCTAGATGCCAAAATCCACAGCTAGGCACTTTGCAAAAAACAGCTCTGTTTTCTTTTGGAAAATGTGATGTGTCCATGTTGTGTTTTGGGGTATTTCCTGTCAAGGGCACTAGGTCTACCCACACAAATGAGCTACCATGTTTATTGGGAGTTGTGGGGGAATGCTGGGTGGAAGGAAATTTGTGGCTCCTCTCAGAATCCAGAACTTTCTGTCATTGAAATATGAGGAAAAAGTGTTTTTTTATCTACATTTTGAGGTTTGCAAAGGATTCTGGGTAACATAACCTGGTGAGAGCTCCACAAGTCACCCCATCATGCTTTCCCTTAGGTGTCTACTTCTCAATAATGCACAGGTTTGGTAGGTTTCCCTTGGTGCCGGCTGATCTAGAGGCCAAAATCCACAGCTAGGCACTTTGCAAAAAAACAGCTTTGTTTTCTTTGGGAAAATGTGATGCGTCCACGTTGTGTTTTTGGGCATTTCCTGTCGTGGCCACAAGGCCTACCCAGACAAGTGAGGTACCATTTTTATCGGGAGTCTTAGGGGAATGCTGGATGGAAGGAAATGTGTGGCTGCTCCCAGATTCCAGAACTTTCTGTCACCAAAATATAAGGAAAAAGTGTTTTTTTAGCCACAATTTGAGGTTTGCAAAGGATTCTGTGTAACAGAACCTGGTGAGAGCCCCATGAGGCCAAAATCCACAGCTAGCACTTTGCAAAAAACAGCTCTGTTTTCTTTGGGAAAATGTGATGTGCCCATGTTGTGGTTTGGGGCATTTCCTGTCACAGCCACAAGGCCTACCCACAAAAGTGAGGTACCATTTTTATAGGGAAACTTGGGGGAGCAATGGGTGGAAGGAAATTTGTGGTTCCTCTCAGATTCCAGAACGTTCTGTCTCAGAAATGTAAGGAAAAAGTGTTTTGTTAGCCAAATGTTAAGGTTTGCAAGGGATTCTCGGTAACAGAACCTGGTGATAGCCCCTCAAGTCACCCCATCTTGGATTCCCAAAGGTGTCTACTTTTAAAAAATGCAGAGGTTTGGTAGGTTTCCTCAGGTGCCGGCTGAGCTAGAGGCCAAAATCCACAGCCAGACACGTTGCAAAAAACAGCTATGTTTTCTTTGGGAAAATGTGATGTGTCCACGTTGTGTTGTGGGGCATTTCCTGTCGCGAGCACTGGGCCTGCCCACAGAAGTGAGGTACCATATTTATCGGGAGACTTGGGGAAACACTGGATGGAAGGAAATTGTGGCT
Source organism: Pleurodeles waltl (assembly GCF_031143425.1). Classification (NCBI taxonomy): domain Eukaryota; kingdom Metazoa; phylum Chordata; class Amphibia; order Caudata; family Salamandridae; genus Pleurodeles; species Pleurodeles waltl. The sequence goes on from NC_090445.1 coordinate 698,171,028, forward strand.
CCTCTCAGATTCTAGAACTTTCTGTCACCAAAATGTAAGGAAAATTGTTTTTTAGCCAAATTTTGAGGTTGGCAAAGGATTCTGGGTAACAGAACCTGGTGAGAGCCCCACAAGTCACCCCATCTTGGATTCCCCTAGGTATCTAGTTCTAAAAAATGCACAGGTTTCGTAGGATTCCCTAGGTTCCAGCTGAGCTACAGGCCAAAATCCACAGCCAGGCACTTTGCAAAAAAAAGATCTTTTTTCTTTGGGAAAATGTGATGTGTCCACGTTGTGTTTTGGGAGAGTTGTGGAAACAATGGGTGGAGGGAAATTTGTGGCTCCTCTCAGATTCCAGAACTTTCTGTCACCGAAATGTAAGGAAAAAGTGTTTTTTAGCCAAAGTTTGAGGTTTGCAAAGGATTCTGGGTAACAGTACCTGGTGAGAGACCCACAAGTGACCCCATCTTGGATTCCCCTAGGTGTCTAGTTCTCAAAAATGCACAGGTTTTGTAGGATTCCCTAGGTGCCAGCTGAGCTACAGGCCAAAATCCACAGCTAGGCACTTTGCAAAAAAACAGCTCTTTTTTCTTTGGGAAAATGTGATGTGTCCACGTTGTGTTTTGGAACATATCCTGTTGCGAGCACTTGGCCTACCCACAGAAGTGAGGTACCATTTGTATCAGGACACCTGGGGGAATGATGGGTGGAGGGAAATTTGAGTTTTCCTCAGGTGCCGGCTGACCTGGATGCCAAAATCCACAGCTAGGCACTCTGCAAAAAAACAGCTCTGTTTTCTTTTGGAAAATGTGATGTGTCTATGTTGTGTTTTGGGGTATTTCCTGTCACGGGCAATAGGTCTACCCACACAAGTGAGGTACCATTTTTATCAGGAGACTTAGGGGAATGCTGGGTGGAAGGAAATGTGTTGCTACTCCCAGATTCCAGAACTTTCTGTCACCGAAATGTAAGGTAAAAGTGTTTTTTAGTCACATTTTGAGCTTTGCAAAGGATTCTGGGTATCAGAACCTGGTGAGAGCCCCACTAGTGACCACAGATTTGATTCCCCTACGTATCTAGTTTTAAGAAATGCACAGGTTTGGTAGGTTTCCCTAGGTGCCAGCTGAGCTCGAGGCCAAAATCCAGAGCTATGCACTTTGCAAAAAACAGCTCTGTTTTCTTTGGGAAAATGTGATGTGTCCATGTTATGTTTTGGGGCATTTCCTGTCACAAGCACTTGGCCTTCCCACAGTAGAGAGGTACCATTTTTATAAGAAGACTTGTGGGAACAATGGGTGGAGGGAAATTTGTGGCTCCTCTCAGATTCCAGAACTTTCTGTCACTGAAATGTAAGGAAAAGTGTTTTTTTTTTGCAAATTTTGAGGTTTGCAAAGGATTCTGGGTAACAGAACCTGGTGAGAGCCCCACAAGTCACCCCATCTTGGATTCCCCTATGCGTCTAGGATGAAAAATTGTACAGGTTTAGTAGGTTTCCCTAGGTCCTGGATAAGCTAATGGTCAAAATACACAGCTAGGCACTTTGCAAAAAACAGCTCTGTTTTCATTGGGAAAATGTGATGTGTCCACGCTGTGTTTTGGGGCATTTCCTGTCACAAGCACTAGGCCTACCCACAGAAGTGAGGTACCATTTTTATAGGGAAACTTGGGGGAGCAATGGGTGGAAAGTAATTTGTGGCTCCTCTCAGATTCAAGAACTTTCTGTCACCGAAATGTAAAGAAAAGTGTTTTCTTGCCAAATCTTGAGGTTTGCAAAGGATTCTGGGTAACAGAACCTGGTGAGAGCCCCACAAGTCACCCCACCTTGGATTCCCCTAGGTGTCTACATTTAAAAATGCACAGGTTTGGTAGGTTTCCTCAGGTGCCGGCTGAGCTAGATGCCAAAATCCACAGCTAGGCACTTTGCAAAAAACAGCTCTGTTTTCTTTTGGAAAATGTGATGTGTCCATGTTGTGTTTTGGGGTATTTCCTGTCAAGGGCACTAGGTCTACCCACACAAATGAGCTACCATGTTTATTGGGAGTTGTGGGGGAATGCTGGGTGGAAGGAAATTTGTGGCTCCTCTCAGAATCCAGAACTTTCTGTCATTGAAATATGAGGAAAAAGTGTTTTTGTATCCACATTTTGAGGTTTGCAAAGGATTCTGGGTAACATAACCTGGTGAGAGCTCCACAAGTCACCCCATCATGCTTTCCCTTAGGTGTCTACTTCTCAATAATGCACAGGTTTGGTAGGTTTCCCTTGGTGCCGGCTGAGCTAGAGGCCAAAATCCACAGCTAGGCATTTTGCAAAAAAACAGCTTTGTTTTCTTTGGGAAAATGTGATGCGTCCACGTTGTGTTTTTGGGCATTTCCTGTCGTGGCCACAAGGCCTACCCAGACAAGTGAGGTACCATTTTTATCGGGAGACTTAGGGGAATGCAGGGTGGAAGGAAATGTGTGGCTGCTCCCAGATTCCAGAACTTTCTGTCACCAAAATATAAGGAAAAAGTGTTTTTTAGCCACAAATTGAGGTTTGCAAAGGATTCTGGGTAACAGAACTTGGTGAGAGCCCCATGAGGCCAAAATCCACAGCTAGCACTTTGCAAAAAACAGCTCTGTTTTCTTTGGGAAAATGTGATGTGCCCATGTTGTGGTTTGGGGCATTTCCTGTCACAGCCACAAGGCCTACCCACAAAAGTGAGGTACCATTTTTATAGGGAAACTTGGGGGAGCAATGGGTGGAAGGAAATTTGTGGTTCCTCTCAGATTCCAGAACTTTCTGTCTCAGAAATGTAAGGAAAAAGTGTTTTGTTAGCCAAATGTTAAGGTTTGCAAAGGATTCTGGGTAACAGAACCTGGTGATAGCCCCTCAAGTCACCCCATCTTGGATTCCCAAAGGTGTCTACTTTTAAAAAATGCAGAGGTTTGGTAGGTTTCCTCAGGTGCCGGCTGAGCTAGAGGCCAAAATCCACAGCTAGACACGTTGCAAAAAACAGCTATGTTTTCTTTGGGAAAATGTGAAGTGTCCACGTTGTGTTGTGGGGCATTTCCTGTCGCGAGCACTGGGCCTGCCCACAGAAGTGAGGTACCATATTTATCGGGAGACTTGGGGAAACACTGGATGGAAGGAAATTTGTGGCTCCTCTCAGATTCTAGAACTTTCTGTCACCAAAATGTAAGGAAAAATGTTTTTTAGCCAAATTTTGAGGTTTGCAAAGGATTCTGGGTAACAGAACCTGGTGAGAGCCCCACAAGTCACCCCATCTTGGATTCCCCTAGGTATCTAGTTCTAAAAAATGCACAGGTTTCGTAGGATTCCCAAGGTTCCAGCTGAGCTACAGGCCAAAATCCACAGCCAGGCACTTTGCAAAAAAAAGATCTTTTTTCTTTGGGAAAATGTGATGTGTCCACGTTGTGTTTTGGGAGAGTTGTGGAAACAATGGGTGGAGGGAAATTTGTGGCTCCTCTCAGATTCCAGAACTTTATGTCACCGAAATGTAAGGAAAAAGTGTTTTTTAGCCAAAGTTTGAGGTTTGCAAAGGATTCTGGGTAACAGTACCTGGTGAGAGACCCACAAGTGACCCCATCTTGGATTCCCCTAGGTGTCTAGTTCTCAAAAATGCACAGGTTTTGTAGGATTCCCTAGGTGCCAGCTGACCTACAGGCCAAAATCCACAGCTAGGCACTTTGCAAAAAAACAGCTCTTTTTTCTTTGGGAAAATGTGATGTGTCCACGTTGTGTTTTGGAACATATCCTGTTGCGAGCACTTGGCCTACCCACAGAAGTGAGGTACCATTTGTATCAGGACACCTGGGGGAATGATGGGTGGAGGGAAATTTGAGTTTTCCTCAGGTGCCGGCTGACCTGGATGCCAAAATCCACAGCTAGGCACTCTGCAAAAAAACAGCTCTGTTTTCTTTTGGAAAATGTGATGTGTCTATGTTGTGTTTTGGGGTATTTCCTGTCACGGGCAATAGGTCTACCCACACAAGTGAGGTACCATTTTTATCAGGAGACTTAGGGGAATGCTGGGTGGAAGGAAATGTGTTGCTACTCCCAGATTCCAGAACTTTCTGTCACCGAAATGTAAGGTAAAAGTGTTTTTTAGTCACATTTTGAGCTTTGCAAAGGATTCTGGGTATCAGAACCTGGTGAGAGCCCCACTAGTGACCACAGATTTGATTCCCCTACGTATCTAGTTTTAAGAAATGCACAGGTTTGGTAGGTTTCCCTAGGTGCCAGCTGAGCTAGAGGCCAAAATCCAGAGCTATGCACTTTGCAAAAAACAGCTCTGTTTTCTTTGGGAAAATGTGATGTGTCCATGTTATGTTTTGTGGCATTTCCTGTCACAAGCACTTGGCCTTCCCACAGTAGAGAGGTACCATTTTTATAAGAAGACTTGTGGGAACAATGGGTGGAGGGAAATTTGTGGCTCCTCTCAGATTCCAGAACTTTCTGTCACTGAAATGTAAGGAAAAGTGTTTTTTTTTGCAAATTTTGAGGTTTGCAAAGGATTCTGGGTAACAGAACCTGGTGAGAGCCCCACAAGTCACCCCATCTTGGATTCCCCTATGCGTCTAGGTTTAAAAAATGTACAGGTTTAGTAGGTTTCCCTAGGTCCTGGATAAGCTAATGGTCAAAATACACAGCTAGGCACTTTGCAAAAAACAGCTCTGTTTTCATTGGGAAAATGTGATGTGTCCACGCTGTGTTTTGGGGCATTTCCTGTCACGAGCACTAGGCCTACCCACAGAAGTGAAGTACAATTTTTATAGGGAAACTTGGGGGAGCAATGGGTGGAAAGAAATTTGTGGCTCCTCTCAGATTCCAGAACTTTCTGTCACCGAAATGTAAAGAAAAGTGTTTTCTTGCCAAATCTTGAGGTTTGCAAAGGATTCTGGGTAACAGAACCTGGTGAGAGCCCCACAAGTCACCCCACCTTGGATTCCCCTAGGTGTCTACATTTAAAAATGCACAGGTTTGGTAGGTTTCCTCAGGTGCCGGCTGAGCTAGATGCCAAAATCCACAGCTAGGCACTTTGCAAAAAACAGCTCTGTTTTCTTTTGGAAAATGTGATGTGTCCATGTTGTGTTTTGGGGTATTTCCTGTCAAGGGCACTAGGTCTACCCACACAAATGAGCTACCATGTTTATTGGGAGTTGTGGGGGAATGCTGGGTGGAAGGAAATTTGTGGCTCCTCTCAGAATCCAGAACTTTCTGTCATTGAAATATGAGGAAAAAGTGTTTTTTTATCTACATTTTGAGGTTTGCAAAGGATTCTGGGTAACATAACCTGGTGAGAGCTCCACAAGTCACCCCATCATGCTTTCCCTTAGGTGTCTACTTCTCAATAATGCACAGGTTTGGTAGGTTTCCCTTGGTGCCGGCTGATCTAGAGGCCAAAATCCACAGCTAGGCACTTTGCAAAAAAACAGCTTTGTTTTCTTTGGGAAAATGTGATGCGTCCACGTTGTGTTTTTGGGCATTTCCTGTCGTGGCCACAAGGCCTACCCAGACAAGTGAGGTACCATTTTTATCGGGAGTCTTAGGGGAATGCTGGATGGAAGGAAATGTGTGGCTGCTCCCAGATTCCAGAACTTTCTGTCACCAAAATATAAGGAAAAAGTGTTTTTTTAGCCACAATTTGAGGTTTGCAAAGGATTCTGTGTAACAGAACCTGGTGAGAGCCCCATGAGGCCAAAATCCACAGCTAGCACTTTGCAAAAAACAGCTCTGTTTTCTTTGGGAAAATGTGATGTGCCCATGTTGTGGTTTGGGGCATTTCCTGTCACAGCCACAAGGCCTACCCACAAAAGTGAGGTACCATTTTTATAGGGAAACTTGGGGGAGCAATGGGTGGAAGGAAATTTGTGGTTCCTCTCAGATTCCAGAACGTTCTGTCTCAGAAATGTAAGGAAAAAGTGTTTTGTTAGCCAAATGTTAAGGTTTGCAAGGGATTCTCGGTAACAGAACCTGGTGATAGCCCCTCAAGTCACCCCATCTTGGATTCCCAAAGGTGTCTACTTTTAAAAAATGCAGAGGTTTGGTAGGTTTCCTCAGGTGCCGGCTGAGCTAGAGGCCAAAATCCACAGCCAGACACGTTGCAAAAAACAGCTATGTTTTCTTTGGGAAAATGTGATGTGTCCACGTTGTGTTGTGGGGCATTTCCTGTCGCGAGCACTGGGCCTGCCCACAGAAGTGAGGTACCATATTTATCGGGAGACTTGGGGAAACACTGGATGGAAGGAAATTGTGGCTCCTCTCAGATTCTAGAACTTTCTGTCACCAAAATGTAAGGAAAATTGTTTTTTAGCCAAATTTTGAGGTTGGCAAAGGATTCTGGGTAACAGAACCTGGTGAGAGCCCCACAAGTCACCCCATCTTGGATTCCCCTAGGTATCTAGTTCTAAAAAATGCACAGGTTTCGTAGGATTCCCTAGGTTCCAGCTGAGCTACAGGCCAAAATCCACAGCCAGGCACTTTGCAAAAAAAAGATCTTTTTTCTTTGGGAAAATGTGATGTGTCCACGTTGTGTTTTGGGAGAGTTGTGGAAACAATGGGTGGAGGGAAATTTGTGGCTCCTCTCAGATTCCAGAACTTTCTGTCACCGAAATGTAAGGAAAAAGTGTTTTTTAGCCAAAGTTTGAGGTTTGCAAAGGATTCTGGGTAACAGTACCTGGTGAGAGACCCACAAGTGACCCCATCTTGGATTCCCCTAGGTGTCTAGTTCTCAAAAATGCACAGGTTTTGTAGGATTCCCTAGGTGCCAGCTGAGCTACAGGCCAAAATCCACAGCTAGGCACTTTGCAAAAAAACAGCTCTTTTTTCTTTGGGAAAATGTGATGTGTCCACGTTGTGTTTTGGAACATATCCTGTTGCGAGCACTTGGCCTACCCACAGAAGTGAGGTACCATTTGTATCAGGACACCTGGGGGAATGATGGGTGGAGGGAAATTTGAGTTTTCCTCAGGTGCCGGCTGACCTGGATGCCAAAATCCACAGCTAGGCACTCTGCAAAAAAACAGCTCTGTTTTCTTTTGGAAAATGTGATGTGTCTATGTTGTGTTTTGGGGTATTTCCTGTCACGGGCAATAGGTCTACCCACACAAGTGAGGTACCATTTTTATCAGGAGACTTAGGGGAATGCTGGGTGGAAGGAAATGTGTTGCTACTCCCAGATTCCAGAACTTTCTGTCACCGAAATGTAAGGTAAAAGTGTTTTTTAGTCACATTTTGAGCTTTGCAAAGGATTCTGGGTATCAGAACCTGGTGAGAGCCCCACTAGTGACCACAGATTTGATTCCCCTACGTATCTAGTTTTAAGAAATGCACAGGTTTGGTAGGTTTCCCTAGGTGCCAGCTGAGCTAGAGGCCAAAATCCAGAGCTATGCACTTTGCAAAAAACAGCTCTGTTTTCTTTGGGAAAATGTGATGTGTCCATGTTATGTTTTGGGGCATTTCCTGTCACAAGCACTTGGCCTTCCCACAGTAGAGAGGTACCATTTTTATAAGAAGACTTGTGGGAACAATGGGTGGAGGGAAATTTGTGGCTCCTCTCAGATTCCAGAACTTTCTGTCACTGAAATGTAAGGAAAAGTGTTTTTTTTTGCAAATTTTGAGGTTTGCAAAGGATTCTGGGTAACAGAACCTGGTGAGAGCCCCACAAGTCACCCCATCTTGGATTCCCCTATGCGTCTAGGATGAAAAATTGTACAGGTTTAGTAGGTTTCCCTAGGTCCTGGATAAGCTAATGGTCAAAATACACAGCTAGGCACTTTGCAAAAAACAGCTCTGTTTTCATTGGGAAAATGTGATGTGTCCACGCTGTGTTTTGGGGCATTTCCTGTCACAAGCACTAGGCCTACCCACAGAAGTGAGGTACCATTTTTATAGGGAAACTTGGGGGAGCAATGGGTGGAAAGTAATTTGTGGCTCCTCTCAGATTCAAGAACTTTCTGTCACCGAAATGTAAAGAAAAGTGTTTTCTTGCCAAATCTTGAGGTTTGCAAAGGATTCTGGGTAACAGAACCTGGTGAGAGCCCCACAAGTCACCCCACCTTGGATTCCCCTAGGTGTCTACATTTAAAAATGCACAGGTTTGGTAGGTTTCCTCAGGTGCCGGCTGAGCTAGATGCCAAAATCCACAGCTAGGCACTTTGCAAAAAACAGCTCTGTTTTCTTTTGGAAAATGTGATGTGTCCATGTTGTGTTTTGGGGTATTTCCTGTCAAGGGCACTAGGTCTACCCACACAAATGAGCTACCATGTTTATTGGGAGTTGTGGGGGAATGCTGGGTGGAAGGAAATTTGTGGCTCCTCTCAGAATCCAGAACTTTCTGTCATTGAAATATGAGGAAAAAGTGTTTTTGTATCCACATTTTGAGGTTTGCAAAGGATTCTGGGTAACATAACCTGGTGAGAGCTCCACAAGTCACCCCATCATGCTTTCCCTTAGGTGTCTACTTCTCAATAATGCACAGGTTTGGTAGGTTTCCCTTGGTGCCGGCTGAGCTAGAGGCCAAAATCCACAGCTAGGCATTTTGCAAAAAAACAGCTTTGTTTTCTTTGGGAAAATGTGATGCGTCCACGTTGTGTTTTTGGGCATTTCCTGTCGTGGCCACAAGGCCTACCCAGACAAGTGAGGTACCATTTTTATCGGGAGACTTAGGGGAATGCAGGGTGGAAGGAAATGTGTGGCTGCTCCCAGATTCCAGAACTTTCTGTCACCAAAATATAAGGAAAAAGTGTTTTTTAGCCACAAATTGAGGTTTGCAAAGGATTCTGGGTAACAGAACTTGGTGAGAGCCCCATGAGGCCAAAATCCACAGCTAGCACTTTGCAAAAAACAGCTCTGTTTTCTTTGGGAAAATGTGATGTGCCCATGTTGTGGTTTGGGGCATTTCCTGTCACAGCCACAAGGCCTACCCACAAAAGTGAGGTACCATTTTTATAGGGAAACTTGGGGGAGCAATGGGTGGAAGGAAATTTGTGGTTCCTCTCAGATTCCAGAACTTTCTGTCTCAGAAATGTAAGGAAAAAGTGTTTTGTTAGCCAAATGTTAAGGTTTGCAAAGGATTCTGGGTAACAGAACCTGGTGATAGCCCTTCAAGTCACCCCATCTTGGATTCCCAAAGGTGTCTACTTTTAAAAAATGCAGAGGTTTGGTAGGTTTCCTCAGGTGCCGGCTGAGCTAGAGGCCAAAATCCACAGCTAGACACGTTGCAAAAAACAGCTATGTTTTCTTTGGGAAAATGTGATGTTTCCACGTTGTGTTGTGGGGCATTTCCTGTCGCGAGCACTGGGCCTGCCCACAGAAGTGAGGTACCATATTTATCGGGAGACTTGGGGAAACACTGGATGGAAGGAAATTTGTGGCTCCTCTCAGATTCTAGAACTTTCTGTCACCAAAATGTAAGGAAAAATGTTTTTTAGCCAAATTTTGAGGTTTGCAAAGGATTCTGGGTAACAGAACCTGGTGAGAGCCCCACAAGACACCCCATCTTGGATTCCCCTAGGTATCTAGTTCTAAAAAATGCACAGGTTTCGTAGGATTCCCTAGGTTCCAGCTGAGCTACAGGCCAAAATCCACAGCCAGGCACTTTGCAAAAAAAAGATCTTTTTTCTTTGGGAAAATGTGATGTGTCCACGTTGTGTTTTGGGAGAGTTGTGGAAACAATGGGTGGAGGGAAATTTGTGGCTCCTCTCAGATTCCAGAACTTTCTGTCACCGAAATGTAAGGAAAAAGTGTTTTTTAGCCAAAGTTTGAGGTTTGCAAAGGATTCTGGGTAACAGTACCTGGTGAGAGACCCACAAGTGACCCCATCTTGGATTCCCCTAGGTGTCTAGTTCTCAAAAATGCACAGGTTTTGTAGGATTCCCTAGGTGCCAGCTGAGCTACAGGCCAAAATCCACAGCTAGGCACTTTGCAAAAAAACAGCTCTTTTTTCTTTGGGAAAATGTGATGTGTCCACGTTGTGTTTTGGAACATATCCTGTTGCGAGCACTTGGCCTACCCACAGAAGTGAGGTACCATTTGTATCAGGACACCTGGGGGAATGATGGGTGGAGGGAAATTTGAGTTTTCCTTAGGTGCCGGCTGACCTGGATGCCAAAATCCACAGCTAGGCACTCTGCAAAAAAATAGCTCTGTTTTCTTTTGGAAAATGTGATGTGTCTATGTTGTGTTTTGGGGTATTTCCTGTCACGGGCAATAGGTCTACCCACACAAGTGAGGTACCATTTTTATCAGGAGACTTAGGGGAATGCTGGGAGGAAGGAAATGTGTTGCTACTCCCAGATTCCAGAACTTTCTGTCACCGAAATGTAAGGTAAAAGTGTTTTTTAGTCACATTTTGAGCTTTGCAAAGGATTCTGGGTATCAGAACCTGGTGAGAGCCCCACTAGTGACCACAGATTTGATTCCCCTACGTATCTAGTTTTAAGAAATGCACAGGTTTGGTAGGTTTCCCTAGGTGCCAGCTGAGCTAGAGGCCAAAATCCAGAGCTATGCACTTTGCAAAAAACAGCTCTGTTTTCTTTGGGAAAAGGTGATGTGTCCATGTTATGTTTTGTGGCATTTCCTGTCACAAGCACTTGGCCTTCCCACAGTAGAGAGGTACCATTTTTATAAGAAGACTTGTGGGAACAATGGGTGGAGGGAAATTTGTGGCTCCTCTCAGATTCCAGAACTTTCTGTCACCGAAATGTAAGGAAAAGTGTTTTTTTTGCCAAATTTTGAGGTTTGCAAAGGATTCTGGGTAACAGAACCTGGTGAGAGCCCCACATGTCACCCCATCTTGGATTCCCCTATGCGTCTAGGTTTAAAAAATGTACAGGTTTAGTAGGTTTCCCTAGGTCCTGGATTAGCTAATGGTCAAAATACACAGCTAGGCACTTTGCAAAAAACAGCTCTGTTTTCATTGGGAAAATGTGATGTGTCCACGCTGTGTTTTGGGACATTTCCTGTCACGAGCACTAGGCCTACCCACAGAAGTGAGGTACAATTTTTATAGGGAAACTTGGGGGAGCAACGGGTGGAAAGAAATTTGTGGCTCCTCTCAGATTCCAGAACTTTCTGTCACCGAAATGTAAGGAAAAGTGTTTTTTTGCCAAATCTTGAGGTTTGCAAAGGATTCTGGGTAACAGAACCTGGTGAGAGCCCCACAAGTCACCCCACCTTGGATTCCCCTAGGTGTCTACATTTAAAAATGCACAGGTTTGGTAGGTTTCCTCAGGTGCCGGCTGAGCTAGATGCCAAAATCCACAGCTAGGCACTTTGCAAAAAACAGCTCTGTTTTCTTTTGGAAAATGTGATGTGTCCATGTTGTGTTTTGGGGTATTTCCTGTCAAGGGCACTAGGTCTACCCACACAAATGAGCTACCATGTTTATTGGGAGTTGTGGGGGAATGCTGGGTGGAAGGAAATTTGTGGCTCCTCTCAGAATCCAGAACTTTCTGTCATTGAAATATGAGGAAAAAGTGTTTTTTTATCTACATTTTGAGGTTTGCAAAGGATTCTGGGTAACATAACCTGGTGAGAGCTCCACAAGTCACCCCATCATGCTTTCCCTTAGGTGTCTACTTCTCAATAATGCACAGGTTTGGTAGGTTTCCCTTGGTGCCGGCTGAGCTAGTGGCCAAAATCCACAGCTAGGCACTTTGCAAAAAAACAGCTTTGTTTTCTTTGGGAAAATGTGATGCGTCCACGTTGTGTTTTTGGGCATTTCCTGTCTGGCCACAAGGCCTACCCAGACAAGTGAGGTACCATTTTTATCGGGAGACTTAGGGGAATGCTGGGTGGAAGGAAATGTGTGGCTGCTCCCAGATTCCAGAACTTTCTGTCACCAAAATATAAGGAAAAAGTGTTTTTTTAGCCACAATTTGAGGTTTGCAAAGGATTCTGGGTAACAGAACCTGGTGAGAGCCCCATGAGGCCAAAATCCACAGCTAGCACTTTGCAAAAAACAGCTCTGTTTTCTTTGGGAAAATGTGATGTGCCCATGTTGTGGATTGGGGCATTTCCTGTCACAGCCACAAGGCCTACCCACAAAAGTGAGGTACCATTTTTATAGGGAAACTTGGGGGAGCAATGGGTGGAAGGAAATTTGTGGTTCCTCTCAGATTCCAGAACGTTCTGTCTCAGAAATGTAAGGAAAAAGTGTTTTGTTAGCCAAATGTTAAGGTTTGCAAAGGATTCTGGGTAACAGAACCTGGTGATAGCCCCTCAAGTCACCCCATCTTGGATTCCCAAAGGTGTCTACTTTTAAAAAATGCAGAGGTTTGGTAGGTTTCCTCAGGTGCCGGCTGAGCTAGAGGCCAAAATCCACAGCTAGACACGTTGCAAAAAACAGCTATGTTTTCTTTGGGAAAATGTGATGTGTCCACGTTGTGTTGTGGGGCATTTCCTGTCGCGAGCACTGGGCCTGCCCACAGAAGTGAGGTACCATATTTATCGGGAGACTTGGGGAAACACTGGATGGAAGTAAATTTGTGGCTCCTCTCAGATTCTAGAACTTTCTGTCACCAAAATGTAAGGAAAATTGTTTTTTAGCCAAATTTTGAGGTTGGCAAAGGAATCTGGGTAACAGAACCTGGTGAGAGCCCCACAAGTCACCCCATCTTGGATTCCCCTAGGTATCTAGTTCTAAAAAATGCACAGGTTTCGTAGGATTCCCTAGGTTCCAGCTGAGCTACAGGCCAAAATCCACAGCCAGGCACTTTGCAAAAAAAAGATCTTTTTTCTTTGGGAAAATGTGATGTGTCCACGTTGTGTTTTGGGAGAGTTGTGGAAACAATGGGTGGAGGGAAATTTGTGGCTCCTCTCGGATTCCAGAACTTTCTGTCACCGAAATGTAAGGAAAAAGTGTTTTTTAGCCAAAGTTTGAGGTTTGCAAAGGATTCTGGGTAACAGTACCTGGTGAGAGACCCACAAGTGACCCCATCTTGGATTCCCCTAGGTGTCTAGTTCTAAAAAATGCACAGGTTTTGTAGGATTCCCTAGGTGCCAGCTGAGCTACAGGCCAAAATCCACAGCTAGGCACTTTGCAAAAAAACAGCTCTTTTTTCTTTGGGAAAATGTGATGTGTCCACGTTGTGTTTTGGAACATATCCTGTTGCGAGCACTTGGCCTACCCACAGAAGTGAGGTACCATTTGTATCAGGACACCTGGGGGAATGATGGGTGGAGGTAAATTTGAGTTTTCCTCAGGTGCCGGCTGACCTGGATGCCAAAATCCACAGCTAGGCACTCTGCAAAAAAACAGCTCTGTTTTCTTTTGGAAAATATGATGTGTCTATGTTGTGTTTTGGGGTATTTCCTGTCACGGGCAATAGGTCTACCCACACAAGTGAGGTACCATTTTTATCAGGAGACTTAGGGGAATGCTGGGTGGAAGGAAATGTGTTGCTACTCCCAGATTCCAGAACTTTCTGTCACCGAAATGTAAGGTAAAAGTGTTTTTTAGTCACATTTTGAGATTTGCAAAGGATTCTGGGTATCAGAACCTGGTGAGAGCCCCACTAGTGACCACAGATTTGATTCCCCTACGTATCTAGTTTTAAGAAATGTACAGGTTTGGTAGGTTTCCCTAGGTGCCAGCTGAGCTAGAGGCCAAAATCCAGAGCTATGCACTTTGCAAAAAACAGCTGTTTTCTTTGGGAAAATGTGATGTGTCCATGTTATGTTTTGGGGCATTTCCTGTCACAAGCACTTGGCCTTCCCACAGTAGAGAGGTACCATTTTTATAAGAAGACTTGTGGGAACAATGGGTGGAGGGAAATTTGTGGCTCCTCTCAGATTCCAGAACTTTCTGTCACCGAAATATAAGGAAAAGTGTTTTTTTTGCCAAATTTTGAGGTTTGCAAAGGATTCTGGGTAACAGAACCTGGTGAGAGCCCCACAAGTCACCCCATCTTGGATTCCCCTATGCGTCTAGGTTTAAAAAATGTACAGGTTTAGTATGTTTCCCTAGGTCCTGGATAAGCTAATGGTCAAAATACACAGCTAGTCACTTGGCAAAAAACAGCTCTGTTTTCATTGGGAAAATGTGAGGTGTCCACGCTGTGTTTTGGGGCATTTCCTGTCACGAGCACTAGGCCTACCCACGGAAGTGAGGTACCATTTTTATAGGGAAACTTGGGGGAGCAATGGGTGGAAAGAAATTTGTGGCTCCTCTCAGATTCCAGAACTTTCTGTCACCGAAATGTAAGGAAAAGTGTTTTTTTGCCAAATCTTGAGGTTTGCAAAGGATTCTGGGTAACAGAACCTGGTGAGAGCCCCACAAGTCACCCCACCTTGGATTCCCCTAGGTGTCTACATTTAAAAATCTACAGGTTTGGTAGGTTTCCTCAGGTGCCGCCTGAGCTAGATGCCAAAATCCACAGTTAGGCACTTTGCAAAAAACAGCTCTGTTTTCTTTTGGAAAATGTGATGTGTCCATGTTGTGTTTTGGGGTATTTCCTGTCAAGGGCACTAGGTCTACCCACACAAATGAGCTACCATGTTTATTGGGAGTTGTTGGGGAATGCTGGGTGGAAGGAAATTTGTGGCTCCTCTCAGAATCCAGAACTTTCTGTCATTGAAATATGAGGAAAAAGTGTTTTTTTATCTACATTTTGAGGTTTGCAAAGGATTCTGGGTAACATAACCTGGTGAGAGCTCCACAAGTCACCCCATCATGCTTTCCCTTAGGTGTCTACTTCTCAATAATGCACAGGTTTGGTAGGTTTCCCTTGGTGCCGGCTGAGCTAGAGGCCAAAATCCACAGCTAGGCACTTTGCAAAAAAACAGCTTTGTTTTCTTTGGGAAAATGTGATGCGTCCACGTTGTGTTTTTGGGCATTTCCTGTCGTGGCCACAAGGCCTACCCAGACAAGTGAGGTACCATTTTTATCGGGAGACTTAGGGGAATGCTGGGTGGAAGGAAATGTGTGGCTGCTCCCAGATTCCAGAACTTTCTGTCACCAAATATAAGGAAAAAGTGTTTTTTTAGCCACAATTTGAGGTTTGCAAAGGATTCTGGGTAACAGAACCTGGTGAGAGCCCCATGAGGCCAAAATCCACAGCTAGCACTTTGCAAAAAACAGCTCTGTTTTCTTTGGGAAAATGTGATGTGCCCATGTTGTGGTTTGGGGCATTTCCTGTCACAGCCACAAGGCCTACCCACAAAAGTGAGGTACCATTTTTATAGGGAAACTTGGGGGAGCAATGGGTGGAAGGAAATTTGTGGTTCCTCTCAGATTCCAGAACTTTCTGTCTCAGAAATGTAAGGAAAAAGTGTTTTGTTAGCCAAATGTTAAGGTTTGCAAAGGATTCTGGGTAACAGAACCTGGTGATAGCCCCTCAAGTCACCCCATCTTGGATTCCCAAAGGTGTCTACTTTTAAAAAATGCAGAGGTTTGGTAGGTTTCCTCAGGTGCCGGCTGAGCTAGAGGCCAAAATCCACAGCTAGACACGTTGCAAAAAACAGCTATGTTTTCTTTGGGAAAATGTGATGTTTCCACGTTGTGTTGTGGGGCATTTCCTGTCGCGAGCACTGGGCCTGCCCACAGAAGTGAGGTACCATATTTATCGGGAGACTTGGGGAAACACTGGATGGAAGGAAATTTGTGGCTCCTCTCAGATTCTAGAACTTTCTGTCACCAAAATGTAAGGAAAAATGTTTTTTAGCCAAATTTTGAGGTTTGCAAAGGATTCTGGGTAACAGAACCTGGTGAGAGCCCCACAAGACACCCCATCTTGGATTCCCCTAGGTATCTAGTTCTAAAAAATGCACAGGTTTCGTAGGATTCCCTAGGTTCCAGCTGAGCTACAGGCCAAAATCCACAGCCAGGCACTTTGCAAAAAAAATATCTTTTTTCTTTGGGAAAATGTGATGTGTCCACGTTGTGTTTTGGGAGAGTTGTGGAAACAATGGGTGGAGGGAAATTTGTGGCTCCTCTCAGATTCCAGAACTTTCTGTCACCAAAATGTAAGGAAAAAGTGTTTTTTAGCCAAAGTTTGAGGTTTGCAAAGGATTCTGGGTAACAGTACCTGGTGAGAGACCCACAAGTGACCCCATCTTGGATTCCCCTAGGTGTCTAGTTCTCAAAAATGCACAGGTTTTGTAGGATTCCCTAGGTGCCAGCTGAGCTACAGGCCAAAATCCACAGCTAGGCACTTTGCAAAAAAACAGCTCTTTTTTCTTTGGGAAAATGTGATGTGTCCACGTTGTGTTTTGGAACATATCCTGTTGCGAGCACTTGGCCTACCCACAGAAGTGAGGTACCATTTGTATCAGGACACCTGGGGGAATGATGGGTGGAGGGAAATTTGAGTTTTCCTTAGGTGCCGGCTGACCTGGATGCCAAAATCCACAGCTAGGCACTCTGCAAAAAAATAGCTCTGTTTTCTTTTGGAAAATGTGATGTGTCTATGTTGTGTTTTGGGGTATTTCCTGTCACGGGCAATAGGTCTACCCACACAAGTGAGGTACCATTTTTATCAGGAGACTTAGGGGAATGCTGGGAGGAAGGAAATGTGTTGCTACTCCCAGATTCCAGAACTTTCTGTCACCGAAATGTAAGGTAAAAGTGTTTTTTAGTCACATTTTGAGCTTTGCAAAGGATTCTGGGTATCAGAACCTGGTGAGAGCCCCACTAGTGACCACAGATTTGATTCCCCTACGTATCTAGTTTTAAGAAATGCACAGGTTTTGTAGGTTTCCCTAGGTGCCAGCTGAGCTAGAGGCCAAAATCCAGAGCTATGCACTTTGCAAAAAACAGCTCTGTTTTCTTTGGGAAAATGTGATGTGTCCATGTTATGTTTTGGGGCATTTCCTGTCACAAGCACTTGGCCTTCCCACAGTAGAGAGGTACCATTTTTATAAGAAGACTTGTGGGAACAATGGGTGGAGGGAAATTTGTGGCTCCTCTCAGATTCCAGAACTTTCTGTCACCGAAATGTAAGGAAAAGTGTTTTTTTTGCCAAATTTTGAGGTTTGCAAAGGATTCTGGGTAACAGAACCTGGTGAGAGCCCCACATGTCACCCCATCTTGGATTCCCCTATGCGTCTAGGTTTAAAAAATGTACAGGTTTAGTAGGTTTCCCTAGGTCCTGGATTAGCTAATGGTCAAAATACACAGCTAGGCACTTTGCAAAAAACAGCTCTGTTTTCATTGGGAAAATGTGATGTGTCCACGCTGTGTTTTGGGACATTTCCTGTCACGAGCACTAGGCCTACCCACAGAAGTGAGGTACAATTTTTATAGGGAAACTTGGGGGAGCAATGGGTGGAAAGAAATTTGTGGCTCCTCTCAGATTCCAGAACTTTCTGTCACCGAAATGTAAGGAAAAGTGTTTTTTTGCCAAATCTTGAGGTTTGCAAAGGATTCTGGGTAACAGAACCTGGTGAGAGCCCCACAAGTCACCCCACCTTGGATTCCCCTAGGTGTCTACATTTAAAAATGCACAGGTTTGGTAGGTTTCCTCAGGTGCCGGCTGAGCTAGATGCCAAAATCCACAGCTAGGCACTTTGCAAAAAACAGCTCTGTTTTCTTTTGGAAAATGTGATGTGTCCATGTTGTGTTTTGGGGTATTTCCTGTCAAGGGCACTAGGTCTACCCACACAAATGAGCTACCATGTTTATTGGGAGTTGTGGGGGAATGCTGGGTGGAAGGAAATTTGTGGCTCCTCTCAGAATCCAGAACTTTCTGTCATTGAAATATGAGGAAAAAGTGTTTTTTTATCTACATTTTGAGGTTTGCAAAGGATTCTGGGTAACATAACCTGGTGAGAGCTCCACAAGTCACCCCATCATGCTTTCCCTTAGGTGTCTACTTCTCAATAATGCACAGGTTTGGTAGGTTTCCCTTGGTGCCGGCTGAGCTAGTGGCCAAAATCCACAGCTAGGCACTTTGCAAAAAAACAGCTTTGTTTTCTTTGGGAAAATGTGATGCGTCCACGTTGTGTTTTTGGGCATTTCCTGTCGTGGCCACAAGGCCTACCCAGACAAGTGAGGTACCATTTTTATCGGGAGACTTAGGGGAATGCTGGGTGGAAGGAAATGTGTGGCTGCTCCCAGATTCCAGAACTTTCTGTCACCAAAATATAAGGAAAAAGTGTTTTTTTAGCCACAATTTGAGGTTTGCAAAGGATTCTGGGTAACAGAACCTGGTGAGAGCCCCATGAGGCCAAAATCCACAGCTAGCACTTTGCAAAAAACAGCTCTGTTTTCTTTGGGAAAATGTGATGTGCCCATGTTGTGGATTGGGGCATTTCCTGTCACAGCCACAAGGCCTACCCACAAAAGTGAGGTACTATTTTTATAGGGAAACTTGGGGGAGCAATGGGTGGAAGGAAATTTGTGGTTCCTCTCAGATTCCAGAACGTTCTGTCTCAGAAATGTAAGGAAAAAGTGTTTTGTTAGCCAAATGTTAAGGTTTGCAAAGGATTCTGGGTAACAGAACCTGGTGATAGCCCCTCAAGTCACCCCATCTTGGATTCCCAAAGGTGTCTACTTTTAAAAAATGCAGAGGTTTGGTAGGTTTCCTCAGGTGCCGGCTGAGCTAGAGGCCAAAATCCACAGCTAGACACGTTGCAAAAAACAGCTATGTTTTCTTTGGGAAAATGTGATGTGTCCACGTTGTGTTGTGGGGCATTTCCTGTCGCGAGCACTGGGCCTGCCCACAGAAGTGAGGTACCATATTTATCGGGAGACTTGGGGAAACACTGGATGGAAGTAAATTTGTGGCTCCTCTCAGATTCTAGAACTTTCTGTCACCAAAATGTAAGGAAAATTGTTTTTTAGCCAAATTTTGAGGTTGGCAAAGGATTCTGGGTAACAGAACCTGGTGAGAGCCCCACAAGTCACCCCATCTTGGATTCCCCTAGGTATCTAGTTCTAAAAAATGCACAGGTTTCGTAGGATTCCCTAGGTTCCAGCTGAGCTACAGGCCAAAATCCACAGCCAGGCACTTTGCAAAAAAAAGATCTTTTTTCTTTGGGAAAATGTGATGTGTCCACGTTGTGTTTTGGGAGAGTTGTGGAAACAATGGGTGGAGGGAAATTTGTGGCTCCTCTCGGATTCCAGAACTTTCTGTCACCGAAATGTAAGGAAAAAGTGTTTTTTAGCCAAAGTTTGAGGTTTGCAAAGGATTCTGGGTAACAGTACCTGGTGAGAGACCCACAAGTGACCCCATCTTGGATTCCCCTAGGTGTCTAGTTCTCAAAAATGCACAGGTTTTGTAGGATTCCCTAGGTGCCAGCTGAGCTACAGGCCAAAATCCACAGCTAGGCACTTTGCAAAAAAACAGCTCTTTTTTCTTTGGGAAAATGTGATGTGTCCACGTTGTGTTTTGGAACATATCCTGTTGCGAGCACTTGGCCTACCCACAGAAGTGAGGTACCATTTGTATCAGGACACCTGGGGGAATGATGGGTGGAGGTAAATTTGAGTTTTCCTCAGGTGCCGGCTGACCTGGATGCCAAAATCCACAGCTAGGCACTCTGCAAAAAAACAGCTCTGTTTTCTTTTGGAAAATATGATGTGTCTATGTTGTGTTTTGGGGTATTTCCTGTCACGGGCAATAGGTCTACCCACACAAGTGAGGTACCATTTTTATCAGGAGACTTAGGGGAATGCTGGGTGGAAGGAAATGTGTTGCTACTCCCAGATTCCAGAACTTTCTGTCACCGAAATGTAAGGTAAAAGTGTTTTTTAGTCACATTTTGAGATTTGCAAAGGATTCTGGGTATCAGAACCTGGTGAGAGCCCCACTAGTGACCACAGATTTGATTCCCCTACGTATCTAGTTTTAAGAAATGCACAGGTTTGGTAGGTTTCCCTAGGTGCCAGCTGAGCTAGAGGCCAAAATCCAGAGCTATGCACTTTGCAAAAAACAGCTGTTTTCTTTGGGAAAATGTGATGTGTCCATGTTATGTTTTGGGGCATTTCCTGTCACAAGCACTTGGCCTTCCCACAGTAGAGAGGTACCATTTTTATAAGAAGACTTGTGGGAACAATGGGTGGAGGGAAATTTGTGGCTCCTCTCAGATTCCAGAACTTTCTGTCACCGAAATATAAGGAAAAGTGTTTTTTTTGCCAAATTTTGAGGTTTGCAAAGGATTCTGGGTAACAGAACCTGGTGAGAGCCCCACAAGTCACCCCATCTTGGATTCCCCTATGCGTCTAGGTTTAAAAAATGTACAGGTTTAGTATGTTTCCCTAGGTCCTGGATAAGCTAATGGTCAAAATACACAGCTAGTCACTTGGCAAAAAACAGCTCTGTTTTCATTGGGAAAATGTGAGGTGTCAACGCTGTGTTTTGGGGCATTTCCTGTCACGAGCACTAGGCCTACCCACGGAAGTGAGGTACCATTTTTATAGGGAAACTTGGGGGAGCAATGGGTGGAAAGAAATTTGTGGCTCCTCTCAGATTCCAGAACTTTCTGTCACCGAAATGTAAGGAAAAGTGTTTTTTTGCCAAATCTTGAGGTTTGCAAAGGATTCTGGGTAACAGAACCTGGTGAGAGCCCCACAAGTCACCCCACCTTGGATTCCCCTAGGTGTCTACATTTAAAAATCTACAGGTTTGGTAGGTTTCCTCAGGTGCCGGCTGAGCTAGATGCCAAAATCCACAGTTAGGCACTTTGCAAAAAACAGCTCTGTTTTCTTTTGGAAAATGTGATGTGTCCATGTTGTGTTTTGGGGTATTTCCTGTCAAGGGCACTAGGTCTACCCACACAAATGAGCTACCATGTTTATTGGGAGTTGTTGGGGAATGCTGGGTGGAAGGAAATTTGTGGCTCCTCTCAGAATCCAGAACTTTCTGTCATTGAAATATGAGGAAAAAGTGTTTTTTTATCTACATTTTGAGGTTTGCAAAGGATTCTGGGTAACATAACCTGGTGAGAGCTCCACAAGTCACCCCATCATGCTTTCCCTTAGGTGTCTACTTCTCAATAATGCACAGGTTTGGTAGGTTTCCCTTGGTGCCGGCTGAGCTAGAGGCCAAAATCCACAGCTAGGCACTTTGCAAAAAAACAGCTTTGTTTTCTTTGGGAAAATGTGATGCGTCCACGTTGTGTTTTTGGGCATTTCCTGTCGTGGCCACAAGGCCTACCCAGACAAGTGAGGTACCATTTTTATCGGGAGACTTAGGGGAATGCTGGGTGGAAGGAAATGTGTGGCTGCTCCCAGATTCCAGAACTTTCTGTCACCAAAATATAAGGAAAAAGTGTTTTTTTAGCCACAATTTGAGGTTTGCAAAGGATTCTGGGTAACAGAACCTGGTGAGAGCCCCACTAGTGACCACAGATTTGACTCCCCTACGTATCTAGTTTTAAGAAATGCACAGGTTTGGTAGGTTTCCCTAGGTGCCAGCTGAGCTAGAGGCCAAAATCCAGAGCTATGCACTTTGCAAAAAACAGCTCTGTTTTCTTTGGGAAAATGTGATGTGTCCATGTTATGTTTTGGGGCATTTCCTGTCACAAGCACTTGGCCTTCCCACAGTAGAGAGGTACCATTTTTATAAGAAGACTTGTGGGAACAATGGGTGGAGGGAAATTTGTGGCTCCTCTCAGATTCCAGAACTTTCTGTCACCGAAATGTAAGGAAAAGTGTTTTTTTTGCCAAATTTTGAGGTTTGCAAAGGATTCTGGGTAACAGAACCTGGTGAGAGCCCCACAAGTCACCCCATCTTGGATTCCCCTATGCGTCTAGGTTTAAAAAATGTACAGGTTTAGTAGGTTTCCCTAGGTCCTTGATAAGCTAATGGTCAAAATACACAGCTAGGCACTTTGCAAAAAACAGCTCTGTTTTCATTGGGAAAATGTGATGTGTCCACGCTGTGTTTTGGGGCATTTCCTGTCACGAGCACTAGGCCTACCCACAGAAGTGAGGTACAATTTTTATAGGGAAACTTGGGGGAGCAATGGGTGGAAAGAAATTTGTGGCTCCTCTAAGCTTCCAGAACTTTCTGTCACCGAAATGTAAGGAAAAGTGTTTTTTTGCCAAATCTTGAGGTTTGCAAAGGATTCTGGGTAACAGAACCTGGTGAGAGCCCCATGAGGCCAAAATCCACAGCTAGCACTTTGCAAAAAACAGCTCTGTTTTCTTTGGGAAAATGTGATGTGCCCATGTTGTGGATTGGGGCATTTCCTGTCACAGCCACAAGGCCTACCCACAAAAGTGAGGTACCATTTTTATAGGGAAACTTGGGGGAGCAATGGGTGGAAGGAAATTTGTGGTTCCTCTCAGATTCCAGAACGTTCTGTCTCAGAAATGTAAGGAAAAAGTGTTTTGTTAGCCAAATGTTAAGGTTTGCAAAGGATTCTGGGTAACAGAACCTGGTGATAGCCCCTCAAGTCACCCCATCTTGGATTCCCAAAGGTGTCTACTTTTAAAAAATGCAGAGGTTTGGTAGGTTTCCTCAGGTGCCGGCTGAGCTAGAGGCCAAAATCCACAGCTAGACACGTTGCAAAAAACAGCTATGTTTTCTTTGGGAAAATGTGATGTGTCCACGTTGTGTTGTGGGGCATTTCCTGTCGCGAGCACTGGGCCTGCCCACAGAAGTGAGGTACCATATTTATCGGGAGACTTGGGGAAACACTGGATGGAAGTAAATTTGTGGCTCCTCTCAGATTCTAGAACTTTCTGTCACCAAAATGTAAGGAAAATTGTTTTTTAGCCAAATTTTGAGGTTGGCAAAGGATTCTGGGTAACAGAACCTGGTGAGAGCCCCACAAGTCACCCCATCTTGGATTCCCCTAGGTATCTAGTTCTAAAAAATGCACAGGTTTCGTAGGATTCCCTAGGTTCCAGCTGAGCTACAGGCCAAAATCCACAGCCAGGCACTTTGCAAAAAAAAGATCTTTTTTCTTTGGGAAAATGTGATGTGTCCACGTTGTGTTTTGGGAGAGTTGTGGAAACAATGGGTGGAGGGAAATTTGTGGCTCCTCTCGGATTCCAGAACTTTCTGTCACCGAAATGTAAGGAAAAAGTGTTTTTTAGCCAAAGTTTGAGGTTTGCAAAGGATTCTGGGTAACAGTACCTGGTGAGAGACCCACAAGTGACCCCATCTTGGATTCCCCTAGGTGTCTAGTTCTCAAAAATGCACAGGTTTTGTAGGATTCCCTAGGTGCCAGCTGAGCTACAGGCCAAAATCCACAGCTAGGCACTTTGCAAAAAAACAGCTCTTTTTTCTTTGGGAAAATGTGATGTGTCCACGTTGTGTTTTGGAACATATCCTGTTGCGAGCACTTGGCCTACCCACAGAAGTGAGGTACCATTTGTATCAGGACACCTGGGGGAATGATGGGTGGAGGTAAATTTGAGTTTTCCTCAGGTGCCGGCTGACCTGGATGCCAAAATCCACAGCTAGGCACTCTGCAAAAAAACAGCTCTGTTTTCTTTTGGAAAATATGATGTGTCTATGTTGTGTTTTGGGGTATTTCCTGTCACGGGCAATAGGTCTACCCACACAAGTGAGGTACCATTTTTATCAGGAGACTTAGGGGAATGCTGGGTGGAAGGAAATGTGTTGCTACTCCCAGATTCCAGAACTTTCTGTCACCGAAATGTAAGGTAAAAGTGTTTTTTAGTCACATTTTGAGATTTGCAAAGGATTCTGGGTATCAGAACCTGGTGAGAGCCCCACTAGTGACCACAGATTTGATTCCCCTACGTATCTAGTTTTAAGAAATGTACAGGTTTGGTAGGTTTCCCTAGGTGCCAGCTGAGCTAGAGGCCAAAATCCAGAGCTATGCACTTTGCAAAAAACAGCTGTTTTCTTTGGGAAAATGTGATGTGTCCATGTTATGTTTTGGGGCATTTCCTGTCACAAGCACTTGGCCTTCCCACAGTAGAGAGGTACCATTTTTATAAGAAGACTTGTGGGAACAATGGGTGGAGGGAAATTTGTGGCTCCTCTCAGATTCCAGAACTTTCTGTCACCGAAATATAAGGAAAAGTGTTTTTTTTGCCAAATTTTGAGGTTTGCAAAGGATTCTGGGTAACAGAACCTGGTGAGAGCCCCACAAGTCACCCCATCTTGGATTCCCCTATGCGTCTAGGTTTAAAAAATGTACAGGTTTAGTATGTTTCCCTAGGTCCTGGATAAGCTAATGGTCAAAATACACAGCTAGTCACTTGGCAAAAAACAGCTCTGTTTTCATTGGGAAAATGTGAGGTGTCCACGCTGTGTTTTGGGGCATTTCCTGTCACGAGCACTAGGCCTACCCACGGAAGTGAGGTACCATTTTTATAGGGAAACTTGGGGGAGCAATGGGTGGAAAGAAATTTGTGGCTCCTCTCAGATTCCAGAACTTTCTGTCACCGAAATGTAAGGAAAAGTGTTTTTTTGCCAAATCTTGAGGTTTGCAAAGGATTCTGGGTAACAGAACCTGGTGAGAGCCCCACAAGTCACCCCACCTTGGATTCCCCTAGGTGTCTACATTTAAAAATCTACAGGTTTGGTAGGTTTCCTCAGGTGCCGCCTGAGCTAGATGCCAAAATCCACAGTTAGGCACTTTGCAAAAAACAGCTCTGTTTTCTTTTGGAAAATGTGATGTGTCCATGTTGTGTTTTGGGGTATTTCCTGTCAAGGGCACTAGGTCTACCCACACAAATGAGCTACCATGTTTATTGGGAGTTGTTGGGGAATGCTGGGTGGAAGGAAATTTGTGGCTCCTCTCAGAATCCAGAACTTTCTGTCATTGAAATATGAGGAAAAAGTGTTTTTTTATCTACATTTTGAGGTTTGCAAAGGATTCTGGGTAACATAACCTGGTGAGAGCTCCACAAGTCACCCCATCATGCTTTCCCTTAGGTGTCTACTTCTCAATAATGCACAGGTTTGGTAGGTTTCCCTTGGTGCCGGCTGAGCTAGAGGCCAAAATCCACAGCTAGGCACTTTGCAAAAAAACAGCTTTGTTTTCTTTGGGAAAATGTGATGCGTCCACGTTGTGTTTTTGGGCATTTCCTGTCGTGGCCACAAGGCCTACCCAGACAAGTGAGGTACCATTTTTATCGGGAGACTTAGGGGAATGCTGGGTGGAAGGAAATGTGTGGCTGCTCCCAGATTCCAGAACTTTCTGTCACCAAATATAAGGAAAAAGTGTTTTTTTAGCCACAATTTGAGGTTTGCAAAGGATTCTGGGTAACAGAACCTGGTGAGAGCCCCATGAGGCCAAAATCCACAGCTAGCACTTTGCAAAAAACAGCTCTGTTTTCTTTGGGAAAATGTGATGTGCCCATGTTGTGGTTTGGGGCATTTCCTGTCACAGCCACAAGGCCTACCCACAAAAGTGAGGTACCATTTTTATAGGGAAACTTGGGGGAGCAATGGGTGGAAGGAAATTTGTGGTTCCTCTCAGATTCCAGAACTTTCTGTCTCAGAAATGTAAGGAAAAAGTGTTTTGTTAGCCAAATGTTAAGGTTTGCAAAGGATTCTGGGTAACAGAACCTGGTGATAGCCCCTCAAGTCACCCCATCTTGGATTCCCAAAGGTGTCTACTTTTAAAAAATGCAGAGGTTTGGTAGGTTTCCTCAGGTGCCGGCTGAGCTAGAGGCCAAAATCCACAGCTAGACACGTTGCAAAAAACAGCTATGTTTTCTTTGGGAAAATGTGATGTTTCCACGTTGTGTTGTGGGGCATTTCCTGTCGCGAGCACTGGGCCTGCCCACAGAAGTGAGGTACCATATTTATCGGGAGACTTGGGGAAACACTGGATGGAAGGAAATTTGTGGCTCCTCTCAGATTCTAGAACTTTCTGTCACCAAAATGTAAGGAAAAATGTTTTTTAGCCAAATTTTGAGGTTTGCAAAGGATTCTGGGTAACAGAACCTGGTGAGAGCCCCACAAGACACCCCATCTTGGATTCCCCTAGGTATCTAGTTCTAAAAAATGCACAGGTTTCGTAGGATTCCCTAGGTTCCAGCTGAGCTACAGGCCAAAATCCACAGCCAGGCACTTTGCAAAAAAAAGATCTTTTTTCTTTGGGAAAATGTGATGTGTCCACGTTGTGTTTTGGGAGAGTTGTGGAAACAATGGGTGGAGGGAAATTTGTGGCTCCTCTCAGATTCCAGAACTTTCTGTCACCGAAATGTAAGGAAAAAGTGTTTTTTAGCCAAAGTTTGAGGTTTGCAAAGGATTCTGGGTAACAGTACCTGGTGAGAGACCCACAAGTGACCCCATCTTGGATTCCCCTAGGTGTCTAGTTCTCAAAAATGCACAGGTTTTGTAGGATTCCCTAGGTGCCAGCTGAGCTACAGGCCAAAATCCACAGCTAGGCACTTTGCAAAAAAACAGCTCTTTTTTCTTTGGGAAAATGTGATGTGTCCACGTTGTGTTTTGGAACATATCCTGTTGCGAGCACTTGGCCTACCCACAGAAGTGAGGTACCATTTGTATCAGGACACCTGGGGGAATGATGGGTGGAGGGAAATTTGAGTTTTCCTTAGGTGCCGGCTGACCTGGATGCCAAAATCCACAGCTAGGCACTCTGCAAAAAAATAGCTCTGTTTTCTTTTGGAAAATGTGATGTGTCTATGTTGTGTTTTGGGGTATTTCCTGTCACGGGCAATAGGTCTACCCACACAAGTGAGGTACCATTTTTATCAGGAGACTTAGGGGAATGCTGGGAGGAAGGAAATGTGTTGCTACTCCCAGATTCCAGAACTTTCTGTCACCGAAATGTAAGGTAAAAGTGTTTTTTAGTCACATTTTGAGCTTTGCAAAGGATTCTGGGTATCAGAACCTGGTGAGAGCCCCACTAGTGACCACAGATTTGATTCCCCTACGTATCTAGTTTTAAGAAATGCACAGGTTTGGTAGGTTTCCCTAGGTGCCAGCTGAGCTAGAGGCCAAAATCCAGAGCTATGCACTTTGCAAAAAACAGCTCTGTTTTCTTTGGGAAAATGTGATGTGTCCATGTTATGTTTTGGGGCATTTCCTGTCACAAGCACTTGGCCTTCCCACAGTAGAGAGGTACCATTTTTATAAGAAGACTTGTGGGAACAATGGGTGGAGGGAAATTTGTGGCTCCTCTCAGATTCCAGAACTTTCTGTCACCGAAATGTAAGGAAAAGTGTTTTTTTTGCCAAATTTTGAGGTTTGCAAAGGATTCTGGGTAACAGAACCTGGTGAGAGCCCCACATGTCACCCCATCTTGGATTCCCCTATGCGTCTAGGTTTAAAAAATGTACAGGTTTAGTAGGTTTCCCTAGGTCCTGGATTAGCTAATGGTCAAAATACACAGCTAGGCACTTTGCAAAAAACAGCTCTGTTTTCATTGGGAAAATGTGATGTGTCCACGCTGTGTTTTGGGACATTTCCTGTCACGAGCACTAGGCCTACCCACAGAAGTGAGGTACAATTTTTATAGGGAAACTTGGGGGAGCAATGGGTGGAAAGAAATTTGTGGCTCCTCTCAGATTCCAGAACTTTCTGTCACCGAAATGTAAGGAAAAGTGTTTTTTTGCCAAATCTTGAGGTTTGCAAAGGATTCTGGGTAACAGAACCTGGTGAGAGCCCCACAAGTCACCCCACCTTGGATTCCCCTAGGTGTCTACATTTAAAAATGCACAGGTTTGGTAGGTTTCCTCAGGTGCCGGCTGAGCTAGATGCCAAAATCCACAGCTAGGCACTTTGCAAAAAACAGCTCTGTTTTCTTTTGGAAAATGTGATGTGTCCATGTTGTGTTTTGGGGTATTTCCTGTCAAGGGCACTAGGTCTACCCACACAAATGAGCTACCATGTTTATTGGGAGTTGTGGGGGAATGCTGGGTGGAAGGAAATTTGTGGCTCCTCTCAGAATCCAGAACTTTCTGTCATTGAAATATGAGGAAAAAGTGTTTTTTTATCTACATTTTGAGGTTTGCAAAGGATTCTGGGTAACATAACCTGGTGAGAGCTCCACAAGTCACCCCATCATGCTTTCCCTTAGGTGTCTACTTCTCAATAATGCACAGGTTTGGTAGGTTTCCCTTGGTGCCGGCTGAGCTAGTGGCCAAAATCCACAGCTAGGCACTTTGCAAAAAAACAGCTTTGTTTTCTTTGGGAAAATGTGATGCGTCCACGTTGTGTTTTTGGGCATTTCCTGTCTTGGCCACAAGGCCTACCCAGACAAGTGAGGTACCATTTTTATCGGGAGACTTAGGGGAATGCTGGGTGGAAGGAAATGTGTGGCTGCTCCCAGATTCCAGAACTTTCTGTCACCAAAATATAAGGAAAAAGTGTTTTTTTAGCCACAATTTGAGGTTTGCAAAGGATTCTGGGTAACAGAACCTGGTGAGAGCCCCATGAGGCCAAAATCCACAGCTAGCACTTTGCAAAAAACAGCTCTGTTTTCTTTGGGAAAATGTGATGTGCCCATGTTGTGGATTGGGGCATTTCCTGTCACAGCCACAAGGCCTACCCACAAAAGTGAGGTACCATTTTTATAGGGAAACTTGGGGGAGCAATGGGTGGAAGGAAATTTGTGGTTCCTCTCAGATTCCAGAACGTTCTGTCTCAGAAATGTAAGGAAAAAGTGTTTTGTTAGCCAAATGTTAAGGTTTGCAAAGGATTCTGGGTAACAGAACCTGGTGATAGCCCCTCAAGTCACCCCATCTTGGATTCCCAAAGGTGTCTACTTTTAAAAAATGCAGAGGTTTGGTAGGTTTCCTCAGGTGCCGGCTGAGCTAGAGGCCAAAATCCACAGCTAGACACGTTGCAAAAAACAGCTATGTTTTCTTTGGGAAAATGTGATGTGTCCACGTTGTGTTGTGGGGCATTTCCTGTCGCGAGCACTGGGCCTGCCCACAGAAGTGAGGTACCATATTTATCGGGAGACTTGGGGAAACACTGGATGGAAGTAAATTTGTGGCTCCTCTCAGATTCTAGAACTTTCTGTCACCAAAATGTAAGGAAAATTGTTTTTTAGCCAAATTTTGAGGTTGGCAAAGGATTCTGGGTAACAGAACCTGGTGAGAGCCCCACAAGTCACCCCATCTTGGATTCCCCTAGGTATCTAGTTCTAAAAAATGCACAGGTTTCGTAGGATTCCCTAGGTTCCAGCTGAGCTACAGGCCAAAATCCACAGCCAGGCACTTTGCAAAAAAAAGATCTTTTTTCTTTGGGAAAATGTGATGTGTCCACGTTGTGTTTTGGGAGAGTTGTGGAAACAATGGGTGGAGGGAAATTTGTGGCTCCTCTCGGATTCCAGAACTTTCTGTCACCGAAATGTAAGGAAAAAGTGTTTTTTAGCCAAAGTTTGAGGTTTGCAAAGGATTCTGGGTAACAGTACCTGGTGAGAGACCCACAAGTGACCCCATCTTGGATTCCCCTAGGTGTCTAGTTCTCAAAAATGCACAGGTTTTGTAGGATTCCCTAGGTGCCAGCTGAGCTACAGGCCAAAATCCACAGCTAGGCACTTTGCAAAAAAACAGCTCTTTTTTCTTTGGGAAAATGTGATGTGTCCACGTTGTGTTTTGGAACATATCCTGTTGCGAGCACTTGGCCTACCCACAGAAGTGAGGTACCATTTGTATCAGGACACCTGGGGGAATGATGGGTGGAGGTAAATTTGAGTTTTCCTCAGGTGCCGGCTGACCTGGATGCCAAAATCCACAGCTAGGCACTCTGCAAAAAAACAGCTCTGTTTTCTTTTGGAAAATGTGATGTGTCTATGTTGTGTTTTGGGGTATTTCCTGTCACGGGCAATAGGTCTACCCACACAAGTGAGGTACCATTTTTATCAGGAGACTTAGGGGAATGCTGGGTGGAAGGAAATGTGTTGCTACTCCCAGATTCCAGAACTTTCTGTCACCGAAATGTAAGGTAAAAGTGTTTTTTAGTCACATTTTGAGATTTGCAAAGGATTCTGGGTATCAGAACCTGGTGAGAGCCCCACTAGTGACCACAGATTTGATTCCCCTACGTATCTAGTTTTAAGAAATGCACAGGTTTGGTAGGTTTCCCTAGGTGCCAGCTGAGCTAGAGGCCAAAATCCAGAGCTATGCACTTTGCAAAAAACAGCTGTTTTCTTTGGGAAAATGTGATGTGTCCATGTTATGTTTTGGGGCATTTCCTGTCACAAGCACTTGGCCTTCCCACAGTAGAGAGGTACCATTTTTATAAGAAGACTTGTGGGAACAATGGGTGGAGGGAAATTTGTGGCTCCTCTCAGATTCCAGAACTTTCTGTCACCGAAATATAAGGAAAAGTGTTTTTTTTGCCAAATTTTGAGGTTTGCAAAGGATTCTGGGTAACAGAACCTGGTGAGAGCCCCACAAGTCACCCCATCTTGGATTCCCCTATGCGTCTAGGTTTAAAAAATGTACAGGTTTAGTATGTTTCCCTAGGTCCTGGATAAGCTAATGGTCAAAATACACAGCTAGTCACTTGGCAAAAAACAGCTCTGTTTTCATTGGGAAAATGTGAGGTGTCAACGCTGTGTTTTGGGGCATTTCCTGTCACGAGCACTAGGCCTACCCACGGAAGTGAGGTACCATTTTTATAGGGAAACTTGGGGGAGCAATGGGTGGAAAGAAATTTGTGGCTCCTCTCAGATTCCAGAACTTTCTGTCACCGAAATGTAAGGAAAAGTGTTTTTTTGCCAAATCTTGAGGTTTGCAAAGGATTCTGGGTAACAGAACCTGGTGAGAGCCCCACAAGTCACCCCACCTTGGATTCCCCTAGGTGTCTACATTTAAAAATCTACAGGTTTGGTAGGTTTCCTCAGGTGCCGGCTGAGCTAGATGCCAAAATCCACAGTTAGGCACTTTGCAAAAAACAGCTCTGTTTTCTTTTGGAAAATGTGATGTGTCCATGTTGTGTTTTGGGGTATTTCCTGTCAAGGGCACTAGGTCTACCCACACAAATGAGCTACCATGTTTATTGGGAGTTGTTGGGGAATGCTGGGTGGAAGGAAATTTGTGGCTCCTCTCAGAATCCAGAACTTTCTGTCATTGAAATATGAGGAAAAAGTGTTTTTTTATCTACATTTTGAGGTTTGCAAAGGATTCTGGGTAACATAACCTGGTGAGAGCTCCACAAGTCACCCCATCATGCTTTCCCTTAGGTGTCTACTTCTCAATAATGCACAGGTTTGGTAGGTTTCCCTTGGTGCCGGCTGAGCTAGAGGCCAAAATCCACAGCTAGGCACTTTGCAAAAAAACAGCTTTGTTTTCTTTGGGAAAATGTGATGCGTCCACGTTGTGTTTTTGGGCATTTCCTGTCGTGGCCACAAGGCCTACCCAGACAAGTGAGGTACCATTTTTATCGGGAGACTTAGGGGAATGCTGGGTGGAAGGAAATGTGTGGCTGCTCCCAGATTCCAGAACTTTCTGTCACCAAAATATAAGGAAAAAGTGTTTTTTTAGCCACAATTTGAGGTTTGCAAAGGATTCTGGGTAACAGAACCTGGTGAGAGCCCCACTAGTGACCACAGATTTGACTCCCCTACGTATCTAGTTTTAAGAAATGCACAGGTTTGGTAGGTTTCCCTAGGTGCCAGCTGAGCTAGAGGCCAAAATCCAGAGCTATGCACTTTGCAAAAAACAGCTCTGTTTTCTTTGGGAAAATGTGATGTGTCCATGTTATGTTTTGGGGCATTTCCTGTCACAAGCACTTGGCCTTCCCACAGTAGAGAGGTACCATTTTTATAAGAAGACTTGTGGGAACAATGGGTGGAGGGAAATTTGTGGCTCCTCTCAGATTCCAGAACTTTCTGTCACCGAAATGTAAGGAAAAGTGTTTTTTTTGCCAAATTTTGAGGTTTGCAAAGGATTCTGGGTAACAGAACCTGGTGAGAGCCCCACAAGTCACCCCATCTTGGATTCCCCTATGCGTCTAGGTTTAAAAAATGTACAGGTTTAGTAGGTTTCCCTAGGTCCTTGATAAGCTAATGGTCAAAATACACAGCTAGGCACTTTGCAAAAAACAGCTCTGTTTTCATTGGGAAAATGTGATGTGTCCACGCTGTGTTTTGGGGCATTTCCTGTCACGAGCACTAGGCCTACCCACAGAAGTGAGGTACAATTTTTATAGGGAAACTTGGGGGAGCAATGGGTGGAAAGAAATTTGTGGCTCCTCTAAGCTTCCAGAACTTTCTGTCACCGAAATGTAAGGAAAAGTGTTTTTTTGCCAAATCTTGAGGTTTGCAAAGGATTCTGGGTAACAGAACCTGGTGAGAGCCCCACAAGTCACCCCACCTTGGATTCCCCTAGGTGTCTACATTTAAAAATGTACAGGTTTGGTAGGTTTCCTCAGGTGCCGGCTGAGCTAGATGCCAAAATCCACAGCTAGGCACTTTGCCAAAAACAGCTCTGTTTTCTTTTGGAAAATGTGATGTGTCCATGTTGTGTTTTGGGGTATTTCCTGTCAAGGGCACTAGGTCTACCCACACAAATGAGCTACCATGTTTATTGGGAGTTGTGGGGGAATGCTGGGTGGAAGGAAATTTGTGGCTCCTCTCAGAATCCAGAACTTTCTGTCATTGAAATATGAGGAAAAAGTGTTTTTTTATCTACATTTTGAGGTTTGCAAAGGATTCTGGGTAACATAACCTGGTGAGAGCTCCACAAGTCACCCCATCATGCTTTCCCTTAGGTGTCTACTTCTCAATAATGCACAGGTTTGGTAGGTTTCCCTTGGTGCCGGCTGAGCTAGAGGCCAAAATCCACAGCTAGGCACTTTGCAAAAAAACAGCTTTGTTTTCTTTGGGAAAATGTGATGCGTCCACGTTGTGTTTTTGGGCATTTCCTGTCGTGGCCACAAGGCCTACCCAGACAAGTGAGGTACCATTTTTATCGGGAGACTTAGGGGAATGCTGGGTGGAAGGAAATGTGTGGCTGCTCCCAGATTCCAGAACTTTCTGTCACCAAAATATAAGGAAAAAGTGTTTTTTTAGCCACAATTTGAGGTTTGCAAAGGATTCTGGGTAACAGAACCTGGTGAGAGCCCCATGAGGCCAAAATCCACAGCTAGCACTTTGCAAAAAACAGCTCTGTTTTCTTTGGGAAAATGTGATGTGCCCATGTTGTGGTTTGGGGCATTTCCTGTCACAGCCACAAGGCCTACCCACAAAAGTGAGGTTCCATTTTTATAGGGAAACTTGGGGGAGCAATGGGTGGAAGGAAATTTGTGGTTCCTCTCAGATTCCAGAACTTTCTGTCTCAGAAATGTAAGGAAAAAGTGTTTTGTTAGCCAAATGTTAAGGTTTGCAAAGGATTCTGGGTAACAGAACCTGGTGATAGCCCCTCAAGTCACCCCATCTTGGATTCCCAAAGGTGTCTACTTTTAAAAAATGCAGAGGTTTGGTAGGTTTCCTCAGGTGCCGGCTGAGCTAGAGGCCAAAATCCACAGCTAGACACGTTGCCAAAAACAGCTATGTTTTCTTTGGGAAAATGTGATGTGTCCACGTTGTGTTGTGGGGCATTTCCTGTCGCGAGCACTGGGCCTGCCCACAGAAGTGAGGTACCATATTTATCGGGAGACTTGGGGAAACACTGGATGGAAGGAAATTTGTGGCTCCTCTCAGATTCTAGAACTTTCTGTCACCAAAATGTAAGGAAAAATGTTTTTTAGCCAAATTTTGAGGTTTGCAAAGGATTCTGGGTAACAGAACCTGGTGAGAGCCCCACAAGTCACCCCATCTTCGATTCCCCTAGGTGTCTAGTTTTAAAAAATGCACAGGTTTGGTAGGTTTCTTTAGGTGCCGGCAGAGCTGGAGGCCAAATTCCACAGCTAGGCACTTTGCAAAAAACAGCTATTTTTTCTTTGGGAAAATATGATGTGTCCATGTTGTGTTTTGGGGCGATTCCTGTTGCAAGCACTTGACCTACCCACAGAAGTGAGGTACCATTTGTATTAGGAGAGTTGTGGGAACAATGTGTGGAGTGAAATTTGTGGCTCCTCTCAGATTCCAGAACTTTCTGTCACCGAAATGTAAGGAAAAAGTGTTTTTTAGCCACATTTTGAGGTTTGCAAAGGATTCTGGGTGACAGAACCTGGTGAGAGACCCACAAGTCACCCCATCTTGGATTCCCTTAGGTGTCTAGTTTTAAAAAATGCAGAGGTTTGGTAGGTTTCCGTAGGTGCCGGCTGACATAGAGGCCAAAATCCACAGCTTGGCACTTTTGTTAAGAACTGCTCTGTTTTCTTTCGGAAAATGTGATATGTCCACGCTGTGTTTTGGGGCATTTCCTGTTTGAAGCACTAGGCCCACCCACAGAAGTAAGGTACCATTTATATCAGGAGACCTGGGGGAAGGATGGGAGGAGGGAAATTTGAGGCTCCTCTCAGATTCCAATACTTTCCGTCTCTAAAATGTAAGGAAAAAGTGTTTTTTTAGTCAAATGTTGAGCTTTGCAAAGGATTCTGGGTAACAGAACCTGGTAAGAGCCCCTCAAGTCACCCAACCTTGGATTCCCCTTGGTGTCTACATTTAAAAAGGCACAGTTTTGGTTGGTTTCCTCAGGTGCCTGCTGAGCTAGATGCCAAAATCCACAGCTAAGCACTTTCCAAAAAACAGCTCCGTTTTCTTTTGGAAAATGTGATGTGTCTATGTTGTGTTTTGGGGTATTTCCTGTCACGGGCAATAGGTCTACCCACACAAGTGAGGTACCATTTTTATCAGGAGACTTCGGGGAATGCTGGGTGGAAGGAAATGTGTTGCTACTCCCAGATTCCAGAACTTTCTGTCACCAAAATGTAAGGTAAAAGTGTTTTTTTAGTCACATTTTGAGCTTTGCAAAGGTTTCTGGGTAACAGAACCTGGTGAGAGCCCCACTAGTGACCACATATTGGATTCTCCTACATATCTAGTTTTAAGAAATGCACAGGTTTGGTAGGTTTCCCTAGGTGCCAGCTGAGCTAGAGTCCAAAATCCAGAGGTATGCACTTTGCAAAAAACAGCTCTGTTTTCTTTGGGAAAATGTGATGTGTCCATGTTATGTTTTGGGGTATTTCCTGTCACAAGCACTTGGCCTTCCCACAGTAGAGAGGTACCATTTTTATAAGAAGACTTGTGGGAACAATGGGTGGAGGGAAATTTGTGGCTCCTCTCAGATTCCAGAACTTTCTGTCACCGAAATGTAAGGAAAAGTGGTTTTTTTGCCAAATTTTGAGGTTTGCAAAGGATTCTGGGTAACAGAACCTGGTGAGAGCCCCACAAGTCACCCCATCTTGGATTCCCCTATGCGTCTAGGTTTAAAAAATGTACAGGTTTAGTAGGTTTCCCTAGGTCCTGGATAAGCTAATGGTCAAAATACACAGCTAGGCACTTTGCAAAAAACAGCTCTGTTTTCATTGGGAAAATGTGATGTGTCCACGCTGTGTTTTGGGGCATTTCCTGTCACGAGCACTAGGCCTACCCACAGAAGTGAGGTACCATTTTTATAGGGAAACTTGGGGGAGCAATGGGTGGAAAGAAATTTGTGGCTCCTCTCAGATTCCAGAACTTTCTGTCACCGAAATGTAAGGAAAAGTGTTTTTTTGCCAAATCTTGAGGTTTGCAAAGGATTCTGGGTAACAGAACCTGGTGAGAGCCCCACAAGTCACCCCACCTTGGATTCCCCTAGGTGTCTACATTTAAAAATGCACAGGTTTGGTAGGTTTCCTCAGGTGCCGGCTGAGCTAGATGCCAAAATCCACAGCTAGGCACTTTGCAAAAAACAGCTCTGTTTTCTTTTGGAAAATGTGATGCGTCCACGTTGTGTTTTTGGGCATTTCCTGTCGTGGCCACAAGGCCTACCCAGACAAGTGAGGTACCATTTTTATCGGGAGACTTAAGGGAATGCTGGGTGGAAGGAAATGTGTGGCTGCTCCCAGATTCCAGAACTTTCTGTCACCAAAATATAAGGAAAAAGTGTTTTTTTAGCCACAATTTGAGGTTTGCAAAGGATTCTGGGTAACAGAACCTGGTGAGAGCCCCATGAGGCCAAAATCCACAGCTAGCACTTTGCAAAAAACAGCTCTGTTTTCTTTGGGAAAATGTGATGTGCCCATGTTGTGGTTTGGGGCATTTCCTGTCAAAGCCACAAGGCCTACCCACAAAAGTGAGGTACCTTTTTTATAGGGAAACTTGGGGGAGCAATGGGTGGAAGGAAATTTGTGGTTCCTCTCAGATTCCAGAACTTTCTGTCTCAGAAATGTAAGGAAAAAGTGTTTTGTTAGCCAAATGTTAAGGTTTGCAAAGGATTCTGGGTAACAGAACCTGGTGATAGCCCCTCAAGTCACCCCATCTTGGATTCCCAAAGGTGTCTACTTTTAAAAAATGCAGAGGTTTGGTAGGTTTCCTCAGGTGCCGGCTGAGCTAGAGGCCAAAATCCACAGCTAGACACGTTGCAAAAAACAGCTATGTTTTCTTTGGGAAAATGTGATGTGTCCACGTTGTGTTGTGGGGCATTTCCTGTCGCGAGCACTGGGCCTGCCCACAGAAGTGAGGTACCATATTTATCGGGAGACTTGGGGAAACACTGGATGGAAGGAAATTTGTGGCTCCTCTCAGATTCTAGAACTTTCTGTCACCAAAATGTAAGGAAAAATGTTTTTTAGCCAAATTTTGAGGTTTGCAAAGGATTCTGGGTAACAGAACCTGGTGAGAGCCCCACAAGTCACCCCATCTTGGATTCCCCTAGGTATCTAGTTCTAAAAAATGCACAGGTTTCGTAGGATTCACTAGGTTCCAGCTGAGCTACAGGCCAAAATCCACAGCCAGGCACTTTGCAAAAAAAAGATCTTTTTTCTTTGGGAAAATGTGATGTGTCCACGTTGTGTTTTGGGAGAGTTGTGGAAACAATGGGTGGAGGGAAATTTGTGGCTCCTCTCAGATTCCAGAACTTTCTGTCACCGAAATGTAAGGAAAAAGTGTTTTTTAGCCAAAGTTTGAGGTTTGCAAAGGATTCTGGGTAACAGTACCTGGTGAGAGACCCACAAGTGACCCCATCTTGGATTCCCCTAGGTGTCTAGTTCTCAAAAATGCACAGGTTTTGTAGGATTCCCTAGGTGCCAGCAGAGCTACAGGCCAAAATCCACAGCTAGGCACTTTGCAAAAAAACAGCTCTTTTTTCTTTGGGAAAATGTGATGTGTCCACGTTGTGTTTTGGAACATATCCTGTTGCGAGCACTTGGACTACCCACAGAAGTGAGGTACCATTTGTATCAGGACACCTGGGGGAATGATGGGTGGAGGGAAATTTGAGTTTTCCTCAGGTGCCGGCTGACCTGGATGCCAAAATCCACAGCTAGGCACTCTGCAAAAAAACAGCTCTGTTTTCTTTTGGAAAATGTGATGTGTCTATGTTGTGTTTTGGGGTATTTCCTGTCACGGGCAATAGGTCTACCCACACAAGTGAGGTACCATTTTTATCAGGAGACTTAGGGGAATGCTGGGTGGAAGGAAATGTGTTGCTACTCCCAGATTCCAGAACTTTCTGTCACCGAAATGTAAGGTAAAAGTGTTTTTTAGTCACATTTTGAGCTTTGCAAAGGATTCTGGGTATCAGAACCTGGTGAGAGCCCCACTAGTGACCACAGATTTGATTCCCCTACGTATCTAGTTTTAAGAAATGCACAGGTTTGGTAGGTTTCCCTAGGTGCCAGCTGAGCTAGAGGCCAAAATCCAGAGCTATGCACTTTGCAAAAAACAGCTCTGTTTTCTTTGGGAAAATGTGATGTGTCCATGTTATGTTTTGGGGCCTTTCCTGTCACAAGCACTTGGCCTTCCCACAGTAGAGAGGTACCATTTTTATAAGAAGACTTGTGGGAACAATGGGTGGAGGGAAATTTGTGGCTCCTCTCAGATTCCAGAACTTTCTGTCACCGAAATGTAAGGAAAAGTGTTTTTTTTGCCAAATTTTGAGGTTTGCAAAGGATTCTGGGTAACAGAACCTGGTGAGAGCCCCACAAGTCACCCCATCTTGGATTCCCCTATGCGTCTAGGTTTAAAAAATGTACAGGTTTAGTAGGTTTCCCTAGGTCCTGGATAAGCTAATGGTCAAAATACACAGCTAGGCACTTTGCAAAAAACAGCTCTGTTTTCATTGGGAAAATGTGATGTGTCCACGCTGTGTTTTGGGGCATTTCCTGTCACGAGCACTAGGCCTACCCACAGAAGTGAGGTACCATTTTTATAGGGAAACTTGGGGGAGCAATGGGTGGAAAGAAATTTGTGGCTCCTCTAAGCTTCCAGAACTTTCTGTCACCGAAATGTAAGGAAAAGTGTTTTTTTGCCAAATCTTGAGGTTTGCAAAGGATTCTGGGTAACAGAACCTGGTGAGAGCCCCACAAGTCACCCCACCTTGGATTCCCCTAGGTGTCTACATTTAAAAATGCACAGGTTTGGTAGGTTTCCTCAGGTGCCGGCTGAGCTAGATGCCAAAATCCACAGCTAGGCACTTTGCAAAAAACAGCTCTGTTTTCTTTTGGAAAATGTGATGTGTCCATGTTGTGTTTTGGGGTATTTCCTGTCAAGGGCACTAGGTCTACCCACACAAATGAGCTACCATGTTTATTGGGAGTTGTGGGGGAATGCTGGGTGGAAGGAAATTTGTGGCTCCTCTCAGAATCCAGAACTTTCTGTCATTGAAATATGAGGAAAAAGTGTTTTTTTATCTACATTTTGAGGTTTGCAAAGGATTCTGGGTAACATAACCTGGTGAGAGCTCCACAAGTCACCCCATCATGCTTTCCCTTAGGTGTCTACTTCTCAATAATGCACAGGTTTGGTAGGTTTCCCTTGGTGCCGGCTGAGCTAGAGGCCAAAATCCACAGCTAGGCACTTTGCAAAAAAACAGCTTTGTTTTCTTTGGGAAAATGTGATGCGTCCACGTTGTGTTTTTGGGCATTTCCTGTCGTGGCCACAAGGCCTATCCAGACAAGTGAGGTACCATTTTTATCGGGAGACTTAGGGGAATGCTGGGTGGAAGGAAATGTGTGGCTGCTCCCAGATTCCAGAACTTTCTGTCACCAAAATATAAGGAAAAAGTGTTTTTTTAGCCACAATTTGAGGTTTGCAAAGGATTCTGGGTAACAGAACCTGGTGAGAGCCCCATGAGGCCAAAATCCACAGCTAGCACTTTGCAAAAAAAACAGCTCTGTTTTCTTTGGGAAAATTTGATGTGCCCATGTTGTGGTTTGGGGCATTTCCTGTCACAGCCACAAGGCCTACCCACAAAAGTGAGGTACCATTTTTATAGGGAAACTTGGGGGAGCAATGGGTGGAAGGAAATTTGTGGTTCCTCTCAGATTCCAGAACTTTCTGTCTCAGAAATGTAAGGAAAAAGTGTTTTGTTAGCCAAATGTTAAGGTTTGCAAAGGATTCTGGGTAACAGAACCTGGTGATAGCCCCTCAAGTCACCCCATCTTGGATTCCCAAAGGTGTCTACTTTTAAAAAATGCAGAGGTTTGGTAGGTTTCCTCAGGTGCCGGCTGAGCTAGAGGCCAAAATCCACAGCTAGACACGTTGCCAAAAACAGCTATGTTTTCTTTGGGAAAATGTGATGTGTCCACGTTGTGTTGTGGGGCATTTCCTGTCGCGAGCACTGGGCCTGCCCACAGAAGTGAGGTACCATATTTATCGGGAGACTTGGGGAAACACTGGATGGAAGGAAATTTGTGGCTCCTCTCAGATTCTAGAACTTTCTGTCACCAAAATGTAAGGAAAAATGTTTTTTAGCCAAATTTTGAGGTTTGCAAAGGATTCTGGGTAACAGAACCTGGTGAGAGCCCCACAAGTCACCCCATCTTCGATTCCCCTAGGTGTCTAGTTTTAAAAAATGCACAGGTTTGGTAGGTTTCTTTAGGTGCCGGCAGAGCTGGAGGCCAAATTCCACAGCTAGGCACTTTGCAAAAAACAGCTATTTTTTCTTTGGGAAAATATGATGTGTCCATGTTGTGTTTTGGGGCGATTCCTGTTGCAAGCACTTGACCTACCCACAGAAGTGAGGTACCATTTGTATTAGGAGAGTTGTGGGAACAATGTGTGGAGGGAAATTTGTGGCTCCTCTCAGATTCCAGAACTTTCTGTCACCGAAATGTAAGGAAAAAGTGATTTTTAGCCACATTTTGAGGTTTGCAAAGGATTCTGGGTGACAGAACCTGGTGAGAGTCCCACAAGTCACCCCATCTTGGATTCCCTTAGGTGTCTAGTTTTAAAAAATGCAGAGGTTTGGTAGGTTTCCGTAGGTGCCGGCTGACATAGAGGCCAAAATCCACAGCTTGGCACTTTTGTTAAGAACTGCTCTGTTTTCTTTCGGAAAATGTGATATGTCCACGCTGTGTTTTGGGGCATTTCCTGTTTGAAGCACTAGGCCCACCAACAGAAGTAAGGTACCATTTATATCAGGAGACCTGGGGGAAGGATGGGAGGAGGGAAATTTGAGGCTCCTCTCAGATTCCAATACTTTCCGTCTCTAAAATGTAAGGAAAAAGTGTTTTTTTAGTCAAATGTTGAGCTTTGCAAAGGATTCTGGGTAACAGAACCTGGTAAGAGCCCCTCAAGTCACCCAACCTTGGATTCCCCTTGGTGTCTACATTTAAAAATGCACAGTTTTGGTTGGTTTCCTCAGGTGCCGGCTGAGCTAGATGCCAAAATCCACAGCTAAGCACTTTCCAAAAAACAGCTCCGTTTTCTTTTGGAAAATGTGATGTGTCTATGTTGTGTTTTGGGGTATTTCCTGTCACGGGCAATAGGTCTACCCACACAAGTGAGGTACCATTTTTATCAGGAGACTTCGGGGAATGCTGGGTGGAAGGAAATGTGTTGCTACTCCCAGATTCCAGAACTTTCTGTCACCAAAATGTAAGGTAAAAGTGTTTTTTTAGTCACATTTTGAGCTTTGCAAAGGATTCTGGGTAACAGAACCTGGTGAGAGCCCCACTAGTGACCACATATTGGATTCTCCTACATATCTAGTTTTAAGAAATGCACAGGTTTGGTAGGTTTCCTGTTGGACTTTTGCTTTTGCAGGGTCATCCCCAGACTTTTTTGCCTCCTGCCTCCTATATTTTTCTGACATGTTGCTGTTGGCTTTTCAACTCTGAGCACTTTACCACTGCTAACCAGTGCTAAAGTGCATATGCTCTCCTGTTTAAATTGTATGTAAGTGGTTTATCCATGATTGGCATATTTGATTTACTAGTAAGTCCTGAGTAAGGTGCACTAGAGGTGCCAGGGCCTGTAAATCAAATGCTACTAGTGGGCCTGCAGCACTGGTTGTGCCACCCACATAAGTAGCTCTGTAATCATGTCTCAGACCTGCCACTGCAGTGTCTGTATGTGTATTCTTACACTGTAAATTCGACTTGGCAAGTGTACCCACTTGCCAGGCCTAAACCTTCCCTTTCCTTACATGTAAGGCACCCCTAAGGTATGCCCTAGGTAGCCCCAAGGGCAGGGTGCAGTGTATGGATAAGGTAGGACATATAGTAATGTGGTTTATATGTCCTGACAGTGAAATACTGCCAATTTCGTTTTCACTGTTGCAAGGTCTGTCTCTCTCATAGGATAATATGGGGGCTACCTTTAAATATGATTAAAGTGTAGATTCCCCTAGAGAAGAGATGGACAGGTGGAGTTTGGGATCCCTGAACTCACAATTTAAAAATGCATCTTTTAGTAAAGTTGATTTTGAGATTGTGCGTTTGAAAATGCCACTTTTAGAAAGTGAGCATTTTCTTGCTTAAACCATTCTGTGACTCTGCCTTGTTTGTGGATTCCCTGTCTGGGTCAGTTGACAGTTGGGTTGTTTTTCACCTCACACCAGACAGTGACACAAAGGGAGCTGGGGTGTGATCTGCATTCCTGATTAGCCATCTCTGCTAGGAGGGAGGGGTGGAGTGGTCACTCTCATCTGAAAGGACTGTGCCTGCCTCTGACAATGCTGTCTCCAGCCCCCTGGTGTGTGTCTGAGGCCTTGCCTGGGCAAGGCAGGATTTCACAAGAAGGTGTGAGTCCCCTTTGAAGGAAGGTGACTTCAAAGACTAAAATGGGTATAAGAAGGGCACCCAAACTTACAAACTTTAGAAACACTTCTGGAATCAAGAGGAACCTCTGCCTGGAGAAGAGCTGATCGCTGAGGAACAAGTGCTGCCCTGCCTGTGACTGTGCTTTGTGGAGCTTTCCTGCAGTGCTGCTTCTGCCTGAGTAAGAGGGCAAAGACTGGACTTTGTGTGCCTTCCATCTTGAAGAAGAAATCTCCAAGGGCTTGATGTAGAGCTTGCCTCCTGTTGTTGAAGTCTCAGGGATAGCAAAGACTTCTTCCTGCCAGCACCTGGAGTCTCTGGAGAGACCCCTACTCTGCTCTGTGGTGCCCTTCCAGTTCCTGGGACCCTGAAAGGAGAGGCTGGCAGCCTAAGGACAAAAATACACGCACCGAGCACCGTGCGGAGAAAAGATCGACGCGAATCCGATCGCGGCTGAGAAAACGACGCGACGCCGGTTTCGCAGCTGAGA
The DNA here is from genome assembly GCF_031143425.1 of Pleurodeles waltl. Lineage (NCBI taxonomy): Eukaryota > Metazoa > Chordata > Amphibia > Caudata > Salamandridae > Pleurodeles > Pleurodeles waltl. The sequence continues at coordinate 698,213,421 of NC_090445.1, forward strand.
AACGACGCCGCAGGAAACGCGACCGAAACACCGACGCCCGGAGCAGGAGAAACGACGCGCAGCATCGCTGACGGAGGCTGAGAGATCGCACCCTGCGCCGCGGGACTTTCGGATCGTCGTGTGGCTGGCTTTTTCAACGCGCACCGCCGTGCCGAGTTGTTGTCGACGCACACAGCCGTGCAGGGTTACTTTCGACGCACACCGCCCGTGCGGGGTTATTTTTGACGCAAACCAGGTACATTTTCACGCTAGCAGCGCTAGTGTGGTGTTACAACTACCTAAAGACTCTTTTTATTTTAAACCTTTAAAAAATCATAACTTGACTTGTGTATGTTGGATTTTTGTCGTTTTGGTCTTGTTTTGTCTAGATAAATATTTCCTATTTTTCTAAACTGGTGTTGTGTCATTTTGTAGTGTTTTCATTAAGTTACTGTGTGTGTTGGTACAAATACTTTACGCCCAGCACTCTGAGGTTAAGCCTACTGCTCTGCCAAGCTACCAAGGGGGTAAGCAGGGGTTAGCTGAGGGTGATTCTCTTTTATCCTAACTAGAGTGAGGGTCCTTGCTTGAACAGGGGGTAACCTGACTGTCAACCAAAGACCCCATTTCTAACATTTCCCTAGGTGCCAGCTGAGCTAGAGTCCAAAATCCAGAGGTATGCACTTTGCAAAAAACAGCTCTGTTTTCTTTGGGAAAATGTGATGTGTCCATGTTATGTTTTGGGGTATTTCCTGTCACAAGCACTTGGCCTTCCCACAGTAGAGAGGTACCATTTTTATAAGAAGACTTGTGGGAACAATGGGTGGAGGGAAATTTGTGGCTCCTCTCAGATTCCAGAACTTTCTGTCACCGAAATGTAAGGAAAAGTGGTTTTTTTGCCAAATTTTGAGGTTTGCAAAGGATTCTGGGTAACAGAACCTGGTGAGAGCCCCACAAGTCACCCCATCTTGGATTCCCCTATGCGTCTAGGTTTAAAAAATGTACAGGTTTAGTAGGTTTCCCTAGGTCCTGGATAAGCTAATGGTCAAAATACACAGCTAGGCACTTTGCAAAAAACAGCTCTGTTTTCATTGGGAAAATGTGATGTGTCCACGCTGTGTTTTGGGGCATTTCCTGTCACGAGCACTAGGCCTACCCACAGAAGTGAGGTACCATTTTTATAGGGAAACTTGGGGGAGCAATGGGTGGAAAGAAATTTGTGGCTCCTCTTAGATTCCAGAACTTTCTGTCACCGAAATGTAAGGAAAAGTGTTTTTTTGCCAAATCTTGAGGTTTGCAAAGGATTCTGGGTAACAGAACCTGGTGAGAGCCCCACAAGTCACCCCACCTTGGATTCCCATAGGTGTCTACATTTAAAAATGCACAGGTTTGGTAGGTTTCCTCAGGTGCCGGCTGAGCTAGATGCCAAAATCCACAGCTAGGCACTTTGCAAAAAACAGCTCTGTTTTCTTTTGGAAAATGTGATGTGTCCATGTTGTGTTTTGGGGTATTTCCTGTCAAGGGCACTAGGTCTACCCACACAAATGAGCTACCATGTTTATTGGGAGTTGTGGAGGAATGCTGGGTGGAAGGAAATTTGTGGCTCCTCTCAGAATCCAGAACATTCTGTCATTGAAATATGAGGAAAAAGTGTTTTTTTATCTACATTTTGAGGTTTGCAAAGGATTCTGGGTAACATAACCTGGTGAGAGCTCCACAAGTCACCCCATCATGCTTTCCCTTAGGTGTCTACTTCTCAATAATGCACAGGTTTGGTAGGTTTCCCTTGGTGCCGGCTGAGCTAGAGGCTAAAATCCACAGCTAGGCACTTTGCAAAAAAACAGCTTTGTTTTCTTTGGGAAAATGTGATGCATCCACGTTGTGTTTTTGGGCATTTCCTGTCGTGGCCACAAGGCCTACCCAGACAAGTGAGGTACCATTTTTATCGGGAGACTTAGGGGAATGCTGGGTGGAAGGAAATGTGTGGCTGCTCCCAGATTCCAGAACTTTCTGTCACCAAAATATAAGGAAAAAGTGTTTTTTTAGCCACAATTTGAGGTTTGCAAAGGATTCTGGGTAACAGAACCTGGTGAGAGCCCCATGAGGCCAAAATCCACAGCTAGCACTTTGCAAAAAACAGCTCTGTTTTCTTTGGGAAAATGTGATGTGCCCATGTTGTGGTTTGGGGCATTTCCTGTCACAGCCACAAGGCCTACCCACAAAAGTGAGGTACCATTTTTATAAGGAAACTTGGGGGAGCAATGGGTGGAAGGAAATTTGTGGTTCCTCTCAGATTCCAGAACTTTCTGTCTCAGAAATGTAAGGAAAAAGTGTTTTGTTAGCCAAATGTTAAGGTTTGCAAAGGATTCTGGGTAACAGAACCTGGTGATAGCCCCTCAAGTCACCCCATCTTGGATTCCCAAAGGTGTCTACTTTTAAAAAATGCAGAGGTTTGGTAGGTTTCCTCAGGTGCCGGCTGAGCTAGAGGCCAAAATCCACAGCTAGACACGTTGCCAAAAACAGCTATGTTTTCTTTGGGAAAATGTGATGTGTCCACGTTGTGTTGTGGGGCATTTCCTGTCGCGAGCACTGGGCCTGCCCACAGAAGTGAGGTACCATATTTATCGGGAGACTTGGGGAAACACTGGATGGAAGGAAATTTGTGGCTCCTCTCAGATTCTAGAACTTTCTGTCACCAAAATGTAAGGAAAAATGTTTTTTAGCCAAATTTTGAGGTTTGCAAAGGATTCTGGGTAACAGAACCTGGCGAGAGCCCCACAAGTCACCCCATCTTCGATTCCCCTAGGTGTCTAGTTTTAAAAAATGCACAGGTTTGGTAGGTTTCTTTAGGTGCCGGCAGAGCTGGAGGCCAAATTCCACAGCTAGGCACTTTGCAAAAAACAGCTATTTTTTCTTTGGGAAAATATGATGTGTCCATGTTGTGTTTTGGGGCGATTCCTGTTGCAAGCACTTGACCTACCCACAGAAGTGAGGTACCATTTGTATTAGGAGAGTTGTGGGAACAATGTGTGGAGGGAAATTTGTGGCTCCTCTCAGATTCCAGAACTTTCTGTCACCGAAATGTAAGGAAAAAGTGTTTTTTAGCCACATTTTGAGGTTTGCAAAGGATTCTGGGTGACAGAACCTGGTGAGAGACCCACAAGTCACCCCATCTTGGATTCCCTTAGGTGTCTAGTTTTAAAAAATGCAGAGGTTTGGTAGGTTTCCGTAGGTGCCGGCTGACATAGAGGCCAAAATCCACAGCTTGGCACTTTTGTTAAGAACTGCTCTGTTTTCTTTCGGAAAATGTGATATGTCCACGCTGTGTTTTGGGGCATTTCCTGTTTGAAGCACTAGGCCCACCCACAGAAGTAAGGTACCATTTATATCAGGAGACCTGGGGGAAGGATGGGAGGAGGGAAATTTGAGGCTCCTCTCAGATTCCAATACTTTCCGTCTCTAAAATGTAAGGAAAAAGTGTTTTTTTAGTCAAATGTTGAGCTTTGCAAAGGATTCTGGGTAACAGAACCTGGTAAGAGCCCCTCAAGTCACCCAACCTTGGATTCCCCTTGGTGTCTACATTTAAAAATGCACAGTTTTGGTTGGTTTCCTCAGGTGCCGGCTGAGCTAGATGCCAAAATCCACAGCTAAGCACTTTCCAAAAAACAGCTCCGTTTTCTTTTGGAAAATGTGATGTGTCTATGTTGTGTTTTGGGGTATTTCCTGTCACGGGCAATAGGTCTACCCACACAAGTGAGGTACCATTTTTATCAGGAGACTTCGGGGAATGCTGGGTGGAAGGAAATGTGTTGCTACTCCCAGATAACAGAACTTTCTGTCACCAAAATGTAAGGTAAAAGTGTTTTTTTAGTCACATTTTGAGCTTTGCAAAGGATTCTGGGTAACAGAACCTGGTGAGAACCCCACTAGTGACCACATATTGGATTCTCCTACATATCTAGTTTTAAGAAATGCACAGGTTTGGTAGGTTTCCCTAGGTGCCAGCTGAGCTAGAGGCCAAAATCCAGAGGTATGCACTTTGCAAAAAACAGCTCTGTTTTCTTTGGGAAAATGTGATGTGTCCATGTTTTGTTTTGCGGCATTTCCTGTCACAAGCACTTGGCCTTCCCACAGTAGAGAGGTACCATTTTTATAAGAAGACTTGTGGGAACAATGGGTGGAGGGAAATTTGTGGCTCCTCTCAGATTCCAGAACTTTCTGTCACCGAAATGTAAGGAAAAGTGTTTTTTTTGCCAAATTTTGAGGTTTGCAAAGGATTCTGGGTAACAGAACCTGGTGAGAGCCCCACAAGTCACCCCATCTTGGATTCCCCTATGCGTCTAGGTTTAAAAAATGTACAGGTTTAGTAGGTTTCCCTAGGTCCTGGATAAGCTAATGGTCAAAATACACAGCTAGGCACTTTGCAAAAAACAGCTCTGTTTTCATTGGGAAAATGTGGTGTCCACGCTGTGTTTTGGGGCATTTCCTATCACGAGCACTAGGCCTACCCACAGAAGTGAGGTACCATTTTTATAGGGAAACTTGGGGGAGCAATGGGTGGAAAGAAATTTGTGGCTCCTCTCAGATTCCAGAACTTTCTGTCACCGAAATGTAAGGAAAAGTGTTTTTTTGCCAAATCTTGAGGTTTGCAAAGGATTCTGGGTAACAGAACCTGGAGAGCCCCACAAGTCACCCCACCTTGGATTCCCCTAGGTGTCTACATTTAAAAATGCACAGGTTTGGTAGGTTTCCTCAGGTGCCGGCTGAGCTAGATGCCAAAATCCACAGCTAGGCACTTTGCAAAAAACAGCTCTGTTTTCTTTTGGAAAATGTGATGTGTCCATGTTGTGTTTTGGGGTATTTCCTGTCAAGGGCACTAGGTCTACCCACACAAATGAGCTACCATGTTTATTGGGAGTTGTGGGGGAATGCTGGGTGGAAGGAAATTTGTGGCTCCTCTCAGAATCCAGAACTTTCTGTCATTGAAATATGAGGAAAAAGTGTTTTTTTATCTACATTTTGAGGTTTGCAAAGGATTCTGGGTAACATAACCTGGTGAGAGCTCCACAAGTCACCCCATCATGCTTTCCCTTAGGTGTCTACTTCTCAATAATGCACAGGTTTGGTAGGTTTCCCTTGGTGCCGGCTGAGCTAGAGGCCAAAATCCACAGCTAGGCACTTTGCAAAAAAACAGCTTTGTTTTCTTTGGGAAAATGTGATGCGTCCACGTTGTGTTTTTGGGCATTTCCTGTCGTGGCCACAAGGCCTACCCAGACAAGTGAGGTACCATTTTTATCGGGAGACTTAGGGGAATGCTGGGTGGAAGGAAATGTGTGGCTGCTCCCAGATTCCAGAACTTTCTGTCACCAAAATATAAGGAAAAAGTGTTTTTTTAGCCACAATTTGAGGTTTGCAAAGGATTCTGGGTAACAGAACCTGGTGAGAGCCCCATGAGGCCAAAATCCACAGCTAGCACTTTGCAAAAAACAGCTCTGTTTTCTTTGGGAAAATGTGATGTGCCCATGTTGTGGTTTGAGGCATTTCCTGTCACAGCCACAAGGCCTACCCACAAAAGTGAGGTACCATTTTTATAGGGAAACTTGGGGGAGCAATGGGTGGAAGGAAATTTGTGGTTCCTCTCAGATTCCAGAACTTTCTGTCTCAGAAATGTAAGGAAAAAGTGTTTTGTTAGCCAAATGTTAAGGTTTGCAAAAGATTCTGGGTAACAGAACCTGGTGATAGCCCCTCAAGTCACCCCATCTTGGATTCCCAAAGGTGTCTACTTTTAAAAAATGCAGAGGTTTGGTAGGTTTCCTCAGGTGCCGGCTGAGCTAGAGGCCAAAATCCACAGCTAGACACGTTGCAAAAAACAGCTATGTTTTCTTTGGGAAAATGTGATGTGTCCACGTTGTGTTGTGGGGCATTTCCTGTCGCGAGCACTGGGCCTGCCCACAGAAGTGAGGTACCATATTTATTGGGAGACTTGGGGAAACACTGGATGGAAGGAAATTTGTGGCTCCTCTCAGATTCTAGAACTTTCTGTCACCAAAATGTAAGGAAAAATGTTTTTTAGCCAAATTTTGAGGTTTGCAAAGGATTCTGGGTAACAGAACCTGGTGAGAGCCCCACAAGTCACCCCATCTTCGATTCCCCTAGGTGTCTAGTTTTAAAAAATGCACAGGTTTGGTAGGTTTCTTTAGGTGCCGGCAGAGCTGGAGGCCAAATTCCACAGTTAGGCACTTTGCAAAAAACAGCTATTTTTTCTTTGGGAAAATATGATGTGTCCATGTTGTGTTTTGGGGCATTTCCTGTTGCAAGCACTTGACCTACCCACAGAAGTGAGGTACCATTTGTATTAGGAGAGTTGTGGGAACAATGTGTGGAGGGAAATTTGTGGCTCCTCTCAGATTCCAGAACTTTCTGTCACCGAAATGTAAGGAAAAAGTGTTTTTTAGCCACATTTTGAGGTTTGCAAAGGATTCTGGGTGACAGAACCTGGTGAGAGACCCACAAGTCACCCCATCTTGAATTCCCTTAGGTGTCTAGTTTTAAAAAATGCAGAGGTTTGGTAGGTTTCCGTAGGTGCCGGCTGACATAGAGGCCAAAATCCACAGCTTGGCACTTTTGTTAAGAACTGCTCTGTTTTCTTTCGGAAAATGTGATATGTCCACGCTGTGTTTTGGGGCATTTCCTGTTTGAAGCACTAGGCCCACCCACAGAAGTAAGGTACCATTTATATCAGGAGACCTGGGGGAATGATGGGAGGAGGGAAATTTGAGGCTCCTCTCAGATTCCAATACTTTCTGTCTCTAAAATGTAAGGAAAAAGTGTTTTTTTAGTCAAATGTTGAGGTTTGCAAAGGATTCTGGGTAACAGAACCTGGTAAGAGCCCCTCAAGTCACCCAACCTTGGATTCCCCTTGGTGTCTACATTTAAAAATGCACAGTTTTGGTTGGTTTCCTCAGGTGCCGGCTGAGCTAGATGCCAAAATCCACAGCTAAGCACTTTCCAAAAAACAGCTCTGTTTTCTTTTGGAAAATGTGATGTGTCTATGTTGTGTTTTGGGGTATTTCCTGTCACGGGCAATAGGTCTACCCACACAAGTGAGGTACCATTTTTATCAGGAGACTTCGGGGAATGCTGGGTGGAAGGAAATGTGTTGCTACTCCCAGATTCCAGAACTTTCTGTCACCAAAATGTAAGGTAAAAGTGTTTTTTTAGTCACATTTTGAGCTTTGCAAAGGATTCTGGGTAACAGAACCTGGTGAGAGCCCCACTAGTGACCATATATTGGATTCTCCTACGTATCTAGTTTTAAGAAATGCACAGGTTTGGTAGGTTTCCCTAGGTGCCAGCTGAGCTAGAGGCCAAAATCCAGAGGTATGCACTTTGCAAAAAACAGCTCTGTTTTCTTTGGGAAAATGTGATGTGTCCATTTTATGTTTTGGGGCATTTCCTGTCACAAGCACCTGGCCTTCCCACAGTAGAGAGGTACCATGTTTATAAGAAGACTTGTGGAAACAATGGGTGGAGGGAAATTTGTGGCTCCTCTCAGATTCCAGAACTTTCTGTCACTGAAATGTAAGGAAAAGTGTTCTTTTTGCCAAATTTTGAGGTTTGCAAAGGATTCTGGGTAACAGAACCTGGTGAGAGCCCCACAAGTCACCCCATCTTGGATTCCCCTATGCGTCTAGGTTTAAAAAATTTACAGGTTTAGTAGGTTTCCCTAGGTCCTGGATAAGCTAATGGTCAAAATACACAGCTAGGCACTTTGCAAAAAACAGCTCTGTTTTCATAGGGAAAATGTGATGTGTCCACGCTGTGTTTTGGGGCATTTCCTGTCACGAGCACTAGGCCTACCCACAGAAGTGAGGTACCTTTTTTATAGGGAAACTTGGGGGAGCAATGGGTGGAAAGAAATTTGTGGCTCCTCTCAGATTCCAGAACTTTCTGTCACCGAAATGTAAGGAAAAGTGTTTTTTTGCCAAATCTTGAGGTTTGCAAAGGATTCTGGGTAACAGAACCTGGTGAGAGCCCCACAAGTCACCCCACCTTGGATTCCCCTAGGTGTCTACATTTAAAAATGCACAGGTTTGATAGGTTTCCTCAGGTGCCGGCTGAGCTAGATGCCAAAATCCACAGCTAGGCACTTTGCAAAAAACAGCTCTGTTTTCTTTTGGAAAATGTGATGTGTCCATGTTGTGTTTTGGGGTATTTCCTGTCAAGGGCACTAGGTCTACCCACACAAATGAGCCACCATGTTTATTGGGAGTTGTGGGGGAATGCTGGGTGGAAGGAAATTTGTGGCTCCTCTCAGAATCCAGAACTTTCTGTCATTGAAATATGAGGAAAAAGTGTTTTTTTATCTACATTTTGAGGTTTGCAAAGGATTCTGGGTAACATAACCTGGTGAGAGCTCCACAAGTCACCCCATCATGCTTTCCCTTAGGTGTCTACTTCTTAATAATGCACAGGTTTGGTAGGTTTCCATAGGTGCCGGCTGAGCTAGAGGCCAAAATCCACAGCTAGGCACTTTGCAAAAAAACAGCTTTGTTTTCTTTGGGAAAATGTGATGCGTCCACGTTGTGTTTTTGGGCATTTCCTGTCGTGGCCACAAGGGCTACCCAGACAAGTGAGGTACCATTTTTATCGGGAGACTTAGGGGAATGCTGGGTTGAAAGAAATGTGTGGCTGCTCCCAGATTCCAGAACTTTCTGTCACTGAAATGTAAGGAAAAAGTGTTTTTTAGCCACATTATCAGGGTTGCAAAGTATTCCGGGTAACAGAACCTGGTGAGAGCCCCACAAGTCACCCCATTTTGGATTCTCCTACGTGTCTAGTTTTAAAAAATGCACAGGTTTGGTACGTTTCCCTAGGTGTCAGCTGAGCTAGAGGCTAAAATCCAGAGCTAGGCACTTTGCAAAAAACAGCTCTGTTTTCTTTGGGAAAATGTGATGTGTCCATGTTAAGTTTTGGGGCATTTCCTGTCGCAAGCACTTAGCATTCCCACAGTAGAGAGGTACCATTTTTATAAGAAGACTTGTGGGAACAATGGTTGGAGGGAAATGTGTGGCTCCTCTCAGATTCCAGAACTTTCTGTCCCCGAAATGTAAGGAAAAAGTTTTTTTGCCACATTTTTAGGTTTGCAAAGGATTTTGGGTAACAGAACCTGGTGAGAGCCTCACAAGTCACCCCATCTTGGATTCCCCTAGGTGTCTAGTTTGCAAAAATGCACAGGCTTGGTAGGTTTCCCTAGGTGCCAGATGAGCTAGAGGCCAAAATCCGCAGCTAGGCACTTTGCAAAAAACAGCTCTGTTTTCATTGGGAAAATGTGATGTGCCCACGCTGTGTTTTGGGGCATTTCCTGTCAAGAGCACTAGGCCTAACCACAGAAGTAAGGGACCATTTTTATAGGGAAACTTGGGGGAGCAATGGGTGGAAGGAAATTTGTGGCTCCTCTCGGATTCCAGAACTTTCTGTCTCCGAAATGTAAGGAAAAAGTGTTTTTTTAGCCAAATGTTGAGGTTTGCACAGGATTCTGGGTAACAGAACCTGGTGATAGCCCCTGAAATCACCCCATCTTGGATTCCCAAAGGTGTCTACTTTTCAAAACTGTAGAGGTTTAGTAGGTTTCCTTAGGTGCCGGCTGAGCTAGAGGCCAAAATCCACAGCTAGGCACTTTGCAAAAAACAGCTATGTTTTCTTTTGGAAAATGTGATGTGTCCATGTTGTGCTTTGGGGTATTTCCTGTCACGGGCACTAGGCCTACCCACACAAATGGGGTATCATGTTTATCGGGGGTTGTGGGGGAATACTGGGTGGAAGGAAATTTGTGGCTCCTCTCAGATTCCAGAACTTTCTGCCATCGAAATGTGAAGAAAAAGTGTTTTTTCAATCCACATTTTGTAGTTTGCAAAGGATTCTGGGTAGCATAACCTGGTGAGAGCCCCACAAGTCACCCCATTATGGTTTCCCTTAGGTGTCTACTTCTCAATAATGCACAGGTTTGGTATGTTTCCTGTTAGAAATGGGGTCTTTGGTTGACAGTCAGGTTACCCCCTGTTCAAGCAAGGACCCTCACTCTTGTCAAGGTAAAAGAGAATCACCCTCAGCTATCCCCTGCTTACCCCATTGGTAGCTTGGCAGAGCAGTGGGCTTAACTTCAGAGTGCTAGGTGAAAATATTTGTACCAATACATACAGTAACTTAATGAAAACACTACAAAATGACACAACACCAGTTTAGAAAAATAGGAAATATTTATCTAAACAAAACAAGACCAAAACGACAAAAATCCAACATACACAAGTCAAGTTATGAATTTTTAAAGAATAAACTAAAAAATAGCGCTAAGAAACAAAAATGCCTCGATGAGGTGTTAACACGGTGTCATGACAGAGTCGTTTCCCAACAAGCCGACACCAGCGGCGCCGGACACGGAGTTGCGTAGACCCCCAAGTACAGTACCTTTGGTGAAGAGTGAAAACAAGCCGATGCGCTAAGTCGGGGATCGCAGCATCTGTGCGAAACGCTGAATCCGTGCACCTCGAGCGGCATCGGTCACGACGTGGTGCGGCGACTTCCACGGAGTTGCGGACTTCAGCGGGGCTGCAGCGGCGTCGGGCTTGCGAAGAGCGTCACGTTCCAGCGAAGGTCACGGCATCAGGTGCAGGCAGCGTCCCCGGATTCAGCAGTGGCGTCGGTCCGGAGTCTTCTGAAGTCGATTTCCTTGGATTTCCACCAGCTTTCCTTTCAAGGGCCCAGGGACTGGATAGGGCACCACTTGACATAGCAGGAGTCTCTCCAGAGACTCCCGGTGCTGGCAGAGAGAAGTCTTTGCTGTCCCTGAGACTTCAAACAACAGGAGGCAAGCTCTAAATCAAGCCCTTGGAGATTTCTTCACAAGATGGAAGGCACACAAAGTCCAATCTTTGCCCTCTTACTCTGGCAGAAGCAGCAACTGCAGGGTAGCTCCACAAAGCACAGTCACAGGCAGGGCAGCACTTCTCCTCAGCTCTTAAGCTCTTCTCCAGGCAGAGGTTCCTTCTTGTTTCCAGAAGTGTTGTAAAGTCTGTGGTTTTGGGTGCCCTTCTTATACCCAGTTTCTCCTTTGAAGTAGGCCTACTTCAAAGAAAAGTCTCTTTGGAATGTGAAATCCTGACTTGCCCAGGCCAGGCCCCAGAGGGGGTTGGAGACTGCATTGTGTGAGGGCAGGCACAGCCCTTTCAGGTGCGAACGACCACTCCTTCCCTCCCTCCTAGCACAGATGGCTCATCAGGATATGCGGGCTACACCCCAGCTCCCTTTGTGTCACTGTCTAGTGTGAGGTGCAACCAGCCCAACTGTCAAACTGACCCAGACAGGAAATCCACAAACAGGCAGAGTCACAGAAATGGTATAAGCAAGAAAATGCTCACTTTCTAAAAGTGGCATTTTCAAACGCACAACCTTAAAATCAACTTTACTAAAAGATGTATTTTTAAATTGTGAGCTCAGAGACCCCAAACTCCACATGTCCATTCGCTCCCGAAGGGAATCTACACTTTAATCAGATTTAAAGGTAGCCCCCATGTTAACCTATGAGAGGGACAGGCCTTGCAACAGTGAAAAACTAATTTAGCAATATTTCACTGTCAGGACATATAAAACACATTACTATATGTCCCACCTTAACCATACACTGCACCCCGCCCTGGGGGCTACCTAGGGCCTACCTTAGGGGTATCTGACACATAAGAAAAGGGAAGATTTAGGCCTGGTAAGTGGGTACACTTGCCAAGTCGAATTTACAGGTAAAACTGCACGCACAGACAAAGCAATGGCAGGTCTGAGTCATGATTACAGAGCTACTTATGTGGGTGGCACAACCAGTGCTGCAGGCCCACTAGTAGCATTTGATTTACAGGCCCTGGCACCTCTATTGCACTTTACTAGGGACTTACTAGTAAATCAAATATGCCAATCATGGATAAACCAATCACATCCACATTTTGTAAAGGAGCACTTGCACTTTAGCACTGATTAGCAGTAGTAAAGTGCCCAGAGTAACAAAAACAGCAAAATCAGAGTCCAGCTCACATCAACAACCTGGGGAACAGAGGCAAAAAGTTAAGGGAGACCATGCCAAGGATGAAAAGTCTAACATTTCCCTAGGTGCCGGCTGAGATAGAGGCCAAAATCCACAGCTAGGCACTTTGCAAAATACAGCTCTGTTTTATTTGGGAAAATGTGATGTGTCCACGTTGTGTTGTGGGGCATTTCCTGTTGCGAGCAGTAGGCCTGCCCACAGAAGTTAGGTACCATTTTTATCGGGAGACTTGGGGGAACCCTGAATGGAAGGAAATTTGTGGCTCCTCTCAGATTCTAGAACTATCTGTCACCGAAATGTGAGGAAAAAATATTTGTTTAGTGACATTTTAAGGTTTGCAAAGGATTCTGGGTAACAGAACCTGGTGAGAACCCCACAAGTCACCCCATCTTGGATTCCCCTACATGTCTAGTTTTAAAAAATGCACAGGTTTGGTAGGTTTCCCTAGGTGCCAGCTGAGCTAGCGCCCAAATTCCAGAGCTAGGCACTTTTAAAAAAACAGCTCTGTTTTCTTTGGGAAAATGCGATGTGTACATGTTATGTTTTGGAGCATTTCCTGTCGCAAGCACTTGGCCTTCCCACAGTAGAGAGGTACCATGTTTATAAGAAGACTTGTGGAAACAATGGGTGGAGGGATATTTGTGGCTCCTCTCAGAGTCCAGAACTTTCTGTCACCAAAATGTAAGTAAAAGGGTTTTTTTGCCAAATTTGGAGGTTTCCAAAGGATTCTGGGTAACAGAACCTGGTCACAGCCCCACAAGACACCCCATCTTGTGTTCCCCTCAGTTTCTAATTTTAAAAAATGCACAGGTGTGGTAGGTTTCCCTAGGTGCCAGATGAGCTAGAGGCCAAAATCCATAGTTAGGCACTTTGCAAAAAACAGCTCTGTTTTCATTGGGAAAATGTGATGTGTCCATGCTGTGTTTTGGGGCATTTCCTGTCATGAGCACTAGGCCTAACCACAGAAGTGAGGTACCATTTTTATAGGGAAACTTGGGGGAGCAATGGGTGGAAGGAAATTTGTGGCTCCTCTCAGATTCCAGAACTTTCTGTCTCCGAAATGTAAGGAAAAAGTGTTTTTTTAGCCAAATGTTGAGGTTTGCAAAGGATTCTGGGTAACAGAACCTGGTGATAGCTCCTCAAGTCACCCCATCTTGGATTCCCAAAGGTGTCTACTTTTAAACAAATGCAGAGGTTTGGTAGGTTTCCTCAGGTGCCGGCTGAGCTAGAGGCCAAAATCCACAGCTAGGCACTTTGCAAAAACAGCTATGTTTTCTTTGGGAAAATGTAATGTGCCCATGTTGTGGTTTGGGGCATTTCTTGTCATGGCCACAAAACCTACCCACAAAAGTGAGGTACCATGTTTATCAGCATATGTGGGGCAATGCTGGGTGGAGGAAATTAGTGTCTCTTCTCAGACTCCAGAACTTTCTGTCACCAAAATTTGAGGAAAAAGTGCTTTTTCAGTGATATTTTAAGGTTTGCAAAGGGTTCTGGGTAACAGAACCTGGTGAGAGTCCCACAAGTCACCCAATCTTGGATTCCGCTAGGTGTTTAGTTTTAAAAAATGCACAGGTTTGGTAGGGTTCCCTAAGTGCCGGCTCAGTTACATGCCAAAATCCACAGCTAGGCACTTTCCAAAAAACAGTTCTGTTTTCTTGCGAAAAAGTGATGCGCCCATGTTGTATTTTGGGGCATTTCCTGTTATGGGTGCTAGGCCTGCCCACACAAGAGAGGTCCCATTTTTATCGGGAGACTTGGGGAAACGCTGGGTGGAAGGAAATTAGTGTCTCCTTTCTGATTCCAGAACTTTCTTTCTCCATAATGTAAGGACAAAATGTTTTTTTGCCAAATTTTGAGGTTTGCAAGGGATTCTGGGTGACATAACCTGGTGATAGCACCACAAGTCACCCCATCTTCGATTTCCGTAGGTGTCTAGTTTTAAAAAATACACAGGTTTGATAGGTTTTCCTAGGTGCCGGCTGAGCTAGAGGTCAAAATCCACAGCTAGGCACTTTGCAAAAAACAGCTCTGTTTTCTTTGGGAAAATGTGATGTGTCCACATTGTGTTGTGGGGGCATTTCCTGTCGTGAGCACTAGGCCTGCCCACACAAGAGAGGTGCCATTTTTATCGGGAGACTTGGGGAAATGCTGGGTGGAAGGAAATTAGTGGCTCCTCTCCGATTCCAGAACTTTCTTTCACCAAAATGTAAGGAAAAAATGTTTTTTAGCCACATTTTGAGGTTTACAAAGGATTCGGGGTAACAGAACCTGTTGAGAGCCCCACAAGTCACCCCATCTTGTGTTCCCCTAGGTGTCTAGTTTAAAAAAATGCACAGGTTTGGTAGGTTTCTTTAGGTGCCGGCAGAGCTAGAGGCCAAATTCAACAGCTAGGCACTTTGCAAAAAACAGCTCTGTTTTCTTTGGGAAAATGTGATGCGCCCACATTGGGGGTCATTCTGACCTCGGCGGTAAAAGGCCCTTACCGCCAGTCAGAAGACCGCCATAACACCGCCGCGGCCGCGGTTAACCGCCACGGTCATTCTGACCCACAACGGCCAAACCTCCAAAATTCCGTCCTCCACTGCAGGCCGCCACATCAGCGGGCAGCGATAAACTGGAGATGACCAAACCTGCACCGTCACGCCAACAGAAATACGCCCATGCCATTACGACCCACGAATCCACACGGCGGTCATTCAAACGCGGTATTCCATTGGCGGTACACACCGCCGCGGTCAGAATACACACACATCACCAAAACACAGCCACATTGGACAATTTGAAATACACACACCTGATACACATACACACACCACTCCCACACAATCAACCAACTATAAAACACACACCCACATCACCCACAAACCCCTGCGACCAGAATTACTGAGAGAAGGAGAGAGAGACACAGCAGACAATCCAAAGCAAGACACACTGAGGCACACTACACCATCACACACACCACATAGTAGCACAAAGCACCACTCACCAACATACTTATCATCACATACACCACCCCACACCACACCCACACCACCCCATGGCACCCCAAAGGCACCCACGCTTTTCGGACCAAGAACTCCGGGTCATGGTGGAGGAAATCCTAAGAGTGGAACCCCAGCTCTTCGGCTCGCAGGTGCAGCACACCAGTATAGCTAGGAAGGCGGAGCTATGGCAGCGGATCGTGGACAGGGTCAACGCGGTGGGACAGCATCCCAGGAATAGGGAGGACATACGCAAAAGATGGAACGACCTACGGGGAAGGTCCGATCGATGGTCTCCAGGCACAACATCGCGGTCCAGAAGACTGGCGGCGGACCCCCACCCACCCCTCCCGAATTCACATCGTGGGAGCAAGACGTCTTGAACATCCTGCATCCTCAGGGCCTCGCAGGAGTAGCCGGAGGAATGGACTCTGGTAAGTCCAATCTCAACTACTATATCCCCCCCACCCCACCAGCATGCCAACCCACACCCCCACCCTCACCCCCAACCCCCCAGCACACATCCTCCCTGACAATGTCTCACCAGCACAACCCACCCATCCCAACACCAACTCCTGCATGCCAACACAAATCATGGGCACCCATCACCTAAGCATGACCACTGCACTAACCCCCCCCCCCCTAACTACCCTCACAACACCTCCCTCAAGGGAATGCCTGCACTGGGGGACAAGGGCACCCATAACACGCACGCTATTGCACACACAGAAACAATAACCAAACTCTCTTACCCCATGCAGGACCCGAACGACAACACACCAGCCAGGAGGGTCCAGAAGTGTCCATCCCACCCCCGGAACAGGCCCACACTGAGGATAGCAGCTCTGTCGACAGTGAACCTGATGACCAGCCCGGACCATCGGGGACCTCTGGGCAGTCGGTTCCCCTCAGGCAGCCACAGGCCACACCAGACCCGACCCCCTCTGCCAACACCAGCACAGCTCCCACCGAGCGGGCCCATGCCTCTGTCTCTAGGACAGCTCAATCAGCGGTGTGTCCGCCACTACAGGGCACCCAGGCTAACCCAACACCACAACAACAACAGGGACCTGGGGGCAGTGGTAGCGGGCACACCGGCCAGGGGACAGAGGCCGGGGGAAACCGGGCAGCTCGGAGGGCTGCTGTGCGACAGGGGGGGGAGGAGAGGCCCAGGGAACCCACTCTCCAAGAGGCCCTCACCACCATCATGGGGGCATACCACCACTCCCAAGAAACGATGGCGACGGTACTGGCCAGGTTCACTGAGATCCAGGCACAGCAGGAAGAACGCTACATGGGGTTCAGGGAGGAGCTGAGAATCATCGGGACCGCAATGGGGACCATCGTCCTGGCCCTCCACAGGATAGAGGACGCGTTGCGGGACCATGGTGCACCACACAGGGCCCCTGTCACTAGGCCGGACCAGGAACAGCCTACCACCTCCGCCGGCGCTAGTGGACAGGAGGTCCCAACACCACGCCCCCCAGAACCCCACCTCCTGCTGAAGAACAACCACCCCGTAAGAGGAGCCTGAGACCAAAAAAAAAGACAGAGTAGGATGTCAAGACCCCCGCCAGCAGGACATACCCCCTCAAGTCTTCCCACTGTCCCACATTGCCACCCTGTCCAACCATGAACTGCCTATGCTCCATCCTTCCACAGGCAAAAGAACAATGCACCTGTGAGACTGAGAACTGGACTCTGCCATGGATATTCCTCCACCCCCACCCATCACCCTTAGAATCACATGTACCGATATCTAGCACTGTAAATAAATCACATTTTGCACACAAATCTGTTTTGAGTCATGCTGTATTATTAACAAATGTATTACATATTACTGTTCAATTTCTGTTCTGTCAATTAGTCATGACAACATACCAATGTCAATACGCTGTATTTCATTGGCGAACCAAGCAGAAGTCAGGTACTGAGTCAGACAGCACTGAGAAGGGAAGGGAAAGGCAAAATTTAATGAAAAACATCTGTGGGGAACTACAGAAAGTACAGATGCAGGAGGCTATAAGCAATTGTAAAATGGCGTGGGTGATTCTTACCTGGGTGTTACTGGAAATACTGTTGTATCACTCTGTCCCTATTGTCTGTGTCGTCCTCAGAGTCTTCCTTCTCTTCACTCTCCACAGGCTCCACGGCTTCTACAACACCACCATCTGGACCATCCTCCTGCAGGAAAGGCACCTGGCGTCGCAAAGCCAGGTTGTGGAGCATACAGCACGCCACGATGATATGGCACACCTTCTTTGGTGAGTACATTAGGGATCCACCTGTCATATGCAGGCACCTAAATCTGGCCTTCAGGAGCCCAAAGGTTCGCTCAATCACCCTCCTAGTACGCCCATGGGCCTCATTGTACCGTTCCTCTGCCCTGGTCCTGGGATTCCTCACTGGGGTCAATAGCCACGGCAGGTTGGGGTAACCAGAGTCACCTATTAGCCACACACGCTGTCTCTGTAGCTGTTCCATCACATAGGGAATGCTGCTATTTCGCATCACATACGCGTCATGCACTGACCCAGGGAACTTGGCATTCACATGGGAGATGTACTGGTCAGCCAAACAGACCACCTGGATATTCATTGAATGGTAATTCTTCCTGTTCCTGTACACCTGTTCATCGTCATTTGGGGGGACTAAAGCCACATGGGTTCCATCAATTGCACCAATGATGTTGGGGATGTGTCCAAGGGCATAGAAATCAGCTTTCACTGTAGGCAAATCACCCTCCTCTGGGAAAATTATGTAGCTCCGCATGAGTTTCATCAGGGCAGACAACACTCTGGATAAGATCTTGGAAAACATAGGCTGAGACATCCCAGATGACATGGCCACTGTTGTCTGGAATGAGCCAGTTGCAAAGAAATGGAGGACTGACAGAACCTGCACCAGAGGGGGAATTCCTGTGGGTTGGCGGATGGGGGACATCAGGGCTGGCTCCAGCTGGGCACACAGTTCATGGATGGAGGCACGGTCAAGTCGGTATCGTAGTATTATATGGCGTTCTTCCATTGTCGACAGGTCCACCAGCGGCCGGTACACGCGAGGATTCCTCCTTCTCATCGCTAGTCCCAGCGGACGGTGCCTAGGAAGGAGAATATGGAGTACAGAGTCAATCCACTCACAGGTACGTACAACACAGCTTGCACAGTACAGGTAAATGTATGGTTTGATATGTTTGTATGTGTGCCATTGCAAGGCCTAGGCCTGTGTGACGCATTAGAAATTAAGCCATGTGGGCCCTTGAAATGGCCGATGCCTGACCTGTGAAGTGGGACAATGGGATGTGAGGTCACTGTGCTGGCGGGGCACACCGTGGCGGTAGGCGGTCGAAGACCGCTGTGCGAAGACGCATTGGTTAACATTGAAGCCTATGGGTTTCAGGAGCCAATGACGATGTGCGCCGGCGGTCGCGGGACGCACCGCCGCGGTACGCACCGCCGCGGGCGTGACCGCCATTTTCTATCAGCTCAATCATTCGAGACCTGATCATCCACAGGAGAGGACCTATACTGCAAGTGCTGCTGTGAACTCGGTCTGGAAGTGACAATGGCTGCTGCTACTGGTGAAAGGGCCCCCGCCTTCATTTCAGAAGAGTTGGAGAAGCTCGTGGACGGGGTCCTCCCCCAGTATGCGCAACTCTACGGTCCTCCAGACCAACAGGTGAGTACACTCAGTGCACATTGAATGGGTTATGCCTGTGTGGAGGGGGGGGGGTGTAAGTTGGTGGGGTGTGGAGGGAATGGGGAGTGCAACGCACGACAGATGAGAGAATGGGAACCATGACAAGGTTGGGGAGGGGGGGGCATGTACTCCAAACATGCAGATATGTGACGGTTTCTCTTTCCCACCCTGTACATGTCAAACAGGTGAGCGCCCACCAGAAAATCGATATTTGGCGTGCCATCGCCGAGGAAGTCCGGAACTTGGGGGTCCACAACAGACGGTGCACCCACTGCCGCAAGAGGTCGGAGGACATCCGCCGCGGAACGAGGAAGACCGCAGAAACACTGCTGGGGATGGCCTCCCGACCTAGGAGGGGTGCCAGTCGCACCATGACCCCCCTGATGTCCCGGATCCTGGCGGTGGCCTACCCTAATTTGGATGGGCGCTTGAGGACAGCACAGCAGACACAAGGGGGTGAGTATCCGCACATTCTCCCATCTGTATGCGCATTGGAGGCGTCTGGGGGGGGAGGAGGGCTGTGGGTGACATTAGGCCCGGGCGCTCTCTGTAGTGTAGTCCGCTCCCTTAGGCATGGCCCTGTGCCCCCGCCCCCCACCTCTGTAGGGTGCCAAGTGCAGCTACCCATGCTCCAGCATCACCCATGTGTGCGTGTGTTGTCCCTAGACCTGTTTGCCTAGTCAGAAGTACTGAGAAGTGTACCCCAAGTTCGCGACTTAGTGCACGAGGCACCTGTGTCTGTCCTCTCCGCAAAGGGTATTGCTAAGGCATGCACTCAACTTTGTTTAATTTCTCCCCCCACCCTAAATCTTTGTCTTCTTGTGTTTTAGCATCATCCGGCGGAGGAGATTTGGCGTAGGAGCAGGAGGGAGCTGCAGGTCACCAGGCCCCGGTGGGCACTGACACAGACACCGAGGGCACCAGTGATCCGGAGGGCGAGGGGAGCACCACAACGGGGGCCGGTGGAGACACCAGCGACACGGACACGTCCTCGTTTGGGAGCTCCCTAGCGGGGGCGGCACCATCTGTGCCCCCCGCAACAACAGGTACAGCCGCCACCCAGCGCACCAGCACCGCCCTCCCAGCAGCCCCTCAGTCTTCGCTCCGTGGCCGCTCGGCCAGGAAGGCGCGCGTCTCCTTCGCCCCAGGCACCTCAGCCCCTGCCTCTGTTACCCCTGCTGCCCTCAGTGCGGAGCTCATTGACCTGGTGAGGACGCTCATTGTTGGGCAGACTACCCTTCTGAATGCCATCCAGGGGGTGGAAAGGGAGGTGCATCGGAGCAATGCCTACCTGGAGGGCATTCATTCGGGTCAGGCTGCCCATCAACGAGCGTTCACTGCTCTGGCCTCAGCACTGACGGCAGCCATTGTCCCTGTCTCCAGTCTCCCTCTTCTATCTGCCTCCACCCTTTCTCTGTCTCCTGTACCTCAACCTATCCCATCCACACCATCAGACCAGCCTGCACACACCTCAACACCCAAGGCCAGCTCATCCAAACATAAGCACCACAGAAAACACAAGCATTCACCCAAGCAACACACAGATGCAGACATATCAACAGTCACTACCACCTCTGTGTCCCCGTCCTCCTCGTCTCCCTCCTCCCTCCCTGTGACGTCTACACTCACACCTGCATGCACCCCAACATCAGCCAGTTCTTCCACCACCAGCAAACCCTCCACTACAGTCCGCACACCTGCAGTCACCACCCCCACTGGCATTTACACATCCCCTGTGTCCTCTCCCACTGTGTCTGTCACCCCCTCTTCCAAGACACATAAACGCAGGCAGACACCCAAACAACAGCCAACCACCTCACCACAGCCTACGTCCCAGTCACCTGCACCCAAGGACAGCACACCTGGCTCTCATACAACCACATCCTCTTCCTCCACTTCTCTCACCACTACTCCTACCCCTTACCTTGGTCCCAAGAAAAATTACCTCTCCAGTTTTGACCTCTTTCCCTCCCCCAACCCACCCACTCCAACTGGGAAAAGTCCCAAGGGCACCTCAGCCACCACCAGCCCAACCACTACAGTGCAAGTGGTGCATGGCATGTGGAGTCCACCCTTTGGCGGCAGTAACACTTCGGTGAGCAGCAAGGGGACAGCCAGCCCCCCCCCAGGCAAGAGGACCCGGAAATTGAAGGGCCGCCGTGAGCGGACCGAGACGGCTGCCCCCAAGGAGGTGACTCCGGCCACTTCACCGGCCACAGCAGCCAGGGGAGGCAAGGGCCCGAGAGCCCCATCTAAGGAGCGGAAGGACAGCAGGGCGGAGAGGACAACCACCAGGAGCGCGGAGCAGGAGGGCCCCACAAGCCCCATCCCGGCTGCAAGGGACGACACCAAAGGGCCCAGGACTCACTCCCCGAGTGACACAGCACGGTCGGAGGGCGACTGAGCAGGGTGTCCAGGCCAGGTATGACTCCCTTGACATACTGCAAGAGCACCGCTGAAGAGGGCCCCGCCGTGAAGACAGGTACCGCTGAAGAGGGCCCCGCCGTGAAGACAGGTACCGCTGAAGAGGGCCCCGCCGTGCAGAAGAGCACCGCTGAAGAGTGCCCCGCCGTGCAGAAGAGCACCGCTGAAGAGGGCCCCGCCGTGAAGACAGGTACCGCTGAAGAGGGCCCCGCCGTGAAGACAGGTACCGCTGAAGAGGGCCCCGCCGTGAAGACAGGTACCGCTGAAGAGGGCCCCGCCGTGCAGAAGAGCACCGCTGAAGAGGGCCCCGCCGTGAAGACAGGTACCGCTGAAGAGGGCCCCGCCGTGAAGACAGGTACCGCTGAAGAGGGCCCCGCCGTGCAGAAGAGCACCGCTGAAGAGGGCCCGCCGTGAAGAAAGGTACCGCTGAAGAGGGCCCCGCCGTGAAGACAGGTACCGCTGAACAGGTCCCCGCCGTGGAGACAGGTACCGCTGAACAGGGCCCCGCCGTCTCAAGCACCGCTCCGCTGGGCCCCGCCGTCTCAAGCACCGCTCCGCTGGGCCCTTCCTGTCAAGCACCGCTCCGCTGGGCCCCGCCGTCTCAAGCACCGCTCCGCTGGGCCCTTCCTGTCAAGCACCGCTCCGCTGGGCCCCGCCGTCTCAAGCACCGCTCCGCTGGGCCCCGCCGTCTCAAGCACCGCTCCGCTGGGCCCTTCCTGTCAAGCACCGCTCCGCTGGGCCCCGCCGTCTCAAGCACCGCTCCGCTGGGCCCTTCCTGTCAAGCACCGCTCCGCTGGGCCCCACCGTCTCAAGCACCGCTCCGCTGGGCCCTTCCTGTCAAGCACCGCTCCGCTGGGCCCCGCCGTCTCAAGCACCGCTCCGCTGGGCCCTTCCTGTCAAGCACCGCTCCGCTGGGCCCCGCCGTCTCAAGCACCGCTCCGCTGGGCCCCGCCGTCTCAAGCACCGCTCCGCTGGGCCCTTCCTGTCAAGCACCGCTCCGCTGGACCCTTCCTGTCAAGCACCGCTCCGCTGGACATCGCCATGTCATGCACCGCTGCGCTGGGTCCCGCCGTCTCAGGCACTGTTTATGGTTCACTGTGCCCACCATGCCTCCTCCTTGACCAGTGGACTCTGTAATCCACCTGAGAGACTGTGGCTTTGCACTCCCCAGGATGGTACAGTGGGCAACCCACCCACTGTAGAGACATTGAGAGACTGTGGCTTTGCACTCCCCAGGATGGAACAGTGGGCAACCCACCCACTGTAGAGACTTGAGAGACTGTGGCTTTGCACTCCCCAGGATGGTACAGTGGGCAACCCACCCACTGTAGAGACATTGAGAGACTGTGGCTTTGCACTCCCCAGGATGGTCCAGTGGGCAACCCCCCCACTGTAGAGACTTGAGAGACTGTGGCTTTGCACTCCCCAGGATGGTACAGTGGGCAACCCACCCACTGCAGAGACTTGAGAGACTGTGGCTTTGCACTCCCCAGGATGGTACAGTGGGCATGGTGGCTCCTCGTGGATCTGGCGTCGTGGACTCATGTGGCTGTGGTGGCCCCCCTTCCCTTCCCCCTGAGGTGCCTGTAGTTTTGACATCGGATGCCCCTGCAGTGTTCTCTCCAAAGGACTCAGGTCTCGTGTGTGGGCTTTGCCCTTGTTTCGCAGAACCTTGGCCCACGGACATGTTAGATTCGTAGGATGTGCAGGACTTGTTACTTCAGTGATGCACTGATGTGTATATATTTTTGGTTTTTGTAACTATTTTTCACGGTTGCTCAATTATTTCCAGGTGCTTTTTTTGAACATGAAAATTTATTCCAAATTTGGTTGTGTCATTGTATTTTTAAAGGGTGTTTGTGTGGTGTCACTGTGACTTCCTGCTCTGCATTGGTGTGTACATATTGGGGGGGTGGGGGGTTCGCATATGTGTATGCCCGTAACCTTTCTTCCTCCCCCCTCCCGTGTGTCGTAGGTGCAGTACTCACCGTTGACGTCTGCGCCGGAGTTCGTACTCGTGGTAGATGAGCAGGTAGACGAGAGCAGGTATGATGTTCAATTCGGGTTCCATGCTGTCCGGATTCCGCGTGGAGTGTCTCGAGGTGAGCGTTTTCCATTGGAAATGTCTGTTTCCGCCGTGTTTTTATCGGCGGTGCTCCCGCCCCGGAAAAGGTGGCGGATTGGTGGGTCGTGATAGGGTGGGCGGTACATTGTCTGCCGCCTGGCTGTTGGCGGTGACCGCCGCGCTGTTTGTTTGTTCCGCCGTGGCGGTCGGAGTGTTAATGCGGGCTGTGTTGGCGGTTCCCGCCAGGGTCAGAATTGCATTTTTTTGACCGCCGGCCTGTTGGCGGGTTGGCCGCCGCTTTATCACCGACCGCCAGGGTCAGAATGACCCCCATTGTGTTTTGGGGCATTTCCTGTCGCGGACACAAGGCCTACCCACACAAGTGATGTACCATTTTTATTGGGAGGCTTGGGGAAATGCTGGGTGGAAGGAAATGTGTGGCTGCTCCCAGATTCCAGAACTTTCTGTCACCGAAATGTAAGGAAAAAGTATTTTTTTAGCCACATTTTGAGGTTTGCAAAGGATTCTGGGTAACAGAACCTGGTGAGAGCCCCACAAGTCACCCCATCTTTGATTCCCCTACATGTCTAGTTTTCAAAAATGCACAGGTTTGATAGGTTTCCCTAGATGCCAGCTGAGCTAGAGGCCAAAATCCACAGCTCTGTTTTCTTTGGGAAAATGTGATGTGTCCATGTTGTGTTTTGGGGCATTTCCTGTCGCAAGCACTTGACATACCCACAGTAGAGAAGTACCATTTTTATTAGGAGACTTGTGGGAACAATGGGTGGAGGGAAATGTCTGACTCCTCTCAGATTCCATCTGTCAACAAGATGTGAGGAAAAAGTGTTTTTTGGCCAAATTTTGAGGTTTGCAAAGGATTCTGGTTAACAGAACCTGGTGAGAGCCCCACAAGTCACCCCATCCTGGATTCCCCTAGGTGTCTAATTTTCAAAAACGCACAGGTTTTGTAGGTTTCTTGAGGTGCCGGCTGAGCTAGAGGCCAAAATCTACACCTCATTTACTGGCTTTAGGTACCTAGGGTTCTTGATGAACCTACAAGCTCTGTATATACCCGCTACGAGAAGACATATTGGTATATTGCTTTCAAAAATCTGACATTGCTGGAAAAAGTTACAGAGTAAAATGTGGGGAAAACTGGCTGTTTTTTTCACCTCAATTTCAATATTTTTTTTATTTCACCTGTTATTTTCTGCAGGAAAACCTTGTACGATCTACATAAATTACCCCTTGCTGAATTCAGAATTTTGTCTACTTTTAGAAATGTTTAGCTTTCTGGGATCCAGCATTGGTTTCACACCCATTTCTGTCACTAAGTGGAAGGAGGCCGAAAGTACAAAAAATTGTAAAAATGGGGTATGTTCCAGTAAAATGCCAAAATTGTGTTGAAAAATGTGGTTTTCTGATTCAAGTCTGCCTGTTTCTAAAAGCTGGGAAGCTGGTGATTTTAGCTCCACAAACCCTTTGTTGATGCAATTTTCAGCAAAAAGAAAAACCACAAGCCTTCTTCTGCAGCCCTTTTTCCCCATTTGAAAACAAAATACAACATTTTCGCTGCATTTACCTAATTTCTTGGTCACCTTCAGGCGAACCCACAAACTCTGGGTACCTCTTGAATCCCTAGGATGTTGAAAAAAATGGACACATATCTTTTGTGGGTAGCTTATGTGGACCAAAAGTTATGAGGGCCTAAGCACGAACTCCCCTAAGTAGCCAAAAAAAGTCCTGGCACCTTAGGAGGAAAAAGCTTGGCAGCCAAGGGGTTAAGGGATTGGTATGGATGGGTGGTCGGGGACGGGCTATTGTTTTTTTAATGAGGGGAGGGGGTGGGGGTTTTGTGTATTTTTTTTAAGAGATTAGGTTGGGGGGCCGGGTATTTTCTTTTTTTTAGTAGTGGGGTCGGGAGGAGGGTTTGGGTATCTTTTTATTTAGGGTGGGGGACATGGTAGTTTATTTTTAAAGGGGTGGGTGAAGGTGAAGGTTTAAGGAAGGGCGGGAGGAGGGAGAGGTGAAGAGGAGGGAGGTTTGGGAGAGGATGTGTTGAGGTAAGTGGGGATGGGGCAGGGTTGGTGGGTAGTTCTTACCAGTGGGGTGGATTTAGGCCTTAGGATGGGTGGGTGTTTTGGGGTACTTTAGCTTTTCGGGGCGGGGTGGGGGGGCAGGGTAATTTTTTTAGGGCTCTGGGTGGGCAGGGGTGGGCTAATTTAGTTTTTTGGGGTGGGGTATGGGGGTTGGGATAGTTTTTTTAGGGCATTCAAGGTAGTTTAATTTTTAGGGGTGGAGAGTTTTTTTTTTTTAGAGCTCAGGGGAATGGGGGTGTCGGAGTAGTTTACTTTTATGGTGCAGGGTTTGGGGGTAGTTGTTTTAGGGTTCAGGGCAGGTGGGGGTTGGGGTTGAGGCACTTTAGTTTATAGGGGACGGTGGGTGGTTAGGATAGTATTTATTTTTAGTGCGGGTGGGGGATCAGGGTAGGTTAGGTATTAGGGGTGGGGATAGCTCTGGGCCTCAGGGCTAGTGGTGGTTGCATGACAGAACCATGCCTGACGTTTTGCAGGCATTTCCACACATGCCTTTACTAGGCACGCTTCTACAATGAAATTTGTTGTAAAGGCATGCGTGGTAAAGGTATGTGTGCAAATGACGAGGTCGTGGTTCATACCCCGTTGTTAAGGCATGCGTTGTACTGGCATGCGTGGTTCAATCACACAATCGTGGGGCACTGACAAGTTTCATCTTGTAAGCCTTAAGGCAAAAGCTGCCTCATTGAATTTTGTACAAACATGTTACAAATTGGTCAAGTCAAGTTGTTAAACCGATATTCTTGGTGATTACATTTATGCCCTCCATAGTGTGTTTTTGTGAACCCTTCCCAAGGAAACTGTTGCATAACTATTTGATATTCATTTTACCACAGTATAAGCCCAGGTCCTTAGGAGTTTAATCCACAATGGGAATTACTAGCTGGTGAACCACAATCCTGAAAATGTTCCTCGGTATTAAAGATTCCACTGCTGGATTTCGTGAGTGGTTCTGGTCTGAAACTATAAAGGAGGATGGGAATGTTTCTACTTCCTGGTTTTGATTGTTTACAGACTGCCCTAAAGAATATGGAAACCAAGTGGGACTGAAATTATGAGATGATATGTCGTTAAAAGCCTCTCTGATGGAATGCCACATCACTATGGCCCTCATTACAACTTTGGCGGTAACTGCTGCCTACCAACACGGTGCCGGCTGCCAAAATACCGTCAGCGTGGCTACCAGCCACCCACCCGCATTACAACCGTAGATGGAATTCTGCCAGAAGGTTGCTGGAATACCCTTGATGCTATATTGGTAAGGTGGCACTGCTGCCAGTAGCAGCGCCACACCAGCAAAACACCGCCAACCGTATCATGAGCAATGATATGGCCTGGCAGTGTTTTGCTGGTGCACGCTGCTGCTGGCAGCAGCGCCGCATCCCGTCTCCTGCCAGAGGCCCCCCTGAATGTGTGCATGAATGACTGAATGTGAGTGTGTGTGTATGTTGTGTGTTGTGAATTTGTGTGTGGGTATGTATGTGTGCATGCGTGGGTGGATGTGGGTATGCGTGTGTGTATGATTGTGTATGTGTGGGTGTGTAAATGTGCAGGGGCCAGGAGAAGGAGCGGGAGGGTGTGAAAAGGCTCCCGGGAGGGGGAGGGGGGCAGAGGAGACCCACATCAGTGCCAGGGAAGCAATTCCCTGGCACTGATAGTGCCTACCGCCATGGTTTTTGTGGCGGTACGCTCGCCACGAAAACCATGGCGATAGTTGGGGTCATAATCCAGAGGGTGGGATTGTGATGGCCGCCTCGCTGGAGACTGAAGTCTCCAGCCCAGCTGCCGTTACCACCCTGGCGGCATAAGTGGTACATTGGCGGTTTGGCTGGAGCTAAACTGCTAATGTCATTATTAGGGGAACAGAACCGCCAGCCTGATGGCAGTACCTTTCCCCAAATTACCACTGACCACCAGGGTCTTAATTAGGGCCTATATGTATAAATCACTATAAGACGTAGAATTACACTAAATTCTTGTGTCTATTTGGTATTCATTTTACCACAATATAAACCCAGGTCCTTAGGAGTTTAATCCACAATGGGAATTACTAACTGGTGAACCACAATCCTGAAAATGTTCCTTGGTATTAAAGATTCCACTGCTGGATTTCGTGAGTGGTTCTGGCCTGAAACTATAAAGGAGGAAGGGAATGTTTCTACTTTCTGGTTTTGATTGTTTACAGACTGCCCTAAAGAATATGGAAACCAAGTGGGACTGAAATTATGAGATGATATGTCGTTAAAAGCGATTCCCCCAAATTACCGCTGACCACCAGGGTCGTACTTAGGGCCTATAAGTATAAATCACTATAAAACGTAGAATGACACTAAATTCTTGTGTCTATCTTTTTTCAGATCCTAAATAAAGTTTGGGAAGTCACTGGGATTAATTTAAGACTGAATCCTGGGGGCATATTACGTATATTTTCTGAACTGTAAGTGTAGCATGAAGGTTTTGGCTGAAATCTCTCTTCTCTGTCAAGTCTTTGGAGAAAGTCCTCCATAAGCGGTAAGCGTGGGGAAACCTTCAACTGGTTACAGCATTAAGCACATAGCCAGCGTGTTGAAGAGCCACTTCTAATGTCACTGTTGAAGTTTCAAACTATTGAATTAGTCTATTATTTCTTTGCTTTCTTGAGTATCGGTTCATCAGTTGCATTACATTTTTGTGTGCAGTTTTAATTGTAAGAAATGTAATGTAACCTGTAAGCATGATGAAACACTGTGAATTGTCTTTCTTTACCATACTGGTGATGGCTTTACTAATTTTTTTTATATTATGCATTGATTGTCCTATCTTCCAATTTAGACTTTCTTGTTTCTGTTTTCTGACTCTCATAGATAAACATTGCTATGGTTTTGTTTAACCATTAATGAAGTTTTATCTATCTTTACACATTCAGCAGCATGTTTAAAGAAGAAATGGGTCTAAAATATATGCACATTTTCAAATATAGGTATGAAAATCTGGATTCTCTTGCTAGGAACACCTCCGAAGTATGAGCCGATATATTGTGGGACACTCCCACCTCTACTCAAACATAAACATAAAGTAGGGTGTTGTTTACTTTCATCCTTTTCTTCTAATGCACTCTCTACAAAAAACAAAACAAAAAGCCCTACCAAAAGGCCACCCATTGGTATTTTCCCAGTTCTGTCCCCTATAATCATGGAAACCATAGTTTCACAACATATTTCTTTGAGCCTTCAGGCTGCTGATAAAAAAAAAGAAAATATGGGAAGATATTTCCTGTGAGGGCAAAAATAGTAACAACAGTCATACCCAGAGCTTTTAGGGAATAATTTTATACTCTGTTTACGCCGGATTTGCATCATTTTCTTTTTACGTAAATCCTGCGCAAACTTAACTCTATATTTATATTTTGGTGCTAGACACGTCTCGTGCCAAAATATTGGAGTTAACATAATTTTTTGCCTGCGGAAAACTACCTTGCGCAAATGAGATGCAAGGTAGGTGTTCCAGGGCAAAAAATGCCTTAAAGGCCCTAGCACCTAATTTATTCTCCCGTGCAAAAATCATGCACAGGAGGAGGCGGGCCTTAAATAATGGCGCTAAGCATGCTTAGCGCCATTATTTATTGCCTGGGTATGGGCAGGCGTTAGGGGACCTGTAGGCAGATTTCCATGGTCAGAGACCATGGAACTTTCCCACAGGTGCCCTTCCCTGTCCCCAGGGATACTCCCCCCAACCCCTACCCACACCAGGAGGTCACCTACTGATGGGTAACCTATCCAACAGTAAGTCCAGGTGAGTATTTTGTTTTTTGTCCAACACCACTCGGGGGCCCTGACTTAGGGCCCCCTGCATGGTGCTGGCCCCAGTGGCCATGCCCAGGGGACAAATTTGTCCCCTGGGCATGGCCATTGGGGTGGTGGGCATGGCTCCTGTCTTTACTAAGACAGGAGCCATGTCCTTTTGGCTTGTGCACAAGAAAATGGCGCTACACTGCCAGAGGCAATTGTTTTGCGTCTAAACGGTATAGTGCCATATTTTGGGGCACCTGCCCTAGTTCCTGCTACTCCTCTAAGGTCCTGTTAGCCTCCTTTCAGTGCCAAAAAGTATATATATGGGCCTTAGTTTGTGCATTGATACTGTGAAGAAACTCTATATTAAAGAGCATTAGTGAGGTGAATTCATTGCAGGAGAAGTGAAGATGATGTCTGGCACGATGGCTTATTCTGAAAAACATGCAGTTTAATCCAGGCAAGGCAGACCGACCCTTGCATTCTTCTGAGGTAGGTAACTGGAGCACCACACACTTGGTAATAGTAACATTTGCAATTTATAGCGCTTGGAAACAGCAGAAGTGAGGTAGGTAGAGCAATATATATATTTTTTTAAAGCTGGTATCCTAACACTACTGGGATGGTAATGTCAATGCTTCCTGATTGCAAGCTTTTTCCAGACGTTAGCAGAGCTTTCTAAAGTCACGTCCAGTTTATATACTGAAATTGTCGACTTCAAGGCTACTATCTTTTCTCTTCTTCCTTCTTTTGCAGTCTCTAATTCGGATGTAAGGGTGATCAATGGGACGACTGCGTGCAGGGGACGCTTAGAAGTGCGCTATCTGGAAGTTTGGAGGTCGGTGTGTGATTTTACATGGGATATGAAAGAAGCCCACGTCGCCTGTAGACAAATTGGCTGCGGACCGGCCCTTGCTGCTGAAAAGAATGGCTTCTATGGATTTGGTCAAAGTGATATAGTCTTGGAAATCCTGAGCTGTAATGGAACAGAAACCTCTGTGATGGAATGCCAGCGCAGGGACTGGACCAGTGCCAGGTGTGGCCGCTCCAATGCTGTCGGTGTCATCTGTAACGGTACAGTAATATTGTTGTACTTGTGCGACAAAGCCCTAACTGATGTATGGAAATGGAGTTCACAGTGTGCGCGGGAGAAGTACAGATCAGTTAAAACACTGTATCATTAACATGGGAGGGAATTGGAAGAAATAAAGTGTTGTGATATTCTAGCTCTGAAACTTGTTCCAAAGCCTTTAATATAAAGTCATACGATGGACCATAGTTATTCTAATGGTAATTTGTTAGAAATGGGGTCTCTAGTTGGCATAGGTATACATCTTTGCCCAAATTGGGACCATGGGCCAGATGTATCAAAGGGTTTTACCCATTCTGTGTCTATGGGAAAATGTGTTCGTACATATGGCCCCATAATCCTAGTCAGAATAAGTCACACACAATCCAAATGATCCTGTGATCACCATTTCGTAGCTTGTCACTGAGCAGTCAAGATTAACTTAAAAGACATTGTGTAAAGTATTTGTGCAATAAATCATAAAGTAACACAGTGAAAACACTACAAAAATACACCACACAGGTTTAGAAAAATATATGATATTTATCTGGTTAAATTAAGGTCAAAACGGTAGCGATTCAATTAGCACAAGTTGAGATATCACTTTTGCAAGATTAAAAAGAGTCTTAAATCTTAGAAATCAACAGTTGTCTCTTGATTACACAAAGTACCTGGTTTGTGTAAAAAATAACACAAACAACCGCAGAGGAGGAGATGCCTGGAAAAATAGGATGTGGGTTGGAATTTCACGATGCATAGTTTCTTTCCACATTGCAAGGGGCTTTGCCTCAATTTCCGGCGCACAGTCTTGGTTCCTCACTGCGATACAGGGATGTTTTTGACTCCCAGGGACGATGCGTGGAAATCCTGGGCGTGCGGGATGAAGTCACAGGCATTGCGTCGATCCGGTTTGGTGATGCATTGAATTTTCTGTTACACGGCAGACGCTGCATCGAATCTTCACTCGGGAAGTCAGGCTGCGTTATTCCGATTAGGTTGTGCATCGATCCGGTAGGGCTGTGATTCGAATTTCTAGTTGCAAGGCAGGCACTGTGTCGATTCTTCACTCAGAAGGCAGGCTGTGCATCATTTCCAGCAGGTTGTGCATCAATTTTTGGAGCACAAGGAGTTCTTTGAAGAGATGGTCTTTTTGGCCGTGAGACTTCAGAAAACAATTGCAAGCCCTTGGTGAGCACTTCTCAGCAAAGTCAGAGTGCAGCATGGCAGCAGGGCAACAGCAGGGCAGCAGTCCTTCACATCAAAGCAGTCCAGATGAGTTATTTGGGCAGCCAGGCAGTTCCTCTTGACAGGTTGCAGGATCAGGTCCAGAAGTGTCTGATGTGGTGGGGTCAGAAATCCAGTTTATATACCCAAAAATGCCTTTGAAGTCGGAGAGACTTCAAAGAGTGGTTTTGAAGTGCACAAGGTCCACTTTCAGTATAGGTCTGTCTGCCAGGGCCCCAGTAGGGGGTTTTGTAGTCCATTGTGTGAGGCCAGGCCACTAGCCTTTGAAATGTAAGTGTCAGGCCCTCCACCCTCCCAGCCACGGAAGACCCATTCAGTATGCAGATGAGTGGAAGTGTGACTGAGTACCCTGTGTTTGTGGTTGTCTGGGTGAAGTACACAAGACAGCTGTCAACCAGCCCAGCCAAGACGTGGACTGGAGACAGGCTGTAAGGCACAGATGGATTTTAAGTGCAGAGAAATGTTCACTTTCTAAAAGTTGCATTTCTAAAATAGTAATATAACATCCAACCTCACCAATAAGCAGGATTGTGTATTACCATTCTGGCCATACTAAACATGACCTGTTACCCCTTTCTGATCAGAATCTACCACTCAACCAGTATGTGAGGGCAGACCTAATGGTAGCCTATGAAAGGAGCAGGCCTCACAGAAGTGGAAATCAAATTCAGGAGTTTTGCACTACCAGGACACATAAAGCACACCTATATGTGTCCTGCCTTTTACCTACATAGCACCCTGCCGTATGGGTTACCTCGGGCCTACCTTAAGGGTGACTTTTCTGTACAAAAAGGGGAGTATAAGGCTTGGCCAATACTTTTAAATGCCGAGTCGAAGTGGCAGTGAAACTGCACACATTGGCTTTGCATTGGGAGGCCAGAGACATGGTTAAGGGATCGTTTATGTGGGTTGCACAAACAATGCTGCAGGCCCACTAGTAGCATTCAATATGCAGGCCCTGGGCACATGTAGCACACTTTACTAGGGACTTACAAGTAAATCAAATTTGCCAATTGGGTAGGAACCAATGTTACCATATTTGCAGGGGGACAGCATATGCACGTTAGCTCTGGTTAGCATTGGTAAAGTGTGCAGAGTCCTAAAACCAGCGGAAATAGTGTCAGAAAAGTGGAGGGAGGCAGTCAAAAAGTTGAAGGATGACCACCCAAGGCTGTCGGGTCTAAAATAATTCCATTCATATAGCACTTGCTACCCATGACAAGGCATTTTACCATTATGTTAAACACCTTTGCAAAACAAGGCCCATGCCATGAACTGCAGCGCTGGCTTGTGGCAGAGCTTAGCACCTGTTTTTATTGAAGTACAGTGTGTAAAATGAATTAATTTACCCCAAATTCAGAATTTTATGTACAACACTATTTCTTAAACTCTGGATCTTGGCCAATTCCTAGGTTTCCTTCATACCCATTTTTTAATCATTAAACTTTTTGATCTTAAATGCTGCATGGTTGGGTCACCATGAAATATCATTATACATTGCAACTTAATTGTACATTCTGGATATCTCATAATTTTGAACAACCAGTTGTAACTAGATATTAATTCTGTAAATCGTCCATCGGGGCAAAACAATACACATTAAAGCTTTGTTCTCTATTTTTTCCTACTTATTGCCATGGTGCAAGGATGCTGTGTTTTGGGGATGATTGTTTTTGTGCAGGAAGGGACACCCAAGTAACACCCACGGAACTCCCCTTTCATGCAGTGTTATGCATGAAATGAGTCCATATTTATAAGGTGAGGAATAGCCACATAAGGTGGCTTTGTATTGCCTTGTAAATATGTGGTGGCACACTGTACCACCGAAGCGTCAAATAAATGACGCTCCAGTGTCACAGTGTGCTCCTAGGGCATAGTAAATGAGGCCCATGGTATGTTATTCTGGCATTTCCTGAGTCTTGCGTCGCTGTAACACACTGGGGTCTGTTCAAATCAGGAGCAGCCAGGATACTGGTTATGCTGCTCAATTTAGTGTCACAGCCCTGTAAGTTCTTTGACCAGATGTACTAGATTGAGGTAAGAGAGTCCCTTCTGTCAACAACTTGCTTTAAAGTTTAAGGTAAAGCTCAGTGGGCTTATTTGAGCCAGATGTACTTAAGTCATAATGTTGTCAAAAAAGGTACACTGTTCTAGAAAGAGGCAACAATTAGTGCCAAAGGAAACTTCGCTCTGAAATGTAAGTAAATCAGACGTAAGAGCCCTTTCAGAAGCAAGGGCCCTCAGGTATCATCATCAGGCTTGCTCCACGCCAGACTGGCACTGCAATGTCTGACGGGAACCTCACAAGGGGTCACTAGGCCAACTTCTGAATTGAGTTTAACAGACCAGTGGAGAGAAAGAAAAAGGTGCAATAAAATTGACTCAAGTATCCTAAAAAAAATCCTTTTACTTAATGATAGGGGATGTTGGTCAAGATTAAAAACAACACTGAGAGTTAGGGGGAATAATGTCCCTTTACTCTGCTCAAAAAAGTGATTGGGAGTGCTACTTTTGTCACTGCCAAACAAGTCAACATGTTTCGTGCCTACTTATGTCTTAACAGATCTCTTGTCGCTTTTTCAGGACTATACATAATCTTCTCCGTTCAAAAAAAGTAGTATCAAAGGTGATATCGTACAGGTATGCTAATAGTGAGATATACTCACTTACTTATTCATTGAGTCCTGCAAGTCTCTGAAGCCTGGATTAAAAAACAACAAAAAAACATTGAAAAATGTTGCTGATGTCTTTTTACATTTCCTTGCATATTGTGCAAAAGTCAACTATAAGTAAAAAAATGAAGAAGACAGGGGAATTAAATATATTTCACTTATAAAAGAGAAACCGTCTGAGAGAGACTGCAAGAAAGAACATATATTTATTTTTACATGGGCTTACCACCTGTCGTGGAGGCTTGTTCCCTCTTATAAAAGGATATCCAGGCAATTTGCCATGCTTCCTAAAGAGAAAAGAAAAATTGTGCCCAAAAAGGACACTAAAAAGGGGTCTGATTATGCTTATGTCACTCTGCAAACCTGGACTAATCATATCTACTCACAACATTTACACCTCAAGAACAACTACTAAGTTTTTAAGGTAGAAAAGTAGGAGCATCAATATATCTGTTCCCATATATGAGTGTAAATCTACATCATCATTTAGAACAAATGGTGTGTTTTTGTCTAAAAAGGAAAAAAGAAAAGAAAAAGAAACTCAAGTAGATTCACAGTTACTTCAAGGTGGGCACATGTGAAAAATCTATTCAGGTACGTAAACATAACCATAATAAGTGCCAGCACAAGAAAACTACTATATGTATCCATTGTTTTGCCATCTAACTATATTGTGACATTAAAGGCTTGGTCAGGGATCGTACTCTCACCCTCGACCTCGTGTTGTGGATAAATATTACAGATACAAAAAAATATTACAGATAACAAAAAAAGTCAAACAGACAATTCGTCTGATTACCAAAAGCCGTCTCCTTATACCCGCAGTTTGAAGGTAAAGCGGTAACCAAAATAAACACACAAAACAAACAAGGAAACGCGCACGCAACGTCTTACCTCCGAGTGGATTCCTCGGATCTCGTCAACTAAGAAGGAGACGCTGTTGCCAGGTAATGTAGGATGAGCTTGGCTGTGCCGTCCAATCACCAACCAGCTTGGGGGAGCAAAAACAAAGAAAGGACTAAATATGCTGGGAATACAAAAAAGGACTAAAAAACGCCAGAATCTACTGTTGGCAACAGGGATGTAAACTAGTAATTAGGGCGCCCAATAACATCTCAAAAGTCTTTTTTTGGTGCTAATTCTTCAGTCACAAGTTGGAAAAATGTGATAGTAATTTTCTATTTTGTAGTTATTTAAAGATGTTGCGCAGTCCTATAGATAAACAGGAAGAGACGCTGCGCACGTGTTTCCTTGTTTGTTGTGTCTGTGTTTTTTTTGGTTACCGCTTTACCTTCGAACTACAGGTATAAGAAGACGGCTTTTGGTAATCAGACGAATTGTCTGTTTGACTTTTTTTGTTATCTGTAATTTTTTTTGTATCTGTAATATTTTTCCACAACATGAGGTCGAGGGTTAGAGTACAATCCCTGACCAAGGGGGTCAATACAACCTTGGTGGTAAAAGCTGTTTACCGGCGTTCAGAAGACCACCAACACACTGCCGTGGAATTCCGCCACAGTCATTATGACCCACAGGTCAGAATCCGCCGAAATTTAGACACCCACACAAGTCCGCCACACCAAAGGTCAGTGATAAACTGGCGAAAACAAAACCTCCACCGTCACACCAACAGGAATATGCCCACACTTTCACGACCCACGAATCCACCCTGTGGTCTTTCAACCGCGGTATTCCATTGCCGGTACACAACGCAGCTCTCAAAATACACACACACTTACAAAAGACATCCACATTGGACAATTCGAAATACACACACCTGATACACATACACACACCACTCCCACACACCCAATACAATAGAAAACACACACCCACATCACCCAAAGTCCCACACAACAACAACTGCGACTGAAGGCCACAGAGAGACACCACCATCTACAAAAGAGCATCCACAGGCACTCAACATCATCACCCTCATAACATCCACGCACCTCACACAACACACCACTAAATATCACCACACACATCACAACACACACCACCCCACACATCACCCACACCACCCCATGGCACTGCAAAGACACCCCAGGTTTTCTGAGGAGGAGCTTAGGGTCATGGTGGAGGAAATCATCCAGGTAGAGCCATAGCTATTCGGATCACAGGTGCACCACACCTCCATAGCTAGGAAGATGGAGCTACGGTGAAGAATCGTGGACAGTGTCAACGCAGTGGGACAGCACCCCAGAAATAGGGATGACATCAGGAAGAGGTGGAACGACCTACGGGGGAAGGTGCGTTCCGTGGTCTCAAAATACCACCTTGCGATTCAGAGGACTGGCGGCGGACCCCCACCTCCTCCCCCACAACTAACAACAAGGGAGGAGCAAGTCTTGGCTATTCTGCATCCTGAGGGCCTCGCAGGAGTAGCTGGAGGAATGGACTCTGGTAAGTCAAATCTTTACTACTATATTCCCCACCCACCTACATACTATCACATACCCCCCTCACCCTCACCACCATCACCCCTACTCCTCACAAATGTCCCAATATCACAAACCACCCATCCCAACAACAAACCCTGCATGCAACAACAAAGCATGGACACCCATCACCAAAGCATGGCCACTGCACATACCCATACACCCCCCTAAACCATCATCAAACAAGGTCCCACACAGGAATGCAAGCACTGGGGTACACGGTCACCCACCCATTGCACACCATGACACACACAGATGCAATAATCATGCCTTTACACCCCTGCAGGACCCCTACCCAATGTCACCGGACAGGAGGGTCCAGACATATCCACACCACCCACAGAAGAGGCCCACAGTGATGACAGCAGCTCTGTCCAACTGGATCTAGACGACCAGCCCGGCCCATCAGGGACCCCGGGACAGTCAGTCCCCTGACACAGTCACAGGTCACCACAGAGCTTCCCCCCTCTGGAAACACCAGCGCAGCACCCACCCAGCGGCCCCATACCTCTGTCCACAGGACACGTCAATCAACAGTGTGTCCACCACTACAGGGAACCCAGGCTAACCCACCACCCCAACAACAACAGGGACCTGGGGGCAGTGGCAGTGGGCACACGGTTCAGGGGACAGAGGCCCAGGGAAACAGGGGAACTGGGAGGGCTGCTGTGCGACAGAGGGAGGACAGGCCCAGGGAACCCACTCTCCATGAGGCCCTCTCCAACATCATGGGAGCCTACCACCATTCCCAGGAGACGATGGCAACGGTACTTGCCAAGTTTCACGAGACCCAGCGGCTGCAGGAGGAACAGTATTTGGGGTTCAGGGAGGAACTCAAAGCCATCAATTCCACCCTGGCCACCATCGTAGGGGTGCTGAAGGAAGTCCTCTACACCAGGAGGGACACTGTGGCACAACAAGGGGCCCCTGACACTAGCCTGGATGATGAACTGCCCACCACCTCTGCTGGCGCTAGTGGACAGGAGGCACTGCCACAGGACCACCACACCAGCACCCCACCCCCTGCAGAGGGAGAACCACCCGCAAACGGTCCCTGAGATCCAGGACAAAGACAGAGAACAATGCCAAGACCCCCGCCAAGAAATAAGACCACCCTGATTGTCATCCTTTTGTCCCACCATGTCACCCTGCCCATCCTCAAACTGCCTCAGCTCCACTTCCTATGCCCCTTTGGACAATGCACCTGTGAGACTAATAGCTTGGACTCTGCCATGGACATTCCCCCACCATCACCCCCTCCAATATTTAGCACTTAAATAAACACCCTTAAAGCACAAAACAATCTGGAGTCTGTCTGTGATTTCGAATTAGTGTATTAGCAATTACAGTGACAAAATGCTCTTTCAAATGTAATGTCAACATACCTATGTCACACAACTCTAGTACATGAGGAAACGAAGCAGATGTCACACAGTGGGACCCACATCTCTGAAATAATAAGGGAAAGTGACAACTCAGTGACTATATTCTGGGTGAAAAGGACAGACAGTAGAGAGGTAGTAGTTTTAAAGTACATGTAGCAGGCAGGTTTGTCTTCTTACCTGTGTCTCACTGGAAGTATTGCAGGATCACTGAGTTCCTGTTGTCAATGTCCTCTTCTTCTGCTTTCTCGTCTTCACTGTCCTCAGGCTCCACAGCTGCAACAACACCTCCATCTGGACCATCCTCCTGCAGAAAAGGCACCTGTCATCCCAAAGCCAAGTTGTGAAGCATACAGCAGGCCACGATGATCTGGCACACCTGATAGAGCGTTCCGTCCTAATAAATTACCTGTATTTGGACGCTCTTGGGTCGATGAATCTTTTGACCAAGTGGGGCTCTCTTCACCCGAGATTAGTCAATTTAATCTAATCAATAATCAATAACGAACATAAGCAATGCCCTGAACAACATAACATTTCACAATTAATCCAGAAAACATTTCGGCGAACCATGACCTTTCGGCCATGAATAACCACACCAGTTCATTCAAAGTTAATGAATTTATTTCCCTATATTAACAAAGCTAGCACGATATAAATGTGTCTCAACACCAAATGATATATGTAAATGAACATTAATAGCTGTCCATAACGGCAAAAAAGATGCAATCTATGCAGCATTTGAATAACAATGCATTCGATAATAGCAACGCAAACCACTAAAACTATAATCTGTAATGGGCTAATTGCATACATTAGTCAGCATAACAAGGTCTCAAATTGCATCGTGCAACAAATGAATCCTCATCTAACCTCAAATTAGCATCTGCATGTGGGACTTCATGCAAAAACAATTTAGCAACATTGATTTGGAAAACTCCTAACTAGGGCTCTTATCAAAAATCAGCAGTTGGTTACCTAAAAAGAAACACAATGCAATTGTACATTTTCCTTTCATATTTACCAAATTCAATCAGCATTCAAGGAAGTCTTCGTCTCACAGGTACCGGTTTCGATCAGCATGGGACGGGGCAAAGGGGGCAGGGTGGACGGGGCAATTGCCTCACAGCGGCAAGATAAAAGGACAAAACTACTACTTTATGCAAAGGGGCAGATCAAAGTTAAAGTCTCTAGAGCGAGAAT
This sequence comes from Pleurodeles waltl, assembly GCF_031143425.1. Taxonomy (NCBI): domain Eukaryota; kingdom Metazoa; phylum Chordata; class Amphibia; order Caudata; family Salamandridae; genus Pleurodeles; species Pleurodeles waltl. Next base: position 698,252,535 of record NC_090445.1, read on the forward strand.
TACTTAAAGTCTCTTTCTCTCGATTAGAGAAAGCATCAAAGTATCATTCAAAATGGCGTCGAACATCAATTGGCATCGTAGAAGATGGCAAAATGACGAGGTCGGCAAGATGGGCCATAATGGCTGCAATGGGCAATAATGTCCTCCATGGGTGCAGTGGGTAATGGCCAATGGCTAATGGCTGCTTTCTTCTTGTGCACCAGGTTTAAATAAACAACAGTTCAAATCCAGTAGGGTCTTCCATTGGAGGGTTCATAGGTTGGCTTCAAATTGTCCAATCAAAAACAACAATTTACAAGCTTCTACCTAGGCATACATTATCCTTGGAGTCGGGAACGTAAGTTGCAACATATTTTACCAATTAACTCACTTTCAGAGCTTCCATTGTCTGCACCTGCAGATTGACCTTGGAGCAAAGAAGAAGATGCCAGGCTGGCACAAAACCTTAAAGATAAGCATGTGAACCGATCTCACTGGAAAAGTACAGCTTCAAGCAGGAATACACGTTTTATTAGCACATTAGAAAAACACGAGCATCTAAACCGTGAGACAAGGCAACTAGGCCGAAGCCTCCACTAAAGTTATGCTAAGTTAAAACATTTCAAACAAGCAAATCATGGCACACGTTTACGGTTATGTCAGATTAGTACAATTCTAATACATCACGTTATATAAAGCACGCTTATAAATGTTGGCGAACAACTCTGAGGGCACATTTGTCCCCGTACAATCTTTATTAGTTCGGTTAAAGTCACACTTGATTATTGCGGCACTACGTTTATGCGCTAATAAATGTAAAACCTTCATTTCTGCGTCATCAATCCCTCCTCTGATGACTATTTGTCATCACACAAACTATTCCCACAAATTTTATTCCATTAAAATTCTGTCAGTTCTCTTTGCCTTTTAGTTCCCCTTGTTCTTGCCTTGTATTCTTCTGCCATTCTTTTCATCATTTTCTCTCCCTTCCTTCTCTTAATTCTTGCCATGATCATTAGTATTCCCCTCTTTATTCCCCAAATCCCAAAGATGCAAATTAGTACTATTAGTATTCCCTGTATTATTTTTAGTAATATTCCATTCCAAATGCCACCAAGCCAATTTCCCACTGAAGCAACTCCCTTTCCAACCTTCTCCCAAACTCCTGGTTCTTTCAATTCCTTCAAGTCTGCACTCTCTTTTGTTAGATTTGCAAGCATTGTTTTAATCTTCACACTGTTGTCTGGTATATACGTGCAACAGTGACGCGCACCAAGCATTTTGCAAACGCCGCCATCCTTTGCTAAAAGAATGTCTAGGGCAAGCCTGTTTTGAAGAGTCATAGCTCTTTCTGCTGCAAGTTCAGCATCCATCAGGATTATAGCACCTGAAAACTTTGTCAACATGTTATCCACTATAGTAGACAACTTTCTTATTTTGATGGAATTCAACACAACTCCCAATGAAGGAATCATGGCTCCAAATATATCTCCTACCACAGCAGCTGCAGTCTCTCTTTTCTGGATACGATGAGATCCAGACGTCTTTGGAATCACCGATAGGTCATCCAGTTGATAAACCTTTGGGAACACTATACCCAAATAACATCTCCCCCACCATCCCTTTGGAAGACGATAATAGGCATTATGCCCACAAATGTAATATACACCAGGTATGACAGGGTCAAGTCCGTTCAGCATGAATGTCCATTTGGCCTTAAAGATAAACGTATGTTTACATTCACTCGCTCCCACGAAAATGTTATCATAATAAGATTCACCACGATATATACAAAATTTCCCTACATGCCAAGCGTCTAAAGCTATTTTTCCTTGTGTTTTTATTGCAGCAAAAGCATAATTATCTACTGAAGTCCTCTTACTTAGCTCTTTTTCTAATTTCGCATTCATTTGTGCCCTTCTATCATCTGTGCGATCTAAAAAGCTTATTTCTACTGCAGAGAGCGAGCAGGTAAGGTTTTCCCTATGAGCGTGAGCTGTTTCAAAAGGTTGCATTGGCTCGAAAAATTCCCTCATTATTTTAGCATCCCAATCTTTAGCAATCTGGCTTAGTTGCGTTATTATAGGAACATATGCAAAGGTAACATCATAATTTGAATAAAAATACTGTATGTTAGTTTGACCATAAAATCTAGAAGTTACTAAACTACATGTAATCCTATATGTAAGAGGCATGTGGTGATAAGTCACCCCTTCCGTTACCGATGTCGGTATCTGTGTACACACATAACAATCTTTCGCATCCATAGTCTCAACATATTCTGTTAGTAGGCGATAGAAAACATTATACGAAAGTTCCTTCTTTTTCATGCAAGTGTCTCTCATCTAATTCTAGTCTTTTCAATGCGGTTAGTTCAGTGACAGTAACAGGAGCAGAAGTAGAAGCATCTATTTTCTCATTCTCACCCTTACCACGCGTTGCAAGCACTATTGCCATTATTATTAGTACACATGCAGTTATCAAGCCTATACACGCATATTTACAATATTTCACTCTACTGTTTTGTGTAGCGTACTTAGTCATGATCTGTATAGAATCAGAGAGCTAGAAGCACTTATAAAGAAACGATTTAGCAATTAGTTACAAAGCTGAACGAGCGCAATGTTCACACAGTTTTCTTCAGGAGCCCAGTCACTTATCGGTTAGCAGCATTTGTCTCAATTCGGCAATAACTCAGTCTTTTATCAGTTAGCAACGTTGTCTCAAATCGGGTTTAAGAGTCAATCAGGTTATCAAAGTCTTATCAAGTTAGCAAATGTCTCATCCGGTTTAGCTATGTCTCAGCTGGTTGTATCACGTTAAATTATAGCAAGCAATGTCATTTATCACCCTTTCAATCAATAGTGTCCATAAAACTTTTCTTTTCTATTGGTATCTCTTCTTCTTCGTTCTCGAGGCTAAGAGATACAAATTCGTCGGTCCAATCGTCATTGACTACATATGCCCATTCTGGACCGGAATATCTCCTGTTTGGTATCCTTTTCCTTTTCAATTTTGCATCTCTCTTCGATTCTGCCTCACTGGTACTTTCCTCTTTGGCCAAGTCTTTTTCTTCACTTGATGTTGGTACCACGACAGACACTTCCTTTCTTTTCTCTTTCACTCTTGGCCCTTCAATGTCGTTCAACGTTTCTCTAGTTCTTAGTTTTACTGGTGATATACTTGGTCTTCTCTTTGCACTGTGTCCACTTGATGGACCTGCGATCTCTTCTGAGGAAGTTTGAACAGTTTCGTTCTGTTCTGCCTTGTCCCCTCCTTCTTGGGAGTCAATCAGGTTTTTCTTTTCTTTTTCTGTACCGTCTGCTTCTGGGAAAGCCCTCCTCTGATCAGGCTCTCCTGCTTCTTCACCTCTTTCGAGCCCTTTGTCACCGTTACTTTCTTCAGGCTCTTTGTTACCTTCAGCTGCTTCAGGCTCTCTGTTACCTTCAGCTGCTTCGTCGCTGTCCGAGGTTTCTCCTTGGTCTTCCCCAAGTGAATCGGTTGTTTCGTCCTCAGAGAATATTTCTCTCTCTTCTATTTCTGCCTGTTCGCTTCTAGTTCTGTTTTGCTCTGTCTCAGCGCTCAGCACTTTGTTATCAGGTACTGGCAGTTTCAGCGCTTCAACTTCCTCATCTGTGGGACACAACACCTTCTTTGTATGACTGGCGTGAATCCAGTTGGGAACTCCCGCACACTTCACAGCGGTAGTGGTCGTCAGGATCACTTGGAAAGGGCCTTTCCAACGGGGTTCCAGACACGACTTCCTCACGTGCTTCTTTATCACGACCCAGTCTCCTGCTTTCAGTGTGTGTCCTGGACCTTGGATCGGTGACAAGGTGGTTGCTTCCACCTGGTGAGAGAAAGAGCGAACCACGTCAGCCAGACCTTTGCAGTAGTCTAACACCATATCATCTGTAATATTCAAAAGCGAGTTTGCGTGAACTGCAGGAAGTCTCATGGCCCTGCCCATGAGAATTTCGTGCGGGGACAATCCAGTCTTTCTGTCAGGGGTGTTTCTCATTGACATTAACACCAAAGGCAATGCGTCAGCCCATTTCAAATTTGTCGATGCACATATTTTCGCCATTCTTGATTTCAGTGTACCATTCATCTGTTCCACCAGTCCTGAGGCTTCAGGGCGATAGCTACAATGCAGTTTTTGCTCAATGTTCAGCGCTGCGCAAAGTAACTTTATCACCTCGTTATTGAAGTGACTTCCTCTATCTGATTCTAAAGAGATCGGGAATCCAAAACGTGGTATCAACTCCCTCAACAATAGTTTTGCAACTGTAAGGCTGTCATTTCTACGTGTGGGGTATGCTTCAATCCAGTGACTAAAAATGCACACAATCACCAACACATACTTCAGACCTCCATGCACAGGCATCTCAATAAAGTCCATCTGCATTCTGCTGAACGGGCCACCCGCCCTGCCAATGTGGCTCACGTTCACAACCGTTCCCTTTCCTGGGTTCATCTGCTGACAAATGACACAACGATGGCAAACTGCTTCTGCAACTTGATGGAATCTGGGGTTAAACCAATCAGTTTTGAACAATCTTATCATGGCATCTCTCCCTAGGTGAGCCTGCCCATGATAGAACCGCACTAGCTGTGATAAGAGACTATTTGGTAAAACAAATTTTCCTTCATTTGAAACCCATAACTCATCTGGTCTCCTTGTACATTGCGACTTAATCCAGGAAACTCTTTCATCCTCCCTGACGCTATTCTGTAATGCTTTTAGTTCATCCATTGTATCCACGACCTTCAAGGCAAATGCTTCAGCTGGTTCGAGTTCTGGTTCACTTATCAAATTCCATTCATCCCTGAGCAATATACAGTTCAAGGCACAAAATCTTGCGACTTGATCCGCATATGCATTTCCCAGGGAAACATAGTCCTGTCCTTTTGTATGAGCACTACACTTTACCACTGCAATTTCGGCTGGCATCTGAATGGCGTGTAACAATTCCCTTATTCTGTCCCCGTTTTTCACTGGGGACCCTGAAGAGGTCAGAAAACCTCTCTGTGACCATAGTTGCCCAAAGTCGTGCACAATTCCAAACCCGTACTGACTGTCAGTGTAAATGGTAACCTTCATTAATGTAGACAGTTGGCATGCTCTTGTAAGGGCTACAAGCTCTGCTACTTGTGCGGAATAGACTCCTTGAAGCCAGGATGCTTCCAAGACACCTGTTACAGTACATACAGCATATCCTGCTTTCAAAATTCCCAACCCATCTCTTAGACATGAACCATCAACAAAAATAATATGGTCATTTTCATCAAGCTTAGTATTCCTAATATCAGGTCGGGGTTTTGTGCAAAATTCAGTCACCTGAAGGCAGTCGTGCTCGACGTCTTCAGCGTTCTCAATATCAGCATTTTCACCGGGAAGCAAGGTTGCTGGATTCAACGTAGTGCACCTTTTCAGCTGCACATTCGGTGAGCCCAGAATTATTGTTTCATACCTTGTGAGTCTTGCTCCAGTCATGTGTTGCGTTCGGGAGCGGGTCAAAAGTATCTCAACTGAGTGAGGGACCATGACTGTTAATGGGTGTCCCATCACTATTCCTTCACTCTGAGTGAGGCTGATACCAACTGCTGCTAAGGCGCGCAAACACCCTGGCAGTGCTGCTGCGACCGGATCCAAAGTAGCTGAAAAATACGCTACTGGTCTGTTTATGCCACCATGGGCTTGGGTCAAGACAGACAAAGAACATGCATCACGTTCATGACAAAACAATGTGAAAGGCTTTGTGTAATCAGGCATACCTAAAGCTGGAGCCCTGCACATGCATTCTTTCAATTCAATAAAAGCATCCATCTCATCTCCTTTCAGCTCAATTTCATCCAAGGCATCCTTCTGGGTCAGTTTCAGTAAAGGCTTTGCTAGAGTTGAAAAGTTGGGAATCCACTGGCGACAGTAGCTCACCATCCCCAAAAACTTCCTCACCTCCCTTCTCGTCTTTGGTGGACTCATTTGAAGTACACTTGTTATTCTTTCCTTCATTATTCTCCGTGACCCTTTCTCTATTTGATGACCCAAGTATTTTACTTTCTTCTGACAGAACTGCAACTTTGAAGGAGACACCTTGTGTCCATTCCTTCCCAAATGGTTCAGTAGAGCAATGGTGTCGGCTGTGCAGCCACTTTCTGTCTTAGATGCAATCAGTAAGTCATCGATGTACTGTACTAGGGTTGACTCGAATGGCAATTCTAACGCTTCCAAGTCTTTCTTTAGAATCTGATTGAAAATTGACGGTGACTCCGAAAACCCTTGAGGAATTCGACACCAACTGTAAACTCTGTCTAAGAATTTGAAACAAAAGAGAAATTGGCTGTCCTCATGAAGAGGCACCGAAAAGAATGCTTGTGACAAGTCAATGACTGAGAACCACTCGGCATCGCAAGGGACTTGAAACATTATCACAGCTGGATTCGGTACTACAGGGCAGCATTTAATTATGATGTCATTTATTTTCCTCAAGTCCTGCACGATTCGGACCTTTCCACTTGGCTTTATTAGTCCCATGATTGGTGAATTACATGGACTGCTTAACACTTCTTTCAGTACTCCCTGTTTTACAAACTCATCAATGAGTTCGGCGACTTTCATGAGGGTGTCTTGTGCCATGTGGTATTGTGGGGTCTGGGGAAAGGTTACATTGGGTTTTACGGTCACTTTCACTGGTTCCACTCCTTTCACCAATCCCACCTCTTTTCCTGTCATATCCCACACTTCCTTTCCGACTGTTTCCCGTAATTCAGCTGGAATATCTTCTTCAGTTATCATCGGAAAAAGGTTAATCAGAGGATATTCTTCATCAACAGTTTCCATCTCATCCCCTTCTACACTGTCCTCTTCTTCCCCATCACTGCTCGTCTGAATTCTAATTCCATCGTTCGAACACATAATCGAACATCCCAATTTGCACAATAGGTCTCTCCCTAACAGTGCTATCGGGCTTGAGTCACATACCACAAAATTATGTGACCCTTGATAGTTACCAATTCTGACTTGTACTGGATCTGTGATTGGGTTCGTCAGGTGCCTGTTTGCTACTCCCACTACTTGAACTGTTCTCCCTGAGAGTGGCAAATTTGGTACTTCAATGCTCCTAACAGTTGAACGTGTGGCTCCTGTGTCAACCAAGAATGAAACACGATGACCCATAACTCTTCCCTCCACATATGGACCCTTTTGATCAACTTCCAAGGATGCTGCAAGCACACAATTTCCCTCCTCATCTGAACTTTCACTCTCCCATACATTGTTTATTCCTTTCTCACTGTGTAATGGGAACTGTTGTACGGTGCCATTTGTATTCATCACCTGACCCGAGACCTGTGGAGGAACCATCACTTGCTGCTGACTCACTGGTGCCAAAGGTATTTGCATTTGCTGATTAGGTACCATGGGAAACTGCTGTTGCATTGGCTGCATTTGCGTCATCTGCATACGGGGCATCTGCATCTGCTGCGGCTGCATGGGCTGTAATCCCTGCAGCTGATTTATGGTCTGAAAATTTGGGTTTGGACCTCTCATTTTCGGTCCCCTCATTGTCTGGAATGCATTGACATCATTGTTTTGCTGACCAACACCTGCACCTTCCTGCATCACCATCGGGCACTCGCGTTTCCAATGCCCGACGATTCCGCACACGTGACACAGCATCACCCTTTTCATTGCCTGCACACCATTCGGAATTGCAACAGTGTTCAAATCCGGACCATTACTCCCAAAGCCTCCTCTGCCTCTGCCTCTCGCCTGTGGCTGAAACACCATATTTCCCTGCGGCTGCGGCTGCGGTATCTGCTGTTGGAACCCTTGCAACCCTTTCAGACCTGTCTGAGCTGCTTTAAGTTGCATCACCATCACTTTCTCTTTCAACCTTTTCTGTTTCACTTCAATTTCGTCGCTACAGTATTTCGCATAATTCAACACCTCATCAATAGGTTTCGACTGCCAACAAATCAAATGCGTCTTTATCATCTGACTTATCTCTGGTCTCAGCCCTTACACAAATCTAAACACAAAATGAAGCATGTCCTTCGCCTCTATTGTTTCCGTGCCACTGTAGTTCTTGAACGCCTTCAACAACCTCTCATAGTAACCATGAATCGACTCTTTAGCCTCTTGGGCAGTTCGATCAATCTTCTGCCATCCACATTTTTCGCGGCAACCTTCGTCTTCAAATGCTCAATCACCTTATAGTACAAGCTCATTGCCATAGGTGATGGTGCACCCGTATCCCTGTCTCTCTCTGGTTCACTTGTCGGCCAACCTACAGCCCTTTTGCAGTCTTCCCACAAATCTGCCGGAACCACAATCTCAAAGAGGGTGTTCAGGTCTTCCCAAAGACATTTTGCAAGCTTCACAAACCTATCAGTCTGTTGATACCATTCAATCGGTTTCTCTCTCAGTTTGGGAAAATCATCCGTAAAAGACTGAATGTCGCTTCTGTGCCACGGTACATGTATTAATTTTCCCCCTGCTGTCTCCCTCATTGGTAACATGGTTATTGCATCACTACTCTGTGATCTTTTCTCGTTGTGCTCTGGGACACTGTCTTTCCTCTTTTCCTTTTTCTTTGCCCATCTGCTTTCCCATTTGTCTAAGCACCTCCACACTTCTGCACTCTGCAGCAATTCTCTAAGGTGCGTTTTCATGCCTGCTGACCTCATGTGTTCAAAGTCTGTGGTCCCGAAATCCAATCTATAGCTCCTGCTCAAGTGTTTTGTCTTGCCTATCTCAACCCCGTTTTTGTCAGCTATTTCTTGCAACCTTCTATGTACCTTGTCCACTTCTCTCGTAATCCTAGGACATAGGTACCTCAGCTCTTCTTCCGAGTAGGACTCTAACCTATTCAAACCCATAGTCCCTTCCACCAATTCTTCTGCTTCCATGTTCAACCTGACCTTATTCAGATAGTCTTCTCCCTTCCCACTGGCTGAGCTTTGTGTGGAATTCAGACTGTTGAACCACTGTGTCAGCTGTTGCGCATTCAACCCCATCAGTGTAGCATTCACATCGACTGCCATTGATGGTTGCGGCAACTTTTCAGTGTTCCATGATAGCGGTATCATCAGTGGGGGACTCGACCTCACCACTGTTGACTGAGCACATATGGGACTAAACTCCATCAAGGACCCAGATCCAGTTGGGAGAGCCGCTATCGGAGTTGTCTCGGGAGTGTTTTCCATGCACCTCCTTTCCGTCCCACTCTGCACCATTGATCCTTGACCGCTCATACCTCAGTTAGGCTGAATGTACAAAGGTACCGATGGACCTACAGTAATGGGTAGGGATATCGCATCTGGGTTCTGTCCATTCCCCAGGTTCTGAGGCATGTTCATTCCCACACTATGGGTCATCATTGCCGGCATGCCCGTCTGACTCCCCGTCATCTGAGCATGTGCGGTTCCCCCCTGCATCTGCTTTTGAGGCATCAAAAACTGGGTTGATTCAGCTTGTGCCAATGTTGGGTTGCGACCATTCTGTACTCCCATTACGGTTGGATCTAGAATCATTCCCGTACTGTTGTCACTGCTGTAGTACCTTGGGACCTGCGGCTGATAATTTTCTGCTGTTTTCAATATAGGCACATCTGGATATATTCTCCTAACCTGCGGTATCTGCGGGGTGAACAGTAAACTCGGGTCCTTAGATCCCGATGGCGTTTCTGAACTCGGAGTTTCATTATTCTGTACCGGTGCCGGAGGGGCAGAACTGATACTTGGACCTTGTTCACTCTCTGCATAAGGTGGTGGACGGTCGTTCAGCAATTGCATGATGAACTCCTCATCCTCTGACTCATCTTCTCTCCTTAACTTTTCCTCGTCCTCTCTATCTTTGGAACACCTCCTGTTTGTCTTACAGGTAGCTTTCTTGCCTGTCGCCTCTTCTTCCTTAGCAATTGTGGGAAACAATTTTATCCCCTGCAATATATCTGACCTCCACACCTTCTGTGCATTATCCCACCTAGCGTCCGCTAGTGTCTTTTCTACCTTTCTTATCCTGGCCTCGAACTTCTTTTGCTGTTGCTGTCTAGCCATTAGTTCCCAAATCGCTAGAGCCTCAAACTGTGCTGGCCTTGGAGGTACCTTCATGTCGTACATCGCGAATCTCAAATTCTCTAGGATCCTTATATTGAATGTCCCATGGATCGGGAACGCTACGCTCCCATGTCTCTCTGTCAGCTTGTGCCATTGCTTTAGCCAAAGGCACGGAGCTACCCCCCTTTCCTCCATTACAATGTAAGCTGGTGTACCTTCGGGTGGCGTCTCCTCTCCTACGCTCGCTTTAATGTAAGACTCCCCCTTCATCGCACTCTTTAATGCTTTAAAAAATTTCATTTTCTCGTCTTTTATTTCACAAAGTTTGTAATCAATAAGTGACTTTAATTCCCGGAATACTCTTCGCTTGCCTTTCCCCTTCCAATCGAGCCCCACGGACTGCGTCCAATCCGTGCGCGGCCCTTCTTTGCAACCAACCTATCCCAGCGCGGCTCCTAGTGACGTCACACTCACACACACTGCGGCTGACAAAGCCTCACGGCTTGTCCTCCTTCACTCCGCTCCTCTAGTAACAACTTCTGGCATGTATCGCGAGCAACCAAATAATAATAAAACAGATCTGTCGGTTTACTACAGGAAGGGTAACACAATCGCTTCAGGACCTTAGGGATTTTTCACTAGCCTCGGCAGTTATTCCATCTTTCTCGGTCCCCACTTTCGCAAGCAAATCCTGACCCGCAGACTCTGCTCTCAACTTGTCAATGATCTATTCTAGTGCACTTAGAATTTGTCAAAGCCCGAAGTCGAAGTTTTCTTTCACTCCCTTAACACACGTACCGACTCGTTGACCACGCCCGGTCAACCTATTAAACCGACCAGACCACAACATAAAACAAGTGTCTCATACACTTTTCAACATACTCCGGAGTCTCTTGACCTCGCAGGGCCCGTCTCAACAACAACAACCACGTGGACCTTTTTCTGCACAAAGCGCCACATGCACATGAAGTTCGACGACTTCCCTACTCTCACACTCGGAGTCGCACCTCCGCTATTCTCTAAAATCCTCGCAACCTTTTCAAACAATCTGCGGCAATAAGCTGTGCAAGCGCAAAACCCTGACTTCACTCATACCGTCACTAGTAGCGCCAACGCCAATTTCACACCTCCATTCTCTCCATTCGCAAGCTCTGAGATCCCGGGAAAGTCGCGGGGGACTTAGGGCATCATCATTCTCTCAATCTGTTTTACCCAAGAAAAATCTAATTCAACACCATATACCTCTCGAGTGGGGTCTCAAAGAGCGCAACCGTTACCTCTCGAGCGGGGTCCCAAAGGGCGAAACCGTTACCTCTCGAGTGGGGTCCCAAAGGGCGAAACCGTTACCTCTCGAGTGGGGTCCCAAAGGGCGAAACCGTTACCTCTCGAGTGGGGTCCCAAAGGGCGAAACCGTCCTCTGCTACCATCTACTGATAGAGCGTTCCGTCCTAATAAATTACCTGTATTTGGACGCTCTTGGGTCGATGAATCTTTTGACCAAGTGGGGCTCTCTTCACCCGAGATTAGTCAATTTAATCTAATCAATAATCAATAACGAACATAAGCAATGCCCTGAACAACATAACACTTCACAATTAATCCAGAAAACATTTCGGCGAACCATGACCTTTCGGCCATGAATAACCACACCAGTTCATTCAAAGTTAATGAATTTATTTCCCTATATTAACAAAGCTAGCACGATATAAATGTGTCTCAACACCAAATGATATATGTAAATGAACATTAATAGCTGTCCATAACGGCGAAAAAGATGCAATCTATGCAGCATTTGAATAACAATGCATTCGATAATAGCAACGCAAACCACTAAAACTATAATCTGTAATGGGCTAATTGCATACATTAGTCAGCATAACAAGGTCTCAAATTGCATCGTGCAACAAATGAATCCTCATCTAACCTCAAATTAGCATCTGCATGTGGGACTTCATGCAAAAACAATTTAGCAACATTGATTTGGAAAACTCCTAACTAGGGCTCTTATCAAAAATCAGCAGTTGGTTACCTAAAAAGAAACACAATGCAATTGTACATTTTCCTTTCATATTTACCAAATTCAATCAGCATTCAAGGAAGTCTTCGTCTCACAGGTACCGGTTTCGATCAGCATGGGACGGGGCAAAGGGGGCAGGGTGGACGGGGCAATTGCCTCACAGCGGCAAGATAAAAGGACAAAACTACTACTTTATGCAAAGGGGGCAGATCAAAGTTAAAGTCTCTAGAGCGAGAATTACTTAAAGTCTCTTTCTCTCGATTAGAGAAAGCATCAAAGTCTCATTCAAAATGGCGTCGAACATCAATTGGCATCGTAGAAGATGGCAAAATGACGAGGTCGGCAAGATGGGCCATAATGGCTGCAATGGGCAATAATGTCCTCCATGGGTGCAGTGGGTAATGGCCAATGGCTAATGGCTGCTTTCTTCTTGTACACCAGGTTTAAATAAACAACAGTTCAAATCCAGTAGGGTCTTCCATTGGAGGGTTCATAGGTTGGCTTCAAATTGTCCAATCAAAAACAACAATTTACAAGCTTCTACCTAGGCATACATTATCCTTGGAGTCGGGAACGTAAGTTGCAACATATTTTACCAATTAACTCACTTTCAGAGCTTCCATTGTCTGCACCTGCAGATTGACCTTGGAGCAAAGAAGAAGATGCCAGGCTGGCACGAAACCTTAAAGATAAGCATGTGAACCGATCTCACTGGAAAAGTACAGCTTCAAGCAGGAATACACGTTTTATTAGCACATTAGAAAAACACGAGCATCTAAACCGTGAGACAAGGCAACTAGGCCAAAGCCTCCACTAAAGTTATGCTAAGTTAAAACATTTCAAACAAGCAAATCATGGCACACGTTTACGGTTATGTCAGATTAGTACAATTCTAATACATCACGTTATATAAAGCACGCTTATAAATGTTGGCGAACTACTCTGAGGGCACATTTGTCCCCGTACAATCTTTATTAGTTCGGTTAAAGTCACACTTGATTATTGCAGCACTACGTTTATGCGCTAATAAATGTAAAACCTTCATTTCTGCGTCATCACACCTTCTTTGGTGAGTAGAATAGGGAACCACCTGTCATATGGAGGCCGAAGGTCCGCTCTATAATCCTCCTAGTTCTCCCATGGGCCTCATTGTAGCACTTCTCTGCCCTTGTCCTGGGATTCCGCACTGGGGTGAGTAGCCATGACAGTTTGGGTTAACCAGAGTCACCTGCAAATGTCAAGGGACAACTGTTAGATACACACTAACTCTTAGGGACATCCCCAGAACCAGACAACTATTCCCACTGATTTGGTTCCAGGTGCTCACCTAATAGCCACACCCGGTGCCTCTGTAGTTGCCCCATCACATAAGTGATGCTGCTATTCCGCAGGATGTAAGCGTCATGCACTGAGCCAGGGAATTTTGCATTAGCATGGGAGATGTACTGGTCTGCCAAACACACCATCTGCACATTCATCGAATGGTAACTCTTCTGGTTTCTGTACACCTGTTCACTCCTGCGGGGGGGACCAAGGCCACATGTGTCCCATCAATGGCACCTATATTGTTGGGGATATGTCTCAGGGCATAGAAGTCACCTTTCACTGTAGGCAAATCCTCCACCTGAGGGAAAACGATGTAGCTCCGCATGTGTTTCAGCAGGTCAGATAAAACTCTGGACAACATGTTGGAAAACATAGTCTGGGACATCCCTGATGCTATGGCCACTGTTGCTTGAAAAGACCCACTTGCTAGGAAATGGAGTACTGACAGCACCTGCACTTGAGGAGGGATTCCTGTGGGATGGCGGATAGCTGACATCAGGTCTGGCTCCAACTGTGCACACAGTTTCTGGATTGTGGCACAATCAAGCCTGTAGGTGATGATCACATGTCTTTCCTCCATTGTCGACAGGTCCACCAGCGGTCTGTACACCGGAGGATGCCGCCATTTCCTCACATGTCCCAGCACCGCCACAGACATGACCGCCATTTTCTCACTGTTCAATCACTCGATACCTGATCTTCGACAGGAGAGGACCTACACTGCAAGTGCTGCTGTGACCTCAGTCTGGAAGAGACAATGGCTTGTGCGTCTGGGGAAAGGGGCCCTGCCTTCAGCATGGAGGAGTTTGAGAAACTCGTGGATTGGGTCCTCCCCCAGTACACGCTACTCTATGGTCCTCCAGACAAACAGGTAAGTACACCGTTACAATGTTGTATGGGCAATGCCTGTGTGGAGTGGGGTGGATTAAACATAGGGGGGAGAATGAGGCGTGCATGAAACGATGGTGAGTGCATGTCCCACATGGCAAGGGTAGGGATGCGGGCCAATGACTGTGACGGTGCAGTTGGTAATTACTTCTCTTTTTCCCTTGTACAATTCCTGTAGGTCAGCGCCCACCAGAAGAAGGATATTTGGCATGCCATTGCAAAGGAAGTCTGGATCCTGGGGGTCCACCACAGATGGAGCTCCCACTGCCGGAAAAGATGGGAAGACATTCGCCGCTGGAGCAGGAAGACGGCGGAGGCCCAGCTGGGGATGGCCTCCCAACGTGGGAGGGGTGCCCGTCGCACCATGACCCCCCTGATGTCCAGGATCCTGGCGGTGTCGTACCCAGAGTTGGATGGGCGCTTGAGGGCATCACAGCAGCAACAAGGGGGTGAGTATACTCTCATTCTGCTGATTCAGCGCACATTGTAGGTGTCTGGGTGGGGGAGGTGGTCTGTGGGTTCCCCTAGGCCAGGGCGAGATTGCTAGTTAAGTCCCCCTTTTCAGGCAGTCACTGTGGCACCCCACCCCACCTGTGTACAGTGCCAACTACACCTAGTCAGGCTCCTGTGACATCCATGTGTGCAGAAATTGGCCATAGCCTTGTAAGCCATGTCCCAGGGATTGAATAGTGGACCCCAAGTGCGCAGCGTAGTACAGGGGGCTTCTGTGTCTGTCGTGTCTTTCTTCTGTCTTCCTCCCCCTTTTTGTGGTCTCCCTTTACTTGTGTGCATTAGCATCATCAGGCGGAGGAGCAGTGGCACCGGAGCAGGAGGGAGCTGCATCCCACATGGCCCTGGAGGGTGAGACTACGGACTCCGAATTCACCAGTGGGACGGAGGGCGAGGGGAGCTCCACTGCGGGGACAGGAGCTGACACCAGCAATACGGACTCCTCCTCTGATGGAAGCTCCCTTCCGGTGGTGGCCCCATCTGTGCCACCTGCATCTTCAGGTACAGCCACCACTCCCCTACCAGCACCACCCTCCCAGCAGCCCCTCAGCCTTTGCCCGTGCCCGCTCACCCAGGAGGGTGGGCATCACCTTTGCCCCAGGCACCTCAGCCCCTGCCCCAGTCACCCCTGCTGCCCTCACCTAAGCGGCTCCCAGGGGTACAGTTGGGATTGTGGAGACAGCTGCGACTCCATCCAAGGTGGGGAAGGGGCACAAGAAAACCGGCAAGTCTGGGAAGATCAGCACGGCGGACAAGACCACCATCAGCCCCGCTGCCCAGGAGGCGACCGCCAGCAGCCCCACTGTCCCAGACAGGACCGCCAGCAGCAGCCCCGCTGCCCAGGAGGCACCCGCCAGCAGCCACACTGCCCCAGACAGGACCGCCAGCAGCAGCCCCGCTGCCCAGGAGGCAACCACCAGTAGCCACACTGCCCCAGTCAGGACCGCCAGCAGCAGCCCCGCTGCCCAGGAGGCGACCACCAGCAGCCCCATTGCCACAGACAGGACCGCCAGCAGCTGAACCGCTGCCAAGGACACCGCTGCCACAAGCACAGCTGCCAAGGACACTGCTGCCACAAGCACGGCTGCCAAGGACACCACCGCCACTAGCACTGCTGCCAAAGACACCGCCGCCACAAGCACCGCTGCCAAGGACCCCGCCGCCACTAGCACTGCTGCCAAAGACACCGCCAACACTAGCACCGCTGCCAAAGACACCGCCGCCACAAGCACCGCTGCCAAGGACACTGCCGCCACAAGCACCGCAGGCCCATGAGTGCCAAAAGCTCTGACGCTACTGAGGCCGCCACAAGCAGAATGAAGCACTCTGGGCACAAGGCCCCCTCCAGAACCAGTGGAGATTGACATCCACTACCTCAGTCCTTGGCAGGATGAAGCACTTTGGGCACAAGCCCCCCTCCGGAATCAGTGGAGATTGACATCCACTACCTCAGTCCTTGGCAGGATGAAGCACTCTGGGCACAAGGCCCCCTCCAGAACCAGTGGAGATTGACATCCACTTGAGAGACTGTGGCTTTGCACTCCCAAGGATTGAACAGTGGGCATACCACCCACTGTAGAGACTTGAGAAACTGTGGCTTTTCACTCCCCAGGATTGTACAGTGGGCAAATCACCCACTGTAGAGACTTTAGAGACTGTGGCTTTGCACTCCCCAGGACTGAACAGTGGGCAACCCACCCACTGTAGAGACTTGAGAGACTGTGGCTTTGCACTCCCCAGGATTGAACAGTGGGCAAACCATCCACTGTAGAGACTTGAGAGACTGTGGCTTTGCACTCCCCAGGATTGCACAGTGGGCATGGGCCCCCTTGTGGACTTGGAGTCGTGCAATCAACCGGCTGAGGTGCCCCCCCTTCCCTTCCCCCTGAGGTGTCTGTTTTTTTTTCTATCTGATGCCCCTGCAGTGTTCTCTCCGTCTTGTTCGGGTATCTTGTGTCAGCCCCGCCCATGCCTTTTGGGTCCAGTGATCCACGGACTATGATGGTGGACTCCCTTGTACTTGTGTTCTTGGTGTATTTAATTGTATATAGTATAAATGTAGAATATGTCACAATTATTCGACTCATTTCCTTTTGTCCTTGCATTCTTCCAGGGGGGTTTGGTGGGTGTAACTGGTATGTATCAATATGTATTAGTGTGTGTGTTGTAGTGGGTGAGGATGGGGGTGGGGGTGTTGCGTGTGTGTGCCACTGTTTTTTCCCTCCCCCTCCCCTATGTCGTAGGTGCAGTACGAACCATTGTCTTCGCCACCGGCGTTCGTGCTCCTGGTACAGGAGCAGGAAGATAAAGGCTGGTAAAATCTGGAGTTCTGGTTCCATGGCGTCCTGGTTCCTCGTGGGGTGTGTAGAGGTGAGAGTTTTCCCTTCGAAGTCCTATTTCCACCATGTTTTTGTTCGTGGTGAATCCACCCCAGAAAAGGTGGCGGATTGGTGGGTTGTAATACTGTGGGTGGTACATTGTCTCCCGCCTTTCTGTTGGCGGTTACCGCCGCGGTGTTTGTTTGTACCGCCGTGGTGGTCGGAGTGTTAAAGTGGCTTTCTATGTTGGCGGTTTCCACCACGGTCGTAATTCCATTTTTTTTTACTTCCGGCCTGTTGGCGGTCTTACCGCCACTTTAACACCAACCACCAGGGCTGTAATGACCACCCAAGTCTTTAATGTCACAATATAGTTAAATGGCCAAACAATGGATATATATAGTAATTTTCTTGTGCTGGCACTTATTATGGTTATGTTTCTGTACCTGAATAGATTTTTCACATGTGCCCACCTTGAAGTAACTGTGAACCTACTTGAGTTTCTTTTTCTTTTCTTTTTTACTTTTTAGACAAAAAAAGTGCCATTTGTTCTAAATGATGATGTAGTTTTACACTCATATGGGAACAGATATATTGATGCTCATACTTTTCTACCTTAAGAAGTTAGTAGTTATTCTTGAGGTGTAAATGTTGTAAGTAGATATGATTAGTCCAGGTTTGCAAAGTGACATAGGCATAATCAAACCCCTTTTTAGTGTCCTTTTTAGGGGCACTTTTTCTTTTCTCTTTAGGAATGCATGGCAAATTGCCTGGATATCCTTTTATAAGAGGAAACAAGCCTCCACGACAGGTAGTAAGCCCATATAAAAATAAATATATGTTCTTTCTTGCAGTCTCAGATGGTTTCTCTTTTATAAGTGAACTATATTTATTTCCCTTCTCTTCTTCATTTTTGTACTTATATTTGACTTTTGCACAATATGCAAGGGAATTTAAAAAGACACCAGCAACATTTTGTCTAGTGTGGAGCAAGCCTGATGATGATCCCTGAGGGCCCTTGCTTCTGAAATGGCTCTTTCTTCTGATTTACTTATATTTAAAAGCAAAGTTTCCCTTGGCACTAATTGTTGCCTCTTTCTGGAACAGTGTACCTTTTTTGACAATATTGTTACAACAGGGAGGCCGTACACTTGTCCAATTCAACCTCCTCGTTCCCCCCCTTTTTTGTGAGTACTTAAGTCATAAACAGGCGCTCAAGCAAAACATAGGGGTACAAACTACAGTGGCAGACTACTTTTAAGTGCAAAGGACATTTTGTGTGGAATATTTGCACAAATGCCAATCCATAATCACTTTATCCACGTTCTGCAAAATATCCGACATGACTATAAACATGGCATGAACATGAGGACCTGTGCCATGTGTAGGTACAAGTGTATGAATTATAAGCACAAGCAGACATTTTATATAATGTTTTTCCACAATTGAGAAGGACAAATGGAACACCCCACTCCCTTCTCAGAAAAGTCACGCTGGTGGGTGTAGGGCACTGCCTGACACCATGACTGCTGGAAATGGCCAGGAATGACCACAGAGGACTGCACAAAGAAAGAATCCTTTAAGTGATATTGATAGCTGGGTAGCCTACGGAGAATATCAAACAAAAACATTAGTTAAAGAGGGATATAATGAGGCTCCTGGAACAACGTGCTCTGACCCTTGACTGTACCGTAGGTAGGTCATATGTAAGACCATCTGACATCAAATTACTTGCTATATTATATTTACTAGCCTCAGACATACTAGAGCATGTGCACTGAAGGAACTGGGCGTTGCAGAGCGCAGCATCAGTGTCCCAACTATGTGAGTGGAATGCAACCCTGTCCATAACGTTAAAGCATCTCATGTTCCAAAACAGAGGCCTCAATCATCTACAACTGAAGAAAGATTTATTTGTTGTGGCAAACTTCCCACACATTCTGGATGCCTTTAACAGCACATATGTCACATTAGTACCTCATGATTGTTGGACTTTTGGCCATACGCATGGTCAACCCTATTCTTTTTGCCTCCTTCCTCCTGGTTTTTCTGACCTCTCGCTGTTGGCTCTAGGACTCTGAGCACTTTATCACTGCTGACCAGTGCTAAAGTGCAGGTGCTCTCCCATCTAAAGTTGGTATGATTGGCTTATACCAAATCGGCATATTTAATTTACCTATAAGTCCCTTGTACAGTGGTATCTCTATACCCAGGGCCTGTAAATTAAACACTACTAGTGGGCCTGCAGCGCTGCTTGCGCTACCCATTGAAGTAGACTTTCAAACCTGTCTCAGGCCTGCTAGCGCAGGGCCTGTGTGCGCAGTTTTCTGCCACAGGGACCTGGCATCTAAATTTACTTGCCAGGCCCAGAACTCCCCTTTTACTACATGTAAGTCACCCCTAAGGTACGCCCTAGCTAGCCCTATGGGCAGAGTGCCATGTATGTAGAAAGGCAGGACATGTGCCTTTTTGCATGGCCTGTCCTGGTAGTGACAAACAGCCTAACTGGTGTCTCACTACTGTGAGTGCTGCCTTCTCATAGGATTGCATTGGAAATGCCCTGCCTTATGTGAAAGGGGTATTGTCTGATTTATGAGGGGTAGTGTAGGCGTGTTTGATGTGGTTGTGATGGTGATAATAAATACTGCTTACTGGTGTGGGTGTATTTTTTATTACTATCACAGAAATGCCACTTCTAGAAAGTGCGCATTTATCTGTGCTTATGACTCTGGTGTTTTGCAGCTTGACTCCAATCCACGTCTGGGCAGAGTGACAGTTGGGGCTTTGTGCATACTTTTCAGATAGCCTGTACACAGGGAGGGTGGAGGTGTCACCGAGGTGCATCTGCATACTGAATAGTCTTCCTGGGCTGAGAGAAGGGAGAGGCGGGGCACACCTACATTTGTAAAGGCTGTGCCCTGGCCTCACACAATAGGGTCGTTAACCCCCCACTGATGTTTGGAGCCTGTGCTGAAAGGAGAGAGGGGGCACTCCCAGAACCAGTTGTAACTGGCTGGAACCTCCTCTCCCTATCATTGTAAAACACTGTAAAAATGGACTATAAGTACAGGGGAATTTTCCCCACAATTTGAACATTCTTGGAACTCGAAACTGGACACAGAACACTGATGAATGGACTCACCAGGAAACCGCCTTGGACTGCTGCTGCTGTGCTGACCTGTGACCTGCCTGGTCTCTAGGGGGAACTGCCACCATCTGCACCCCTTGTGCTGGCCTGTAGCTGGGCCCACCAGCCCTGTACCTTTTCCTTGATTATTGTTCCCAGGGGCAGGGTGCTGTGGCCCCTGACCCCTGCACCGATCTTCTATAATATTGCCTTAGCGCTTAGGGGAAAAGCGCTCTTGTGGAAATGCTGCAGAAGATCACTGCCGCAGCCCAGGCTACATAATCTTCCTAGCGCTGTGAAAAGCGATTCGTTAAGATCACCGCCGCAGCCCAGGCTGCATAATCTTCCTAGCGCTGTGAAAAGCGCTTCGTTGAGATCACCGCCGCAGCCCAGGCTGCATAATCTTTCTAGCGCTGTGAAAAGCGCTTCGTTCGGATCACCGCCGCAGCCCGAAAAAGTTAATTGGTAAAACGCGAGCGTTGCGCGTTTACCGGTGCCCCCAGGGCACGAAGACAACCTTCTTTGTGTTTTTAGGAGCCAGCGCGCTCCTAGCGGTGCCCCCGGGGTAGGGATCGCTCCGAGGAGCGCCCCCGCGGCACCAGCAGGCCCCACCTTGGGCCGCGACGTCATCTGGACGCAGAGGGAGAGGAGGACGCCTCTCCCTCGCGTGCAGGAGTCCCGGAGGACTCTCCTGCCATTCCGGGCCGGGCGGCAGCCTCACCGGAGGCTCGCCCTGGCCCCCGGCTCTATTGTTGGCCCCCTCGCGGGCCAGGAGTATTTTCTCTAGGGGTCTCCCGTAGTGGCAGGGCCACGGAGGTCCAGGGAGACCCCAGGAGTTAGCGGGTCCCCGGAGGGGCCCGTGTTTCAGCGAGTAGGGAGCGCAAGGCGCCCCCCTCCCCCTTCACAGGATTTCCCTGACTTGGGCCCCCCCTGGAGAGGGCCGGTGGAGGCCCGGGGGGCCCCCCAGCGATCACGGGTCCCAGAAGGGGCCCGTCAAGAATTCAGAGAGGGTGCGTGCCGCCCCTCTCGGTCTGCCATGTTTAAGGAGGCCCCCGTTTTGCGCAGAGGAGCGCCGGGGGCCCCATTATTCGTTTTAGGCACTGGAAGTGCCCCCTCATCAACCAGGTACTTTTAAATGGACCAATAGAGTTATAATTGAAGTTCTTTCTACAGACTTTACTAATTATAATATATTGCCTACCTGTTCTATGATGCTTTTACATATGTGTGCACATGTTCCTTTTATGGGCATGACTTGCTAATATGGTTCCCTAACTTGCCATAGGTTTTCTAATGTTCCTACTATGGGCTTTTTATGATATTCTTATGACAAGTGTGCTAATGTGATAACGTGTTTCCTGACTACTGCTTATGTTGCAGAATACTGTGTAACCTGTGTGTTATGTGTGACTACTGCTAGTTTGCAGAGTAACTAATGTGTAACGTTCTGACAACTGCTAAGGTAGCAGGATAGTACTGTTATGTGATGTTGGTCTAATAATTACGTTGTGTACAATACAGTATATTTTCATATAATCTGGTGTTGTGTTTCCTTTGTGGTGGGGATATTGCGTCACATGTGTGTGTGTGTTGTGCAAACGCTTTACACATTGCCTCCGGGTTAAGCCTGACTGCTCGTGCCAAGCTACCAAGGGGGTGAGCAGGGGTTATCTTGGACGTGTAACTCCCTTGCCCTGACTAGAGTGGGTAAGTTCTGCCTGGCTGAGGTGCATACCCTAGCCAACCAGAAACCCCATTTCTAACAATGATGATTTGGCTTGCATTCATAGAAATCACAAACACACAGTTAGTAAAGGTAAAAGCAATATGTGATGCGAAATACTGTTTCACCAATGTAGCTGCATATCCACAAAGCCCATTAGAGTTACACATGTTTATCTATACAGACACAAGGCCTACCAATAAACACGTATAAGATACATTTCCAAGAAAGTCTATGAGTAAAGCATTGGTAAAGTGCAACATGTGTAATCTGTACTCAGTTCCTCATCATAAGTAACCAGGGTGTTGCCATTGATTACAATTCCCTACACATATACAAAGACCCCGGCAAACGAAGCCTACAACTCTGGACCACTTGTGGGATAGCTGAAGAGTGTTTTGGCATGATCAGGTATATATTTAAATGCCTAAGCCTGCCTCAGTGTAAACCTCTTTAGTGCCTCAATGTTGTCTGTGACACATTTGTTGTGTTTTGCATACACATAACCTAAGTGTCCAAGGTGAAAAGCCACTTGACAACCTCACAATGGTGTGCAAATAAACAAGAACAGCACAAACACTGGGCTTAACTATCGTACAGACTGACATTGTCGACATATAAGAACATAGGAAATCACACAGAATTTCTCTACATATGGGCTCAGCCAAAAGATTTACACTTTAAATGTACATGTCTATTGTTACAACAAAACAAATAATGAAAGATTGTATCAAACGATGAGTCTGCTACTCATTATTTGGCATATCAGAATGACAGTGTCAGACATTTGAAAAGTTAGTTTCACTGCAAAATTGTTTTAGTGAGCACAAGGCACTTTAGTTACTTGCATCTTTTCTGCAGCTGGCCCCACCGTTATTGATGATTAGGATGAAGGACATTGTTCTATCTCTCCTCTCCTCAGTAAAAATTTGTTGATTGGTTGAGGTACATCAACTAAATGATATTGAGCAGAGACAATGCCCATGTCAGATTGTGCTATTTGGGCATAAATGGTCTTTTTTGACTTAGCCGTATGGACATATCTTGAATATCTTCTGCCCCAGTGCATCAAAGGCTATATGACTTCACTGGATAGTTCTCCAAAAAGGCCATAGGCCTGCCCACACATATAACCAAGTATGTTCTGGATGATATTAAAGGGAGGAATGTACATTAAATCCTTCTTGGTATTTGAAATTTATCAAGGTGTCATCACCACATATCTGTTTGTGTTCTTTCTATCTGTGGCGGATGCCTACAGATGTGTTTTTTTCTACTTAAAAATTAATCTACTGATGACTGTCATGCTTGAGGTTGCATACACAGCAGTCATCATTGAATGATCTTTCTTAAAGCATAAAAAAATTGTGCATGCATGCACACCCTCCATCTATGAATGATTTTTCTTAAAACGTGAGAAAAAAGCATTCAAAGATGGCCATCATGCTTACGTAAATGTATGCACACTTGCAGCCGCCTTTTTTAAATTACATTTCTCAACAGTAGATGGCTACATGCCATTACAGCATCAGGCACACTCATAACATGAGGGGTTGAACAGGTAAGAGAGAAAAAAAGTGGCTTATTTTCTTTTAATGAAGTGATTGGGCATGGAAATCAGATATACGGAGAAGCAGATAAAATAGACACTAATGCAATGCAAGGTATGACATCAGCAGTGAAAATGTATGAGTCATCCAAATCAAAAGGTGCTGAGACTGACATGCTCCTTTGGTAGGCTGAATGCTAAAAAAGGGAGGATATCCGTGGAATGCGGAGCAGGGAACTGAGAGAAAACAAGAAAGTCACTGAATGATGAGAAGCGGGTGAACATAAAGTCCACTCTAAGTCCATATTGGATACACTAGATCTGTTTACCAACAGTAAATAAAAATATTCATTAACACTCAAAGACAGCGTTCAAATCAAATTCCATCACCGGAATTGGTGGAAACATTGAATACTTTTAATATATATATATATATATATATATATTTGGGCATACAATAATTTATTCATATTGTCACAGTACGCGTCAGGACAATTAGAAACCCTCTCCTGAGGTATTGTGAATTGTATCAATCTAGATAACAAGGAATGTGATAAAACGTTGTACTGCCACATTCCTAAAATCATGGGAGCAGGGGAAATACAATAGTCTATCCCTCCTCTCAACTGAAAGAAATATCAACAGAAAATATTGAAAGTTTAGCAATAAAATTAAAATCCAAATGTTACTACTACAATGCAATATATTGTCACATGAAGCTGCTAAAATGAAGCGCCTTATATCTCCAAAATGGGCAACCAGTTATTCCAAACAGGCACAATGCCAGCTTCTTTACACAAATATGTGTTTACTCACTTGGTAACAAAAATGGCTTCTCTTGACCCTGGCCACTTCCCCATTGTTGACGTTCCATACAGAGCCTGCCTAGCCTTTCTGCCACTCTGGCATTTTCCCGGCAGCTGCAGACTATGGGCATAGTTTCACATGATGGGCTATCATATCCCAACCATGCCTGCAAGGACCCCTTCTAGTTTGAGCCTCATGCAGCTAGCTGTGAACTGGCCTGAACATTTTTGCCTGAGATGATTTTGCTTTTCAGTCTGACTGCGAAATCTTTGGGAAATAGTTGCACCTTCTCAACTGCAGGCCGGTTTGGTTCGCCATCAGATTTTAGATCTCATCATGGAACTGAAACAGTTCTTATCTCATTAACGGATGATGAGCGTGAATTATCTATACTGATACTACTTGATCTGTCAGCTGCAATTAATATGGTGACCTGTTAACTGCTTGACCATCTTTCAGTAGTGGCCCCTATGATCTAGACTAGGAGCATTCCGGTCACCAAGATCAAGGTGGAATGTGGGGTTCCCCTGGAATCATCTCAGTCACCATTACAATTCATTCTTCCGTTCCCTCTTTTCCATCATCACAGCCAGAGTGTTGAGATATCTTTGATATGCTAAGACAAAACTATCTATGTGTAAAAGGCGCTATCTATGTGTAAAAGACACGAAGTATGAAACAGTTCTAAATGAATTGGCCTTTTCCATGCATAGTAGTGCCCACAATCTAAAAATATCAAGAATTGGAGGCGGCCCTCAAGAGTTCAAGGCAGGTATGTCTGAAATACCAAAAATATCCTTCACACTCCTAAGTTTTTGAGGGTTGCAACTCAAGCCGTCATCTGCGATTCAGGTACTAACATTGAGCATTTTTAGTATTTGACAACTTATAAAACCATTGCTCTATATTTAAAATAATTATCAAAAAAGCATAAGTGGCTCATTGCACCGTCAAAACTGCATTATTCATTAATGAGTTAGTGCCCCAAAAATCAAAGAGGCAATGAACAACATATAAAAATACGGCTTCCAGAGGTGTTCTGAAGCTTGCCAATTAAGATCACATTTCAGCAAGTCTAAATTAGTTACCGGGCATAAGGGCATCCTCTTCAAATTGGCATGTCTCATCTTCAAGATGAGGCAACGGCTCCAATCTAAAATAACTAGGCACATGTGCACCATCGACTTAAGTTCAAGCAGCATAGGTTTTTTACACATTTCAAGAACTGAGAATGGAGACTACACAAAGATCTGGAACTTGAAGGCGTGAGATTTCAATGCGCAACAACCCCAGGCTTTGTAGGAAAGACCTAAAATCATTCGTACTCAGTAACACGTCTGAGTTCAGATTTGAAGTTTGTTCTTACTTTTCTGCTTTTACTAGTTGATTTACTTATGATTCCTGGCAACGACAGACAATTGCGTTTGTGCCCTAGTAATAAAAAGTAAATCACGAAATAAATATATAAATGACTGTGAAACCAATTCAAAATTTTCACTGATACTAAACCCCCCCTCTTAAAACAAAAGTAGCAAGGTAGCTAAGTGTATCTTCCTAAAAAATACTTTCAAAGAAATGAGTTGACAGCATTATGCAAGCTGGTAATTATTACAAGACGATTTGGGGATATCTTTCTTAGAGGTACTCAAGAACGACTTCAAGCTGTATCGCTCACAATTCTTTTGGTATCTCCAGCTGAGAAGTAAGCTTGACCCCTTGTGGGATATCATCAAAACTCTTTTGGAATTTAACCCACTAGAGGCGAAGCTGACACTGGAACTCATGGATGTAGCTCACAGTTTAATTGTTTCCTCATTACAAACATACCTGACCCATTAGACACTTTACATACTAGATGGCAGGATAAGGTAGATGAAAACCCTACACAATGATGAATGGGGGGAGATGAGGATGGTTCTACACGTCTTGGACACACACATGCACACAGACGTAATTTTGGGGTCACCAGGGGTTGTAGCTGTGACCATGGCTTGCCCCTAGCAACCCCTGGCACTGACTTTGCAACACCTGGTTTCAGAGGTGACAAGATCAGTGCCTGGAACTCAGGTGCTGCTTGACCTAATGACATTGCTTGGGGCTTCACCTTACTGGTTTTTAATTTTATTCGCTAATTGTTAATAAAAATTGGAATACAATTAGCTGGAATTTGACCCTATCTGGCAGCTAAGGA
This sequence comes from Pleurodeles waltl, assembly GCF_031143425.1. Lineage (NCBI taxonomy): Eukaryota > Metazoa > Chordata > Amphibia > Caudata > Salamandridae > Pleurodeles > Pleurodeles waltl. The sequence goes on from NC_090445.1 coordinate 698,279,032, forward strand.
AAGTAAAAAATGTTTTTAAATGTATTCTGTATGCATGGTTGTGGGAGAGAGAGTGTTTATGTGTGAGAGATAGTGTGTGAATGTATGTGTAAGCATATGTGTGTGTGGCCACTTAACAAGATGCAGCTAGGTCTATTCATTTGTGGATGTACAGAGTGAGCCTCATGGCACATTGCAGTAAGCACTTGAATCAACCCTTCAGCAATAAATCAATATAAGTAAGTAGATGAAGCTCCAACAGAGCCCACCAGCAAGTTGCAGTTCTTCCTTTCCAGTTGTAAGTGGTTTACTGGTCACTTTAGAAAAAAGGGCTATTGCAGCTTTTTATGTCCTAGTAGATACACAGGGGCTCAGCCAACTGATCTGTGGAGTTCACTTGTCCTGGGTGCACATGGAGGTAGGACCAGCCTTTCAAGTCTCCACACAGGTCACATATAGTCGGTCCAGTCCCCTTCTTTTCTGCCACAGGTCTAGCAAATGTTCTGCGGGGTAAGTGGTTAGGTGCTTCTCTTGTTCAGTTCACTAGTCAGTGGGTGGAGGTGACTCCTGTATATTCCCTGACGAAAGGCAAAAAGTACACAAGGGCAACCTTTCTCACTTTTGCACATCCTTTCTGCTTCATTGTAAACTAGCTAAGGGAGCTTATGGAACATATTGGGGTGTGTTTAAGGGAATGAGCCTTCTCTCTCACTCAGCCACTCTAAGCTGGGTTTGGGACAGTTTCATTCTGCACCTAGACTAAAGCCATGAGACTAAAGTTTGATTTAGACTCATAAGACCTCCCTTCTCTAGGCTCCCTTTTTGATAAACTATAAAAATACAGGTCTTCCTTTTAAGCTAGTGAAGTTCATGGACACTCCTAAACTGCTCTGCTTGGGTTAAGCTGGATTGTATTCCTCCCCAAGCTATGTTGTCAGGCCCAAGTGATTGTCTTTGCTCTGGGAGCAGTATTTTACTCCTCATCAGAGCAGTGCTGGCAGGCCAGCTTCGGACAGGGAAAGCATTGCATTATAAATGTTACTTTGACTATATATTTTTCAAAATACAATTTCTCCACTGAATTGGACTTTAATAAATATAAACAATAGCCATTGAATCATTGCAAACCAAAGCTAAAAATAGCTTCTGGAGGCTGATTACGATAGGAACAAGCAAGCATGAGATTTTTGCATTTTCCACTTTAATGTAACAGGCACCATGTCTTGTGAGCTACAAAACACACACAGGAATGACTTGCTCAATACTTAGAAGTAGGGCTTCCTTACTGTCAAGAGGTTTATTTTGACATGTCTGCCTGCTGGTTTAAGAGCTGCAGGAGTCCGGCTACAAATGTTGAGCTAGAGCAATATTTTCCTTGTTAGTCTGTAGTCAAAAGTACCTTGATCTTGCTTGTGTTGAGGAAGATGCGGGGTGCAGACTGAAGCGATGTATCAGTGTTGATCCCTGCAATGGAGGTGATGCATTTGTCCTTTCTAGCATGAGTGAAGATGCTTCAATTTTCTCCATGCAACAGCAGTAATGCATTGGGCCTGATTTGTGGCGGTTCCGAAGGCCGTACGATGAGGTCCATCCATGCTGGAGAGGTGCAGCATCAATTTCGATACACATAATGAGGCCGATGCACCAGTTCTGATCTGAGCAACAGGGGTGAAGTGCCGGTTCCAATCTGTGCAGCTGTGGCAATGAATTGATTTTGGCTAAAGCAGCACTTCATACCCACTTCCAAGGGCCTGGCCTGGATTGGTACCACTTGGCAGAGCAAGACTCACACAGTTGGCAGAGTCCTGGTGCTGTAGTAGGTGATTTGGAAGTCTTTTGTATCCCTGAGACTTCAGAAAATAGGAGGCAAGCCACCAAGCCCCTGTAGTCACTTTAGTCCTGGGATGGAGAGATGCACATCCGGGCCTTTTCCCTCCCAACGATGGAGAGCAGCAGGAAGCAGGTCAGCACAGAAGTACAGAAGTCCAGTAGAGTAGTGGCCCAGTCGAGTGGCAGTCCTGGTAGCAGCACAGCAGTCCTTCTTCCTGGCAGAGTATCCACAGTTCCAGAAGTGTACTGAGTTGGTGGTGTCAGAGGTTCTGTACATATAACCAGTCATGCCTATGAAGTGGGGGAGACTTCAAGGAACAATCTTTGAAGTACACAGGTTCTCCCTTCCTGCTCAGACTCCAGATTCACTACAGTGGTATATGCACTTTCTCACACTGCCTCATGTCATGTTTTCTTGTTTTAGGCACTGCTGCACACTAAAACGTAGACCTGTATATCATTCAGTCTAGTTGATAATTGGCCTAAAAACAGACACATGTCCTGTCCATCCTATTTAGAATACATTCACAGCTATGCACACTTTGTAGATGGATGGACAGTACCTCCCCCTATTTTGATGGGTGCCCTGAAACTGTCAAACTCGAAATTACCTCCTTGGTATTTTAGGTACACAAATTAGCAATTGGGATTTATTCTATCCCACATGACTCTTCTTGCTGACTAATTGTATTTGTCAATCCTGCACTCTATGTAAAATTCTCAATTTTGATGATTACATTTTTTATTGCAATGGATGTTTCTCAACAGAGCTATTTTTTACCATTTTATACATAAAGGTCTCCTCTCAAGTTCATATCCATCCTAATACTGCCCAGGCAGCTAGTCACTGTGTCAATATTGATCCTGCCATTGGCACTGTCCTCAAAGCCAGTGAAAATTATCCAGGTATCAAAAGGAAGGTCTGGGTTTGTTTCGGTGAATAGACTTACTAGAGCACAGACATTTACAGGATGGAGGAGTTTGGGTCTGGTTCTGATGCCATACACATGGTCTATAAGGAATACGACCATACTTAGGATGAAGATTCAAAAGGTGACAATCTTCTTCTTCCCTCATACTACGATGCTGTGATATGTCTTTACTTATAAAATTCCAGTGGCTTTGATACTTTGTCATATTAAGACATTCCTTACCTCTCTTGCCTCTGACAGAAGAAGTACACTCCTAGTAGTGCATAGAGCTGTAGAGACTCCAGAACTAATTTTACCTTCTAAAGAGTTAAGAATCTATTGTTTGATGGAAATATTGCAACTTACTTCTTAAGCTGCTAAATGGGTCCATTTAATGAGGCATTGCTGGAACCTGTCTTGCTTACTTGGAGAAGCCCTTTTCAAGCCCGGAGTCCACAGACAAATTGACAGCTGCCATCAGCCTGCTCTAAGTGAGCTTAAATTCAAGACAATAAAAACATCACCAAACAACTGGTGCTGCAGCTTTCACCCTTAAAACCAAGTCTCAAAACCTTTCCTATAGCCTATCTTGAGAAGGAGTCTAAGTGACTAGACAGCATGCGCTTGAAAGTTTTTGCTTTAGGTCATCCCAGTCACCACGGAGATGCCTGCTAGGTGGCTATTTGTAACACCTCGTGGGAATTGGCTAAATGAGTAGTTTTAAGCCTACTGGCAAACATAAAAAGCCATTTTCCGATTTGGGCAATTTAAGGCTTGGACACTTTGGGACAACATTTTGTCAGCAATGTATAAAATTCTAGAACTATTTAAGAATGAAGTAATCTCTGCAAGGACAACCTTTTCAACAGGTCCATGACAGTTCAACAAATATACTTTTTTCTTTGTAGTGGTATGTATCTAAGGGTCCCAAGCATAAACAGCTCCAGCAGGTCTTTTCCATTCTTTCCTCTGCCAGCTCTGCTGCATCAAAACCACCTTGACTCCACAAACTTATGCTGTCTCCTTCAATTGTCAGCAGAGTCTCTCATTTTCCTATCAATTGGGAGATTATTATGATGCTCCATTGACTCAACCAGATGATCCACAAGGGCTAAAGTTTATCCATCCTTTCCCTCTTTCTGCACCAGCCTGTCACCTTTCAAAGTGATGTGCTCTGCAGCACGCCTTAAATCTAGAGGTAGAGGACCTTGCCATGCTAAATAAACGGACCACAGAGGCGGTGCCTTTGGAGGAAATAATTGAGGGATTCTACTTCCTTTACTTGTACATTCAAGCAAAGGTGGTGGTTTGAAATGCATCTTACAGTAAATCCCCGTGTTCTGAGCTTGATCAGTTTTCTGAACAAGTTATCTTAGCCAAGTCTTCATGGCCTTGAATGAAGGACATTTGTCCTCCACTACATTCCCTCAATAATGCAGTTGTACACATTGAGATTCAGTGATGCCTGTTAAGGTAATTTTGCTTCCCAGATGAAGTGGCAGTCATCACCTTGGCTTCCAGCAAACTTGCTATGACCTGGCTGCTCTATCAGCTTGTTCGTGTCTCCCTGATCAAACACCATTGTTTAGGTCACCTTTAGTCTTCTGAAAGGTTAACTTTACCTGTTTCCGACACTCCTTTTGTTGTTCCTCGGTCGGCTCTGAACTTGTTTTGACTTTTTTGATGGTATCCCCGTTCAAGCTAGGCACAGTTAATCTGTTCAATTTCTTAGTTTGTGGGATTTGCAAGATTTTAGCTGAGAAAGGAGGTGAGCAAACACACCATTTTACATTGGATCATCCAATGTATCAAGATTTGCACTGCTATTGACAAGAAAAAACCTGCAGAAGGCATTCATGCCCACTCCATTACAGCCATTGCTTTTTCCACATCTTTTACCGTAGTCGTGTGTGGCTGGCATATATTAAACATTTGCTGAACATTACTGCAAGCAGAAAGAAGCAGTAAAAGGTACATTCCAGTGAGGAGCTGCATGGCTTACCTGTTAAATCAGCACTACTCAATCCCACCCCTTCGAAGATATTGCTTTGCAACTCATTCATAAGGTCAGGAATCCATGAGAAGAAGCATTCATCAGAATCAAAATTTACTTACCTTTGGTAACAGTATTTCTAGTAGATATAATATCTTCCTGCAGATTCTTTACTGCCCTTCCTCTGATAAGTTAGTGCTGTGATTATTAAGAATTAAAGATAGGTACATGCTGTGTTGTCACCACTGTTAATGCTCTCTCAGATACCTTCACATGCCTCAAAGACTGAAAAAGTAGCATGAGCTGTAGGCAGTGCACCATGTGTAAGTTGTTGCCATTTCACCCAAAATGTCTGAGATCTTCTAGTGCCACCATTGCTTTGGAAAATTTTGGGATACAGTATATAACCTACAACATATTCATAAGGTGAGGATCATCTGATAATATGTACTCCCCACTATGAGTATTGTTACAAGAGGTAATTTTTTCTTCAGCAATAGTTTACATGGTGGATCAATTTCTATGGATTACATGTGTTAGGGTTGTTTTTAGTAAATTTCTCAGACTCAAAAGACTTTTGAGTTAGAGATGCAGTTGTATTTTGCAGCTTCCTTAAGTCTTGTAGTCAAAATGTTATTTATCAACTGCCCACTTTCTGCTGTTTGTGAGACCATCTTTGCATAATTTAAGCACACCCACAATGCTTAGTAATTTGTGACACACTTATTGAAATTGCATGAGAGTAACATGAAATGGGAAGACACGTGTCTAAGCTCAATGTAGTTTGACTTTAGACGAGTGTTGGAAAGTTGTGTAATAGGTGACCATAAAGGTTCAAAGCTTTCCAAACTATCTGATCAGCTAATACGTTTGGGCACCAGATGTAACTGTCACATTATTACTGCAGAAATCTAAGGAAAACTGGAAGGGTGCACTGTGAAAACTTGTTGAGTCTAACTCAGCTTTACATACTTCAAATATTGAACAAATTAGTGGCAATCAGGGGCATACTAATATCTCTGTTAGCACGTCTTACCTTATTTGATTTCTTATCTTTCATTTATAAGGGGACGCGTTAGAGGTTTGAATTACCTTTTGACTGCACTTAGAGAGTCCACCATAGGACACTATTTCTATACCAATCAATAACAATATAAATCAATTGTATGAATAATCTTGGGAGTCCGTAATTCCACACATCATTACCCTTTCGGCCATGAATAACCACACCTTTATATAAGTTAGAATGTTTATTTCCCAATATTAACAATGCTAATATCACGTAACGTAATCTCAGAATCAAATGATATGCATACAGAAACAACACTGGTTGACCAAATCTTCTAAAGAATCTCAATATAACCAAAGCATGTATTGTTACATATTCTGGGATTACAGTACAAATTGCTAACAAGAATAACTGTGCAATAGAAATAGCCCATATTAAGATTCAGCAAAGAAACAACATCAATCTGTTCTTAATAATTAGCAAACATTGTCTGTGAGTCTCCTAGCTAAACTTTTGATTAAAATAGCATGTTTAGGCTTCATGCAAAACAATTTAGTCAACAAAATTCAGAAAACATCTAGCTATAGCTCTATCACAATTAGCAGTTGGTACCTAAGAAGAAAGGACATATTACATCAAACAATAACTTTTGATTAGTCCCTATCCTCGGAACAGATCAGCAGGCTGGGACTTTCTTCATCAATTGGACATCTGTTCAGTCAGCGTCAGCATCGGACCATGAAAGGCAATGGTTCGGAACCTAGGGACTCTATCTATCCAAACCATTTGCAAAGCATTGCCCAAGGCTCAGCATTCAGCATCAAAAGTCTAAGCAATAAAGTTGAAGATAGAATTTTCTAAGTAAAGGAGTCAAATACGAATGAGTATGGAAGGTGAGAGTGATCAAAATGGTGCCTCTCAGCATAGGATTAAGGAAAATGAACTCTCTTCTCTCTGTGCTGTAGGGCTAAGTCAAAAACATCTAAAACTCTTCCCACGTCGCTATTGGTCAAAGAATCCTATGTTTGCATTTAGTCCAATGAAAGTAGAATTTCAAATCTATGATATTACTTAAATGTCTTTCACATGTCGATGATTAGCTCCTCTTCTCCTGTTCTCATCATCGGACTCGTCAGGTAACAATTTTGTATCTCTCTGTCCTTCAGTCAGTGCATTCATTGTTAGGTCCTGGGAACATCGCTTTCACGCACACTAAACTTTACAATGTATTGATAGCTAATACAGCATATTCTAACAAGCAGTTATCAGGGTAAAGAAAAACATCTATTAGCATTTGGTTAATGCAGTGATGCAATGCAAGTATTAATTTCTCTAAATAGCCATTTATTTTATGTGAATAATTTAAACAGTGCAACTTAACATGAGGCTGTGCAACTAGGCCCAAAACTTCGCTAACTTAAGACCTACAATTCTTAAAGCAAATACATAATACATAATCATTAATATGGCATACTACTACAATAAAATAAACATGAGCAAATAATTTCAATTTAATAAGAAATGAATAAGGACACTTCGATATTACTGACGGCCACTCAAGTAGGCACATTTTCAAAGTTGTGCGTTATTTTCTATATATATTCATTTTCTATTCAGATTCAACATTCAGAATACATGAAAATTTATGAGTAAAAATTCAGCGTTTACATCACCTAATAGTTACAGTACCATATTTGCAAGAGGGGGATGAAGTGCCATTTAAAAAAAACTTAAAAAGTGGTGCCTGCATGTTGGATTTGGCCATTTCTGTATGGTCATCCAAACATTTTTGCCTTCACCCTCCTGTTTTCTGAACCAGTTTTTGTAGACTTTTAGGACTCTGTGTTTACTTTATCCCTGCTAACCAGTGTTAAAGTGCTTGTGCCTTTTCCTTTAAACATGGTGAAATTGTCTCACACCCAATTGGCACTTTTAATGTACTTGTCAGTCCTTAGTAAAATAGTGCCACATGTACCCTATGCCTCTAAATTAAATGCTGCTAATGGGTCTGCAACACTGACGGTGCCACCCACTTAAATGGTCCTTTTAAATATGTCTCAGACCAGCCATTGCAGCCGGTGTGTGCAGTTTTAAACTGCCATTTCAACCTGGAAAGATAAACCTCTTGCCAGACTTAACCCTTCCTTTTTAATACAAAGACATTACCCCAAGGGAAGACCCTAAACAGCCCAGACGTCAGGGTGCATTGTATTTAAAATAAATGGACATACATAAATACGTTTTACATGTCCTGGTAGTGAAAATCTCTTATATTCATTTTTCACTACTGCAAGGCCTACATCTCTGATAGTATAACATTGGGTTAACTTATTACATTTATTAAGTGACACCTTTCAATTGGGAGCAATTGGAATGTTGAATTTGGTGCCCAAAGAATTGAATTTAAAGCTTCTCTAATGGTATAGTGGGACTTTATGCCACTTTTAGAAAGGTGGCATTTTCTTATCCTAGCCATTTGGTGCCTTTAGCCTGTCCCTGGTTCACATGACTAGGTGAGATGGCAGCTTGACTTTTTGTATTGCTTCCAGACAATGAAGCAAGGGGAAGATAGGTGTTGGCAGGGTGGGCCACTCTGACTTAACCAAGAGTCACCTACCACACCTGCACATCACAAAAGGTCTGCCTGAGCACACTCACAAAGTGTTTGACACGTGTCTATTGTGTCCTCAGGCAATCAGGTTCAGGGCAGAGAGGCAGGAAATCCCAGACAGCAATTGGGGTGGAACCCTCTAGAGCTTTCTCCAACTTCAAAGTAGGCAACAGGTATAAATATTGCACCCTCAGACCTGTCTAACCTTCATTTAATGGAATCCGTAGAAATGTTAAAAACAGTGAAAACAGGGATGTTGAGGATGATTATTGGTCCTCCATGGTTGGCATGTTTCAGCTGTATCTCTGTGGCCTCATGTGAGATGCAAAGATAGAGGCATTTTGTGTTTCTGCTGGAAGACAGAAAGAGCAAGGATGTGAGGACCACAACTGAATGCTCCTCAACATCCTTTACCACCTGCTGTGGAATCTCAGTGGAGGAACTCCTGAATTTAGGAACATTTACTGTCTGAAGCTCTAAAATCTTTAAAAAAAGATTTTTAACATTTGATAATTTGGTACTTTGGTAATTTGAGCTCCCAGTAGTAACATTATTGGTGATAGTGATCTCCCCTGGGATGCTCCTATGCTTGCCTTTTCTCCTGGGACCCCAGTATTGGAGGTGTTTCAATATTTTCACCAAGTGATACAACCAGGACATGCTCTACAGGCATGGTTAGGGACTTCCCGGGCACTGACCCCATTACCGACCAGTTTAGACCACCCTGGCACATTGGAAGGAGCCAGGTCCATGCTCCATTGCCTCCATAATAAACATAAAACACTCATCCTCCCCATGACATCTACTCAATGTATACAGATGAGTGCCTGTGTAATATACTACTTAATAGATCTTTTTCCAGGTTCAGGTGGAGAATGATGCCTACCAGGACCCTTGTGAAAGGTTCTGCTTATATGTGACACCCATATGTTTCACTGACATCCTCTGTGTGTGTTGAGTATAGGTGTGTGTGTGGTGAAATAGTAAACAAGACTCCATGCAGTGAGATTCAAGTATGGTTGCAGGGCCCAGCAAGATCCATTTTAGATTGCCCCTGTTTTGACATGGCACAACATTACAGAGGGAGTACAGCTTTCCCATATGTATCTTCTGCATTCCTGAAGCTGGAGTGAGTAGGCCAAGACTCTGAAGTGTGGAAGACTGGAGACAAGCTGCTCTAAAACATTAACTGAGGACTTTTTAGGAGGGGATTGCTTATTAGGCCTTCCTGATCATTGTCATTTGGTTGATGGTAGGACAATTGAGTGAGACGGAGGTACAGAAGTTTCTAAGCAGAGCCTGCCCTTTTGTCTTTCTCAGAGTGCTACTTCAGTAGCACGGATGACAGTCAAGCACAGGGTCTTTCCACTGCATTGATTGTATCCTTTGGACGCTCCTGCTTGAAGGTTGCAATGTCACATCCTTCTGTGAAAGTCATCAGATTGTGCAAAGGCTGTTCCTCCAATGCAGTCAGAAAAGCAAATTTGGAAAACAATCACCTCGAACCCTGACAGTTGATCAACACCCCTGTCTGCAAAAATCACTATGAAGTTGAGACCTAAGTCTTCTCATTTTCCCCAGCTCCAAATTTTTCAGGACCCGGAAAGGGAGTGTCCTGCAAAATACCTGAAGAATTGTGTGGTCCAGAGTTTGGTGCCTCCCGAACTGGGCATGGCGAAGTACTAGTGGTGGCACACAAAATCACTTTACTGACCTCAACAGTAAATACTATGTAGCCTAAGAATTCTAATCATTCTAAGACTACTCACCATACTAAACTTTCTCATTCAATTATACTCACCTTTGTCCCTAGAATAATTCAGCCTTCTCGGCTGCCCTCCTGGAATTAGACTGACATTGACTGTGGCCTGGTATTGAATTTGGCTTCTATACCTTGGTTTCTGTAACTTGGAACACTTGAACAAACCAACTAACTGTATGCATGTCAGACATCTTGCCTCGACACTAATCTTGAAACTCTCGATATGCATCAAATGATCACTAGGTTCACCTATTCAGCCGACCAATCCATTGATCATAGATATGCTTCAGTGTGAGTGAGAGAGCTGCAGAATAGTAGTATGATAGAATTAGCAGGCAAAAAAGAGAGAGTATGAATGAAAAGGAGGGGTTACTCAGATCTGAGTGTGGGACATGGGAGTGCAAGTGTTATTGAAAAAGAGAAATTGAAAGAAACGATATATGAGGGGAGGAGGGAGATAAGAGCGGAAGATACCACAGACATCAGAAAAGAACAGAGGAGGTAGTTCATAAAAGGACGAAGATGATTTGTTCGCAGTGCTTTAGTTGTTTTCCCATAACTGTTAACCAGCTTTCTAGAAATGAATCTCTCTCTGATATATGGATCATAATATAAGAATGCATATACATATGATGTAATATACTAATCTTTCATTGACTCCACAGAGAAATAATGTATGAGAAGAGAATGGGCTGTCTTCGTAGTCAGTGCGGTGACAGTTAAAAACATCCTCCTATTGACGAGCCTGCAGACTGGAGTCTTGATGAGGAACACCAATCGGATCACCTCCTGGACGCCAAAAGATTGATCTGTCAAATTACGCATTTACATATCTTGTGTTCACTGATCCATTCTTTGTTATATTTTCAATGATTGTTCTCCTCTCTATAGTTAAGTTGTCTCCTTGCTAGCTTCAATATATCTTGTACATAATCAGTAGCTTTCCATAGAGGATTGTGTACCTGGAAGGCAGACGTGCGTGTACGAGTCAGCGATACACCGGAAGGACCACCTTTTTTGACTGCATCTCCTTTGTCCATACTTGCTTTTTTCCTGCTAGTCAGACGCGTTCAGGTTTAATTCCACTATTTTGCTCTATCGGAGTTAAGCCTGGTGTGACCTATTATTCTGCAGTCCTCTGGCCTTTAAGAGCAATCTTGACATGGCTGACGCAGTTAATGCTCAATGTCCATTTCATAGCCAAGTGCGGCATGTGAGTAATTAGCACACCCTTTCTGACTGTTCGAGGTCCAATCTCACATGGTTTCGAATTGAAACCTGACTGTCTCACCCTTACTGATGCTTACAATAGATACAGTGATTTGGTTTTGTCTATACGTTGCTGGCCATCCACTGACAAGCCAAACACACGACTGTCTGCACCGTCCTTATTGGCTTTCCAGAGCAAACATACTGTGTGACTGTCGTTGCCCCACCCTGACAGCGTCTCGTATTCTCCCCTGACATGCTGTTCCCCAGCCCTACTGGCATTTCAGAATCAAGTCTGCTATTTGGCAGACTCATTCCCAGCCCTACAAGTTTTACAAATTCAAACCCTTTCTGAAGCTCCTCCCTCTGAAGACGTCTCGTCGTTGATGTATATGTCTGTGTAGTCAATTTCTCAACGTATAACCAGCTAGGCCACAGGCACAAAAAATAATCTGGAACTGGTGTTAGGGATTCAATCTAGAAATCCAGGCAATATTTTGGATGAGGATTTGTAGGTTTTGCATCCCAGGATTGAACGTGCAGCACTGAACCTGAACAAAACTACTTTGCACTGTCAGCCTCTTTTCTCAGTCTAGGTTTGTGGTATGCTTAGACCCATTTCCACTGTGGTTTTGGTGCCATCCTGATAGGTCATTATTGTTGCAGTTATCAACAAATGCACTGTAAACCCTTAGAAATAAACACGGATTATTGCAATCAATGCTGTATAGTCTGTTTTATCTATGTTCTGCATGAGTCCTTAAAACCACTTACCAAGATGTAGGTCCTATTGGACTGGGTAATTTTAAAACAGAAATATCTGTAAGAATAACCTTGGCTGCTATTATACCGCTACCAAGGCTGTGGTACGTGTACCTGTTCGTTTTCACTTCAGTTTAGTAAAACTATTGAGGCAGAAGGTGGATCTTTGTAAAATATGGTAGACGTAGTATAACCAAGGCTAAACTGTGATGTAAAAAAGCAGGATTGAAAAGTGAATATGATATCAGACCAATATTGCACATCAACAAGTACAGTTACCAGGAGGTTTGGGGATTCTCCTTCCAATATTTTTTTGATGGAGCCTACCAATCAATGTGATAGCATGGTTCTGTAGAAATATTGAGTAAATGCTATAGGCTTTACATAATGAAGGAAATATGAAAGATTTCAGTATTTCATTTGTTGGGTGTGCTGGCACAGGTGTTTCAATAAAGATGTTTTAATGAGAGTTTATATATTTCTGAATAAGAAGTTTATGTAGAAAATAAAATAACAGAAAAATAATGCACGCATTTGAAAATGTGATTATGAAGAATGGCCACCAATGTTAAGGAACTGTACTAATCAATGATTTAATATTATGAAATGTTGAATGTATGTTAGACTGATGCAGTAATATGTCATATTGAGAATTATGAATTAAGCTTTAGTTTTATTAATTGTAGGTCTTAACTTAGCGACTGTCATGGCCTACTTGCCAGGCCTCATGTAAAAGCTGTATTTCTTAGCATTTAATAAAATGGATGTTCTAGAGAGTCAAACTATGAATTCTATTGTATTGTTTAAATGTGCTCATAACGGAAGCTTCTCGTGTGAACCGACAGCTAGGGGATGATGTTCCTGCTAATGCAATATTTTATGTGTAATGTGTGTGAGACTGACTTTCCCAGGACAAGAACAATGAAGATACTGACTAGCGTAGAAGCTGCAACAATATTGTTACCTGACAAGCCGGATGATGAGGACATTGCAAGATAAATCAATCAATGATATGTGAACGGAGTAATATTAGAATTCATGTATTTGGGTTTTTAGTTTTATTGGACAGAGTGTGAACATACGATTAACTGACCAATAGGGATTTGGTGGGGTAGTTTTAACAGTTTTGACTTAACAAGAGTACACTGAGAGAATTAATTTATTCAGCCCATTGCCCATTTTCTTCCTGACCGAGAGGTTACTACTTTCTTATGCGTCTTGACATGAGACATGCTTAACTTCAATGCTAGAGGCTTTGCCCTTCCTGAACTCTGATGCTGAATCATGATGCATTGCTGATCGACTGACGTCCTAAGGACGAAGACTGACTCTGCTTTGCTTATCCATACTGAGGATAGATATAACCAAAACTGATTATTATATATATTTGCTATTTCTTTCTAGGTAACAACTGCGCTGTTTTGATAGAGCCATAGTTATATTTTTTTCCAAATTAGTGTTACCAAATTGTTTTGCATGAAGTCCAACATGCTGATGCTAATCAGATGTTAGTTAAGGTTCATTATTAATGAATTTTGATAACAGGGACTAATGCTTGATGAATTTCTCTGCTAAACCTCATGTACATCATTACATTGACACAGCTGAGTTTGCTATTGATTTCCCCCATATTCTTAGAATGTGTTGTTATTCAAGCTTTGATTAGATTACGTTTCTTCCGCTGCTTTGGACAACCACTGTTCTTTCTGGGTGTTTCTTTTGATTTTGAGATTAATTTACATGATCTTAGCGTTGTTAATATAGGGAAATAAACATTCTGAACTTTTACTAAAGGTGTGGTTATTCATGACTGAAAGTTCATGATGTGTGACAATTACTGACTCCATTGATTATTGATGTTATTGATTACTAATGATTATTGATTATTGTGTATTGATTATTGATTATGTACTGGTGCTATGGTAAGAACACCTTAATTGCGAGTCAAAAGGATCATCGACCTATTCACGTCCCCTTGTAAGTTTACTTATTAAGGTCAGACGCGCTAACAAGTGCATATCAGAAAAAGTGTGCACTGCTCTCTCCCTGCTGCCTTCAAGGCAGTAGAGGGGAAGAATTCCCCATCTGATAAGGAGCCACCCCATCCCTGTCTTCCTTTTTGCTGTGCATTTCCTTTCATCACCCACAGACAGTCCAGGTCTGCCAAGAACGCTTTGGCTGAGAGAACAGTAGACATCTCACTCGCTGCTGAAATTGGGATGGAAGCCATAGTATCATGGTTGATTTCTATCATACCAAACGTAGCTGTGGTGACTTGGAGTGGTGGGGCTGTAAGGTTCCTGGCTGGTGCTTATATTCCAGAGTGGAACCTTGCCAAACAAATGTTGTTTGTGGTGGCTGGGTTGCAGTAGTTGTATCCTGGGAGGCAGTGGCTGAGATAATTTATAAGTCAAGCTCCTGTGTTTATCTTTATGTTTTGACTGGGAGCATCTTTTCAGGAGCATTGTATGAACCTCCTGGGCAGGTATATCCTTTATGGGCACTGTGCTTTCTTTTGTTATTGACTATGCAATTTAAAGCACCTAAAATGATACACAAAAAACTTAAATACATATGCATACCTCAAAATAGTACCTTGTGCAAATGTCCTTAATTTAAAATACAGTCAGTAAAAGCACATATTAATGAAATCTCAACACAATATTACAATACATTGCAGATATTCCTCAATTCATTAAGACAACCCCTAAATCTGCATAAAATTATTTCCAAAAGTGAAATCGGTCTTGCCTTCACCCAAACTGTTATCATTAGTGCTGGTTGTGGTCTTTCAGTGGTCTTTCAGTGTCGAAGAATCTCTTTTCCCTATTATGTACTGCAGCTATAGTATAGAACAGGTTCATAGACCTATTTGCGTCCCCTTGTAAGTTTTCTTATTAAAATCAGAAGTACTAACAGAGATGGTAGCAAAGGATGGTTCATCTCCTTAAGGGCTTACCGGTATTAATTAATAGATGAACAGAGACAGTAGGAGAGACCAATGGTTTGCCTCTTTAAGAGCTTTCCATACACGACCGGTACAGAGTGACAGGTGTTAAATGAGAGATAATACCAGGATTGAGGGTCCCAGAGGTGGTAGCAGAAATCATTATTATTGAGATTTAGATTTTATTTTTCAGTGATGATAATTGGAGAGAAAATGATGTTCCCTTAAGTCCAGAAATGACTTTCCCAGATCATGGATCCTGCTAATGGTTGTTTGAGGATGTTCCTGGCATTCTAGTGACCGTGTGAGTGAAATAGGTTAAGCTTGCACAACTTATGCATAATCACAGGTTAATTATGAGGTCTGTGAGGGTTTTAGGGAGTTCGCTTGCTCCAACATAAGTTGTAAAAGAAGTGTGTGTATTCCGCAGTGTGAGAGTAGGTAAGTCGTCAAACTTCACATGTGTGTGGCGCTTTGTCCAACTGGTTGTTGATATACGGACTCTGTATGGTCTAAGACTCCGGATTATATTGAAAAGTGTATGAAATACTTGGTTTTATGTTGTAATCCCTGTGGTTTAGTAGGATGATCGGACGTGGTCGTCCAGTCAGAGTGTGAGTTCAAGTGAGTGAAAGAAAATTTCGACTGAGATTTGGCGAGTCCTATGTGCACCAGGACAGACCCTTTGATCAGTTGAGAGTAAAATGTGTGTGTCGAAATTTGCTTGCGAATCTGGCAGACTGAGAAAGAAGGAGTAGCTGTAAGTGCTGGAAGAGTCATCAGTGAAAATCCATAAGGTTTCTGAAGCAATTGTGTTACCTTTCCTGTAGTAAACCAGCAGATTTGTTCCTGTTTTTTTGTTTTTGATTAGTGCTCACAATATGTGCATTAGTTTTGTGTTAATTGGAGTGAAGGAGTACAAGCCACAAGACTATGTTAGCCGCAGTACGTGTGACTGTGATGTCATTGGAGCAGCGCTAGGATAGGTCGGTTAGTGAGAAGGGTCATGCACGGATTGGCAGCCATCCATGAGAGGCAATTGGTTGAGATCCTAGGTGAAAGGAATCTTGGGATGAAAAGTCACTTCCTGTTTTGATTTTGAATAACACAAAAGGTCGAAAAGATGATACTTTTCAAAGCGTTAAATAGTGCCCTAAGGGTAGATATGTATATTACAACGAGTGTGGGCTACACCGCCAGAAGGTACACCAGCTTTTATTGTAATGGAAGAGAAGGGTGTTGCGCCAAAGCAATGGTGCAAATTGACAGAAAAAGATGGGAACTTAGCATTTCCTACAAATGGGACGTTCAATTTGAGGGTTTTGGAGCATTTGCGGATGGTGTTATATGAATCGAAGCCCCTTTCAAGACCAGCACAGTTTGAGGCATTAGCTATGTGGGAACTAGTAGCCAGACAGCAGCAGCAACTGAAATTTGAAAGGAGGATGAGAAAGGAAGAGAAAACTCTAGTGGAGGCTAGATGGGACTGTGTTCAGAAAGCATGGAGAATGGAGACTTTACAAGGGATTAAGGTGTTTCCAGCAATTACGTAGGAGAACGAGAAGGAAGGGACGAATGCTACTAGGAAAACTAATAAAACGTCCGTCCGAGGGTAAGCAGGCTAGAAAGTCTTCAAATGAAGAGGAGGACTTGGACTATGAGGAGTTCAATATACAGTTATTGAGAGATCAACCACCACCACATACAGTACATGGTGTTGTCCAAGTACCAGTGTTGATCTGACATCCCGACACAGATTAATGGGACAGTGATTACAGTGCAGGGTAATGCTAACCCGACACAGAATGCGCTTGAAAGTGGTCTTAATGTGCCTACCACTCCTGTAGTGCAGACACAGATGCAACCACCTCAGGTTCAGAGAATTTATCCTGATGTGCCCATTATGGAAATGACTTCGAACTTAGTGGTGCCAACGGAACAGGTCTTCTCGAGATCGATATTGGTTCAGACTGAGCCGACTCCGATTTTATTGCCCAAAGTTCAGCCGCAGGTAATGTCAAGATTTACTCCCGTGACAGGGACGCAGTCAGATATGACTCCGATGATAATCAGAATATGGGAGTTACTCTTCCACAGAGCTTAAATGCCAGAGCAGTTCCAGATGCTATATCGCTGCCTATTACTGTTGGTCCAGCAGGACCATTATTTGCACAGAAGAAGCTGAATGTAGGTGAGCAGGGAACAATGTCCCAGAACCTAATGAGTAGAGGGCATATAGAAAATGCTTGAATAGTCTCTTCTGTGGGACGGACTTTTGACAGATCTAGATCATTGCTAGACCTCAGTCCATTTGTAGCACTTCCAGATACGGTGACAAGGCCAAACGTTAGTCAGAGTTTGAAATTATTGACATCGCAGACTCCAAATGCAGTTGCACAGCAGGTGCCACCGGTACAAGTAAGTAACATTTCGTTACAAGGACTGACAGCTCAGCAATTAACTGAATAGTTAGACAAGCTGAATACTCCACAGAGTGCCCCTAAAGGAGAGGAGCATTTGAATTATACTAGGCTGAGCATGGAAGCGGGTGAACTCGTTAAGGGAACTATGGGAGTGAATAGGTTAGAATCCTACACAGAGGCAGAGTTGAGATATTTGTGCCCAAAGATTACGATAGAGGTGAGTAACGTGCATCAGAGATTAGCAGACTTGGCAGAGAAGTACGGCATAGAAATAGAGAAAACAAAGCATTTGAAAAGGAGTTACAGATGATTTTGAGACAAAAGATTTTGAACACATGATATCTGCCGGAATGAAGGCACACCTTAAGGAACTGCTTCAAAGTGCTCAGACCTGGGGAGCATTCGACAAATGGGAAGACAGCTGGGTGAAGTAAAGAGAAAAGGGGATTCTTTGGAGCTGACTGAAAATGTGCAGCAAGAGAAAGATCCAGTAAACATGTTCCCAATGAGAGAGATTCCAGGGGGGAATTTTGTTCATGTTCCATGGAGCAGAAGTGACATTCTGTCATTTACAAATAATTACCCAAAATTGAGAGAATAGCCAGTGTAGTGGCATCAGCAGACAGACAGATTTGTGAAACTTGCGAAGTGTCTGTAGGAAGACTTGAACACATTACTATAGATATTGGTTCCAGCTGATCTGTGGATCGACTGTAAGAGGAGTGTAGATTGGCCATCAAGCGAACCAGAGACAGACAAAAATACAGGTGCACCGTCTCCTGAGGTAATGAAATATTACTATAAGGTGATTGAGTTTCTGAAATCAAGAATTTTGCCCAAGAATATTTATTGGCAGAGAATAGATAGGACAGCTCAGGAAGCAAAAGAGTCGATACATGCATATTGTGAGAGATTGTTGCAGGCATTCAAGTATTATAGTGGTACAGAGACAAATGAGGTGAAAGACATGCTTCATTTTGTGTTCAGATTGGTAGAAGGATTGAGACCTGAAATTAGCCAGATGATTAAGAGTCATTTGATTTGCTGGCAAACAAAGCCGATTGATGAGGTGTAGCAATATGCGAAATACTGTAGTGATGAGATTGAGTTGAAGCCGAAAGGTTGAACGGTAAGGCGATTGTGATGCAGATTAAAGCAGCTCAAACAGGAGTGCAAGGAAAGTTTTCACAGCAGTTACCACAGCAGCAGCAGGGAAACATGATGTTTTAGACCCAGATGAGAGGTAGAGGTCGTGGAGGAAATATGAATCATGGTCCAGACTTGAATACTATAGTAGTTCAGAATGATGTTCAGGGATTGAAGAAGCTATTGCCATGTCTCATTTGCAGAACTGTTGGAAATTGGAAACAAGAATGTCCAACGATGGTGCTGCAAGGTGTTGTTCAACAGAGTAAAGACATCAATTCATTCCAGAATGTGAAAGGACCGAGAGTGAGAGGTCCTAATCAAATTTTTTAGAATAATGTGATTCAAATGCAAACTTTTCAGCCCATGCAGCTGGTGCAAATGCCCCGTGCACAAATGTCACAGTTGCAGCCGATGCAACAGCAGGTTCCCATGGTACCTAGACAGCAAATTCAAATGCCTCAAGCCCTGATGGAGCAGCAACAGATGATGCTTTCTGAAGAGGTCTCAGGTCAGAGGCGAAATAGAAATAGTAACATAGTGCACCACTTCCCGTTATACAGTGAGAATGGAATAAATGATGAATTGACGAGTGACAGTTCAGATGGGGAGCTATGTGTGCTTGCAACTTCCTTAGAAGTAGATCAAAGAGGACCCTATGTGAAGGGAAAGGTTAGGGGTCGCAAGGTTTCATTCTTGGTTGACACAGGAGCTACACACACTACAGTGAGAAGTGCAGAAGTTCCAAATTAACCCCTTTCAGGGAGAACAGACCAGGTTGTGGGAGTAGCAAACCAGTATTACAGATCCAGTTCAAGTGGAAATTGGCAACTTTCAGTGATTACATAAATTTGTAGTCTGCGATTCAAGTCCGGTATCCCTTCTGGGAAGAGACTTGCTGTGTAAAACAAGGTCTTTGATTATTTGTTCAAATGATGGAATTACAATTCAGACGAATAGTGAAGACGAAAGGACCAAGCCCCAGAAATGGAATATGAAACTACAAATGAGGAGTGCCCTTTGATTGAATTTTTCCAAATGTTCACAGTGAAAGAGCTTCATCCTGATGTGCAGGGAACGGTTAGGGAGAAAGTGTGAGATTTGGCAGGTAAATAAGTGGGTTTGATAAAAGGAGTGGTGCTAGTCAAAGTTACTGTAAAGAAGTATGTAGTTTTTCCTCAACTTTCATAGTACCACATGCCACAAGATGTCCTGATGAAAGTAACTCAGATACTTGCAGACTTTGTAAAACAAGGGGTTCTGAAAGAAGTATTAAGCAGTCCATGTAACTCACCAATAACGGGTTTGAAGAAGCCCTGTAGAAAGGTTTAGATTTTTCAATATTTGGGAAAAATAAATGAGATTGTGGTCAAACGTTGTCACGTGGTGCCACATCCAGCAGTGATAATGTTCTAGATTCCATGTGATGCCAAGTGGTTCACTGTCATCAATCTGTCACATGAATTATTTTCTGTGCCTCTTCATGAGGATAGTCAATTTCTCTTTTGTTTCAAATTCCTGGATCGAGTTTATTGCTGGTGCAGAATTCCTCAAGGGTTTTCAGAGTGACCTTCCATATTTAATCCAATCTTGAAAAATAATTTGGAGTCATTGCCTTTCCAGTCAACCTTGGTGTAGTACATTGATGACTTGCTGATTGCATCCAAAACAAGGGACGAGTGCAAGTAGGATATGTTTGCCCTATTGAACCATTTAGGAAAGAATGGTCACAAAGTGGCTCCACGTAAATTACAGTAGTCAAAAAGTAGTGAAATATTTGGGGCACCAGATTGAGAAGGGTTCAAGAAAGATATCTGGAGAAAGGATTACAACCATATTGCATATAAATCCCCCGACTGCACAGAGAGATGCCAGGATGTTTTTGGGAATGGTAGGTTATTGTCACCAATGGATTCCAAATTTCTTAGTCATTTCAAGACCATTGCAGAAGCTGACTCATAAGGAAGTCACTGATCCTATAGTGTTAGACCAGGATGAAAGGAAAGCCTTCACTGAATCGAGAGAGAGTCTGTGCAGGGCTCCAGCATTGGGTATGCCTGACTACACAAAACCTTTCACATTGTTTTGTCATGAGCATGATGCATGTTCTTTGTCTGTCTTGACATAGGTCCATGGAGGTGTAAATCGCCCATTAGCATATTTTTCACCCACTTTGGACCCAGTTGCAGCAGCCTTACCGGGTTTTTTGTGCCCAGTTGCAACAGTTGGTCAGAGCCTTACACAGTGTGATGGCATTGTGATGGGACATGCCCTGACGGTAATGGTCCCTCACTCTATTGAGAGTCTACTCACAAGAACGAAACCCCAATATTTGACTGGTACGAGGTTGACTAGATATGAAACGAGTATTCTAGGGAAACCAAATATATCATTGAAAAATGAACACTGCTGAACCCGGAAACCTTACGTCCAAGTGAAAATGTTGAAATTGAAAAAGAGGAAGATGCCAAGCATGATTGTCTTGAAGTAACTGACTTGTGCACAAAACCGAGACCTGACATTAGAGATACCCGATTGGAAGACAATGGCCAAATTATCTTTGTCAATCGTTCTTGTCTGAGAGACAATACAGGGACACTGAGAGCAGGATATGCTGTGTGCACAATTACAGGTACCTTGGAAGCTCTTTGGCTTCGAGGAGTGTATTCTGCCCAAGTAGCGGAACTTATAGCCCTTACTAGAGTGTGCCTTGTCTCTGCTCAATTAAAAGTTACAATCTGTATGGATAGCCAGTATGGATTTGGAATAGTCCATGATTTTGGTCAGTTGTGGTCACGGAGAGGTTTCCTGACCTCTTCTGGTTCATCAGTGAGAAATGGTGGGAGAATTGTGGAATTGTTCTATGCTATTCAAATGCCTGAAAATATTGCCTTGGTGAAATGCAGTGCACATCTGAAGTTGCAAGACTTTATATCATTGGGAAATGGATATGCGGATTAAGTCTCAAGGATTTGCGCATTGAACTGTATATCGTTCAAAGATAAGTGGGAACTGTTACCTGAAGAAGAAGAAACTTGTACAAGCTATGCATTGAAAATAATTGGAGCTTCGGAAGAATTGAAAATTTTGCAGAGTAATGTTGACAGGGAGGGGAAACATTCATGGAGCAAAATTAAATGTGTGCAAAGGCAAGATGAATTGTAGGTTTCAGAAGAGGGTCAATTGGTTTTGCCAAATAGTCTGTCTCAAATGGCGAGGTACTATCATGGTCAAGCACATATTGGGAGGGATGCTATGATTCATTGCTGAAGCAGTTTGCCATCGATGTGTCATTTGCCAACAACTAAATGCAGGGAAAGGGACAGTGGTTAATTTGAGCCACATTGGAAGGGTGGGAGGTCCATTCAGCACAATGCAGATGGATTTAATTGAGATGCCTGTGTGTGGAGATTTTAGATATGTGCTGGTGATTGTCTGCATCTTTAGTCATTGGATTGAAGCTTACCCTACACTGTGGTACTGAAAATTCTGGACCCGTGTTATAAACATCGTCGTATCACAACGATTTTGGTATCAGCAGACCGAGAATGATTAGAATAGTATGCACAAGCATTGTATTCATATTCAGGTAACGAAATCACCCGAATATCAGAGTTTCCGTCCTGAACCCTCGGGTTCCATTTAAACGACAGCCATTTTGTGATTGCCCTCACATAGGCCAATGACTAAATGCCGAAAACGAGTCTGAAGGACACGTACATCTTTGCTGACTCCTCTGTGACCTGGGCAAGCTGACTCCACTGCCTGAAGCCAAACCTGTTCGGCCAGTTTCTTTCCCAGTGGCCGAATGAGATTAGTATCAAGGCACAACACATCATAAAACCTTTCATCACACACAAACCATGCCTAATCTTACACGCACCTGTCCCTGTTTCTTTCTTTATGACTTGCTTTACAAGGAGGAGGTGCCTGTTTATATTGGGGGTCCGTCGATATCTGATGAAAGTACTGAGCCTTGCCGGGTAATTGATTGAGGGCTGGACAAACTGAAATATGGGCTTTTCATCATATCCCTGCTATTTCTTTGTAGTGAAAATATGTGAATGGTCAACTGTAAAATAAGGAATGTTTGCCCAAAGCATAATATTTTGTATAAAAGATAAGGTTAGCTTTGCAAGAGCAGCAGTCTCCTGAGAATATACACCGTGTTGTACTTCTAGGATACCTGTTACTGGCTGCAGCCAATAAACAAGATCTTTGACTTCACCAAGAAGACTCTGTGTTTCTGTAGTCTGAAACAGGAAGGACTCGGAGTCTTAGGGTGTGTTCCCTGGCACCACTGGGTTCTGAAAAACCCAGTACTTCAGTTGGCACCCAACGTGGGGCGATTTCAGCGGTACCAGTCCAAGCCAGAGGTTCGTGAGGAGCTTTGTGTGAAAATTCTGGAGGGAGGCCGCCACTTCATCGACTCCTGTATGTCGACGTGGTCCGAAAGTCTTTGCTGAGAGGTTCCCCGCTTCCCGACGGCTACGAAGGACTGCTGCCCTGACTATCGCCCTGTTTCGGACCCTTGATGATTTGGTAGAGCGAAACGATAAACGAGTCTTCTGGTGACGTCATCGATACCTCAGTTAAGTATAAGTGGAGCATCTCCCAGTCCTTAGTTTGGTTCTTAGTTTGGTATCCCCTTGGGATCTTTGATTTGGAACTTGCAAGTACCAAAGCCGAGGGATTCGTGTATTCACAAGACTATCGTATTCGATAATCCTTTGAAGTTTGAAGCTAGACTGGAGAGCGAAGATGCCTGGTCTTAGCAGACATGGACATTTTTTTGTCTTGGTTATAATAGGGATTCCCGATTGAAGGACTCGTGTCCGGTTCCTCCGATTGGAACTCCAAGCTATGAACTATATGTGTGTAGTGCTACTGCTCTTATCTAGTTCTTAGCACTTACCTAACATATCAGGAATGCACTTCTGACTTTTATTGTTGTTAATTCTTCCCCAACCGCAATTTTTATGAATGACGAATTATTAGATTTCAAGCACACGTTAATGAAAACAAAATATATCAGTTTGCAATATACACAGCAGGTTATATCAGTTTGCAATATACACAGCGGGTTATATTTATAAGATATTGAATGCAAAGCAAAACAAATACTTCACTGTGTGAGAAACTATTTACAGCTTCATCTTTCTAGGGTCTGCAAGCTGATGACTCCCTGTCAGCTCCGAGAAAGAGATTTATCTACCCACACGGGATGCTGGCAACTAGCGCCAAGCTCCAGCACGAAGTCAGGCAGATTCGAATCTAATTCTCTGAAGCCTGTGACATTCGTTACAAAGGTGTGCCCCCTCCTCTCAGACTCAGGAAAACTACGCAAGCCTTTGGAGACTGGCCAGATCTCCGAGACTGCTCCTCTTCCCAAGCTCAAGCAGAGAGAAAATCAACCAATGTACCCTCTCTTATCAGGTCTAGTCTACTGTGAGAAGAAAACAGCTTGGTTCATCTTGTGCAAAAGCACAGCTTGGAAAAAACCAGCTTGGATTCTCAACTGCAATGTCTAACTCCACGTTAAAGGCAATAGGCAGCTAACCTAGATATATTGAATGCAATGTCTAGTGTCATATCAAAGCCAATAGGCAGCTGAGCTGAATATAAAATGCAATGTCTCATATCATGTCAAAGCCAATAGGCAGCTGAGCTGAATACAAAATGCAATGTCTAATATCATGTCAAAGCCAATAGGCAGCTGAGCTGAATACAAAATGCAATGTATAATATCATGTCAAAGCCAATAGGCAGCTAAACTGAATTCATCATGTCAAAGCCAATAGGCAGAATACAGAATGTAATGGCTAATGCAATGTCAAAGCCAATAGGCGGCTAGACTGGATACAGCATGTCAAAGCCAATAGGCAGAATACAGAATGTAATGGCTAATGCAATGTCAAAGCCAATAGGCGGCTCAACTGAACAAAACATACAATGTGCTACTGGTGAACATTGAGCAACTAATATGCGCAGTGGTGAAACACAAAGTCATTGGTCAAACAAAATTAATCAAATGGCAGGACATTCCGCCCTTTGACCAATGAATTTTTGTTTCACATATCTCTTGTTTCAAACAAAAGCAAAAAACATCAGCACAAAAAAAACATTATCAGCAAATCAGATTTGAATGATCAAAGCAATCCCTGTAAAGCAATGGAAGTGGATTAACACATTGATTTCATAACCTTTCACATCAGATACATCTACACAGAAAAGACTGAGGCGGTGATTCTAACCGCGGCGGGCGGCGGTCGGCGCCCGCCATGCGGTTACCGCCAAATGACCGCACCGCGGTCACAAGACTGCGGCGGCCATTCTGGCTTTCCCGCTGTGCTGGCGGGCGACCGCCAAAAGGCCGCCCGCCAGCACAGCGGGAAAGACCCAGCAACGATGAAGCCGGCTCCGAATGGAGCCGGCGGAGTTGCTGGAGTGCGACGTGTGCAGTAGCACCCGTCGCGAATTTCAGTGTCTGCTAGGCAGACACTGAAATTCTTTTTGGGGCCCTCTTACCGGGGCCCCTCGGCACCCCCTACCGCCATCCTGTTCCTGGCGGGAGACCCGCCAGGAACAGGATGGCGGTAGGGGTGTCAGAATCCCCATGGCGGCGGAGCGCGCTCCGCCGCCATGGAGGATTCTCAAGGGCAGCGGAAAGTCGGCAGTACACTGCTGACTTTACGTTTCTGGCCGCGGCTGAACCGCCGCGGTCAGAATGCCCAGCGGTGCACCACCAGCCTGTTGGCGGTGCTACCGCGGTCATTCGCCCTGGCGGTTTTTACCGCCAGGGTTAGAATGACCCCCTGAGTGTCTCTAATTCAACAGTGTTAGCAATTTGATGTGGCATGAGTTCTACTCATGTAAAGGTGCACGGTACACCTGAAAGGTATGCTGGAAGATAAGCAAAAGTCAGAGTTCCATACGAGAAGGAGGAAAAAAAAAAACACAGCTTAGTTCCAGTGGAAGAATGCAATCAAACAAGCTGAACTTGAACTGAAGGCGCAGTTTGCGCAAAATGGATCCATGGTGCTGGCACTTTACTCAGCCAGGTTCAGGTTGGGGGTTCGGTCCCTTCCCCGACCCCACACGCACACACCGGAAGGGGGACCACACAGCACACTCAGGGACAGTGGCGAAACGTGGTAGGATCTGCAAAAGAAACAAGTATGACTTTTCTTGCAAATAACATTTGTCATTTAAAATGTACCCTTCCTCTTTCTTTCCCTGTTTTATAATCAGCAGGACGTTTTTGGGGCCCTTTGTTATATTCTCTGCAGGTTCTAGAGGATCACTTGGGGCTTCAGCCCACACATCAGCACTGAGGTGTTTATCTGCTGCACCACAGCTTCCCTTTTCTTGCACTGTTAGAAGGGCTGGGGCAGACTCATTCTTTACCAAACCTCCATTCACTGCACTTTTGTCAAGTTGGGCCATTCTGTCTCCAATTTGTATGAATGAATCAGATTCTTTTCTAGTTATCAGCAGAATTTCGATTTTTCCTTGGTAATTTGCAGCAATCACTCTCCCTAAAACCTGATCACTTTGCCATTTCTTTCCTGGTAACTTTCCTCTCCCCAACTGCTCTGTGACTGCTTGCATGACAGATCGCTTTTGTGCGTGCTGCACAGTTTTCATCAAATCTAGGGGAATGGGCATCTCTCTCATCTCTGTCCACCTGTAAGTGTCTTTTTCTCTCAGCTGTTCACATTTCTGGGGCACCCACTTAGCCATCCCCACTAAGGCAGACTTCTGGGTGTACACTTCTCTCTCTGAATTTTTCTCATTAACATCTGCAAGGTAATTGAACCAGTTAGGTGCAAGCCATGTGGAAAAACAAACAGCTAAAACATTAGCAATGAACCAAGAATCAGTGTAAAAATGACACATCTCACGTAGCTCTTGCTTTAAAATCTGGCACACATTGTACAACGCTGTTCCTTCTCCTGTGTCATAAAACAACATTTCAGTCAATGAATCATTAGTCAAACAAACATGCTTTTTATCCTCAGTGGACACGAGTTCAAATGGTGCACACAATTTCACTAGTGACTCTTTTACCTGTGGTACTCTAGTCCTGTCTTGCAAGTACCAGATCCAGTGTATGATTCTAGCTAGGGGCACTATTTTCTTCCCCTGTTCATGATTTACATGTACATCAGTGTTTACACTCAATTTCACTGCGCAGAAACCTAAAGTCTGCATTATTTCATTTGCCAAATCACAAGCGCGCAGCTGCATATTATTTTTCATAGTGACCATATACAAAAGCATTAGGATTACACTCAAATGAGGGCTATTCAGTTTCCAAAAATCAAACAAGCTAATGAAACTCGGTGTCTCTTGCTTAGTGCAAACAGTAAACAACCCTAAAATCTTTCTTTTTACTTAATTCTGCAACTGTAACTCGTAAATCACATTCTGAGCTCTCTCGTTCTCGTCCGTGTTATCAGTTAAGGAATGCATTTCGGCTGCCAAAAACCCTGGCTCACAGGAAGGCTCAAAGCAGCTGGAAGCTATCTTAACCCCCTCATTACTGGAATGGGAAAAGAAAGATTCTTCTAAAACAGCATTTTTATAACTTTCAGCATTATCTTGAATTAATGTATTCTGGCTAATTTGCTCACGTAAATTCCTATTTTCATGTTCCAACTGCCTACATTTCTCCTGCATTTCTCTGTAAGCTGATAAAGGTATCCAAACCTTTCTGTCATCATTGCTTCCAAAAGGCACATTTTCTAAATATGCTTTATCATAACAAATATTTCTCAAAGCACTATCAGGCAGTTTAGCTACACATGCATTTTCAAACATGGTCTGCCGTGCTTCTGTAATTCTCCAAACAGAAAACAATTTCTGTAATTCTCCAAACAACAAAAACAATTACACTTTTAAAGTGTGCCCTTAGAAATCTATTAATTCAGCAAACCCCTTAACCACCTTTTAACGACCTCTTAACCGCCTCTTACCGACCCCACTTCTGGTACCAAATGTAGTGCTTCTGCTCTTATCTAGTTCTTAGCACTTACATAACATATCAGGAATGCACTTCTGACTTTTATTGTTGTTAATTCTTCCGCAACCGCAATTTTTATGAATGACGAATTATTAGATTTCAAGCACACGTTAATGAAAACAAAATATATCAGTTTGCAATATACACAGCAGGTTATATCAGTTTGCAATATACACAGCAGGTTATATTTATAAGATATTGAATGCAAAGCAAAACAAATACTTCACCTTGTGAGAAACTATTTACAGCTTCATCTTTCTAGGGTCTGCAAGCTGATGACTCCCTGTCAGCTGCGAGAAAGAGATTTATCTACCCACACGGGATGCTGGCAACTTGCGCCAAGCTCCAGCACGAAGTCAGGCAGATTCGAATCTAATTCTCTGAAGCCTGTGACATTCGTTACAAAGGTGTGCCCCCTCCTCTCAGACTCGGGAAAACTACGCAAGCCTTTGGAGACTGGCCAGATCTCCGAGTCTGCTCCTCTTCCCAAGCTCAAGCAGAGAGAAAAACAACCAATGTACCCTCTCTTATCAGGTCTAGTCTACTGTGAGAAGAAAACAGCTTGGTTCATCTTGTGCAAAAACACAGCTTGGAAAAATAGAGCTTGGATTCTCAACTGCAATGTCTAACTCCACGTTCAAGGCAATAGGCAGCTAACCTAGATATATTGAATGCAATGTCTAGTGTCATATCAAAGCCAATAGGCAGCTGAGCTGAATATAAAATGCAATGTCTCATATCATGTCAAAGCCAATAGGCAGCTGAGCTGAATACAAAATGCAATGTCTAATATCATGTCAAAGCCAATAGGCAGCTGAGCTGAATACAAAACGCAATGTATAATATCATGTCAAAGCAAATAGGCAGCTAAACTGAATAGATCATGTCAAAGCCAATAGGCAGAATACAGAATGTAATGGCTAATGCAATGTCAAAGCCAATAGGCGGCTAGACTGGATACAGCATGTCAAAGCCAATAGGCAGAATACAGAATGTAATGGCTAATGCAATGTCAAAGCCATTAGGCGGCTCAACTGAACAAAACATACAATGTGCTACTGGTGAACATTGAGCAACTAATATGCGCAGAGGCGAAACACAAAGTCATTGGTCAAACAAAATTAATCAAATGGCAGGACAATGTGAAACATGGCATAGGCCCCCTCACATATAATGAAGTATGGATCCGATACACCAGGAAAGATGGTGTTTTAAAATGGCCCCAATATGGTAGTTTTGACACAGAGATTCTGGATAA
This sequence comes from Pleurodeles waltl, assembly GCF_031143425.1. Classification (NCBI taxonomy): domain Eukaryota; kingdom Metazoa; phylum Chordata; class Amphibia; order Caudata; family Salamandridae; genus Pleurodeles; species Pleurodeles waltl. The sequence goes on from NC_090445.1 coordinate 698,307,897, forward strand.
TCTGGAGGTTAAACTTTTTAAGAAGAAAGCCCGGCCGGCGATCTTTGACTCTTTCCGCCTATGGCGTAAGGAAGCCAAACAGAAGGAAATTAAATTAGCAAAGAGAAATAAGAGGGAAGAGGGTATCTCGATAATGCAAGCTGCCATGCAGTTTAAAGATGATGAAGAAGAACAGATGAATGAGCAGTTGCACAGGCAACGTAAATTGGTGACCGATAAATGTTATCCAGTTTTTCCGCTTCTTCAGCAAGATGCAGCAAAAGAACTTGAGAAAGATCCTTTAATGTCACACTTGTTGAGTTCGCCACCCCCTTATGCGCAGAATGCTACAGCACCTCCGCAACCTTTAGCTGTGCAACCTCCGGTTATTGTGCCTCAGGTTCTTCCACAGCCGCCAGCTCCTCTTCAGTTGGCTCCTACTACTATGGCGCAGCCCCTTCAAGGGCCGCCGACTTCGCTACCTGCTCCATCTGTACCTCCTGCGACTTTATGTACCACATCGACTGCCTCTTCTGGTTTCTTCCTGATACTGCCTCTGCGTCTGCTTCTGCGTCTGCCTTGCCTCCCTCTGTTTTTCCTCCTGTTCTTTCATCAACTTCTCCTTCTGTCCGACAGAGAATGACAGATACTGTTGCCAGCCTTATATTTCCTAACTTTGGGTCGTCTGGTGTGACCCCAGATTCGGAGCGTAAACAGTTGCGTAGTCAACTGCCTAATTCTCAAGAGAGAGAAATGTTTGACCGTATAGCGCGTAAATGGGTTGTTTACCCTTTAAGATATGATGTAGAGTCTGTTATGGATGTCTTCCGTCAATGGGGAGCACCAAAACAAAGATACGTTTTTGAGAAAATGTGTGCATTCCTTTGTGAGGAATTGGAGGATAATGATTTGGAAACAAATCCGCCTGATTTGTGCCGTGTACGGTTTGAGTTTGAAAAAGGCACGATTGTGGGTCCCGATGTTGAGAAAGCAGTTGCGACGTTGTTGTCCTTTAGGAATAAGGATCCTTCTCAGTCATTGTTCCAACATGACTCCTCTGTTAAAATCAAATGTGCGACAGTACCCAATGAGAGAAGTTCCTCCGGTATGGAAGGACGCCGTTGCGGCTGATGTTGCTAATCATTTTCAGCGTGTTTGGGTACATGTTCCGTGGAAGCGAGCTGAGCTTTTAGCCCTTAAACAGACTTTGCCTGATCCCCTTAAAAACCCTGCAGGGTATTATAAGGAATTATCACAGACTGCAGACTCATGCATTATGAATTTAGCCGACATAGACATGTTATTTGGGAATGTTGTTCCACAGCCTTTGTGGGGATTGATTCGCCATACAGATCATGCACAAGAGTTAGGTGACTCATGGGCTAATATTAATGCTGCAAATGATAGACAAGTTGGTGGTGCCAAGCCTGAGCCTTTGGTAGCAGAACTGCCTGCTAGGATCATTACTTACATGAAGACTTTAATGCCTGTGATGCGTGTGAATTGGGATAAATTGTCTGCGTGTAAGCAGAAGAAAGATGAAACAGTGTCTGATTTCTTCACCAGGTTTGAGGAAACGTTTATTGACCACAGTGGTCAAGATATGAGTACAGAAGGTGGTCAACGGTTGTTCGTCGACAAGTTTGTACACAATTTGCTTGCCGAGCTGTGTAAGAAATTGAAGGATTCAGAGAGTTCTTGGGCCGTTTCCTCTTCAGCACAAATATTGGCTACTGCACAGTACTACGAAAATAGGGATAAAGATGAGAAGGATAGAGCAGACAAGAAAACTAAAGAATTAAAGACGAAGGTTCTTTTACAACAGGCGTATCCGCCACGTGGTGGTCAGAGTAACTATCAGCAACCTCAACAGTTCTAGAGAAACTCGCAAAGGTTCGAGTTTTCTCAACCACGTGTTCCTGTATGTCCCAATCAGTGTTCATATTGTAAAGAAGAGGGTAATTTCAAGTATAGTTGTCCTATTTTGTTACAGCGTACGAATGGTGCTTCTGGCGCAAGAGGTCGAGGTGTTCAACAAGCTCCTAGAGGTAGAGGACGTGGAAGTTTTCCCCAGAACACGCGTTCCTTTCCGTCTCAAAACTCAATGAATAGTTTTTACCAGCAACATAACGTGTCTGGTAGGACGGCTCAGTACTATGCTGACGACTACTATGCAGAAGATGAGAACTTGGAAGGTAATAATTGCTAGGACAGCCATAGACGAAGAGAGGGAGTTTTTTAAGTTCCAGTAGATCAGAATGGACCTTATGTTAAGGTGATTACCTCAGGTGTGTCAGAGCCTTTTCTGTTGGATACTGGTGCTACAAAGAGTTCTATTATGCACTCAAAACTCCCTGGCGCACCTTTGTCTGGCGAGATGAATGTTTCAGTAGGTTTTTCTGGCGCCCCGGTTAGGAACCCGATTTCTAGTCCTATGTCCCTTTCTGTTGGACCTTGTGAATTGGAAGCACCCCTTATTCTGATGACAGCTTGTGGTGAAAACTTGTTAGGATTGGATTTGTTGAAAAGATTGTATGCAACATTATATTGTTCTCCTTCGGGAGTACAACTTACACTGGGTAGGAAAATGGTCTCTCCAATGTATTTGTAGAAGGATAAACTTCCGACCGAATTGTCGTTTCTTCCTGATACCATTTGGGCTACTGGTCCTAATGACCTCTCTAAGCCACCTGTTTACAGGCTCGTGATTGATCTTAGAGAGGTAAATAAAATAGTTGTGCCACAGTTTCCAGTTGTTCCTAATATCACTGCCCTATTGACTATGATTCCAGCTTCCGCCACCTGGTTTTCGGTGATTGACTTAAAGAATGCTTTCTTCAGCATCCCGATTGCAAAGGAGAGCAGGGATATTTTTGGCATCAGTTTAGGAGGCCGAAGTTTCCGCTTCAAACGCGCTCCACAAGGCTACTGTGAAAGTCCATCAATATATAGTCAGGCTTTAAAAACACAGCTTGATGCAATTGTTTTACCTGACGGCGCTACCCTTATTCAGTACGTCGATGATTTGCTAGTCGCTACAGATACTGAAGAGATTTGTAAAGAAGCCACCTTGTCGTTGTTGCGTCATTTATCTGATTTACATCACAAAGTGTCCCTTTCAAAACTGCAATATTGTCGACAAGAAGTGACCTACTTAGGTCATCTCTTATCGAAGGAGGGAAGGAAACTGACCTCAGAAAGAATTCAGGCAATTGCAAAATTGAGGGGGTTATTACAACTTTGGAGGAGGTGTTAATCTGTCCCAAATGTGACAGATATACCACCAGCCGTATTACGAGTTCCACAGGATATAATGGACTCGTAATACGGCTGGTGGCATATCCGTCACTTTACCGTCACTTTTGGGACGGATTAACACCTCCTCCAAAGTTGTAATAACCCTCTGAGTGTGCCAAGGACACAGAGAGAAGTACGTGCTTTCTTGGGCATTACATCATACTGCAGACAATGGATACCGAATTTTTCTTTGCTGGCCAAACCTTTGGTAGCATTGAGCAATAAAGATACACCGAACCCCGTTCCGTGGTCTGAAGATTGTCAGAAAAGTTTTTCCGAATTGTGCAATGCATTGTGTTCGGCTCCTGTGTTGGGTACCCCCAACTACAGTAAGCCCTTTACACTGTATGTCCATGAGAAAGAGGGTTGTGCATTGTCAGTGCTGACACAGTCTTTTGGAGACAAGCAGCGCCCATGCGCATATTTTTCGTCAACTTTGGATCCGGTAGCTAGAGCATTGCCGAGTTGCTTGAGAGCCACAGCGTCAGCAGCTGTTTCTATTCAACAGTCTGCTGGGTTAGTGATGAATAATATGTTAATTGTGATGGTTCCACATGCAGTGGACACGTTGTTAAACAGGACCAAGACACAGCATTTAACTAGTGCTCGATTGTCAGGTTACAAGTTGACACTGTTAGCGAGTCATGTGCACATAAAGAGGTGCAATACGTTGAATCCAGCCACGTTATTGCCGATTTCAGTAGAGACAGATGATGTTGAACAACATGATTGTTTTCTTAGGACAGAAGAAGAAACGAAAGGGAGAGTAGATCTTAAAGATACTCCTCTTGTAAAGTGTGATGGTACCTTATGGGTGGATGGTTCATGCTTCAAGCTTCCGAATGGTGATACGACTGCAGCATATGCTGTCACAACTTTGCATACGATTGTTGAAGCTGCACGTATACCACATAATTCAGCTCAAGCAGCAGAGCTGATTGCACTTACGAGAGCGTGTGTGTTATCGAAAGGAATGAAAGTGACCATATATACCGACAGCCAATATGCGTTTGGTGTGGCCCATAGTTTTGGACGATTGTGGAAAGAACGTGGGTTCCTGACTTCGCATGGAGCTAAAATTCAGCATGGTCAGTTGGCGAATGAGCTTCTTGAGTCACTGACCTTGCCATTACAAGTTGCGATTGTGAAATGCAGTGCACACAAGAAGGTTACTGATGATGTTGGTCATGGCAATGCATTTGCTGACGAAATTGCAAAAGAAACAGCAAAAGATGTGATGAATCGAATGTATGTTGCAGGCCCCGCAAGATGGGTTGGTGACGTTGGAATATGTGAAGATACGATAGAGGGTGTGAAGTCTCTTCAAGCTGAAGCTTCAGAGAAAGAGTTGAGTGTGTGGAAAGAAAGTACGGGTAAATTGGATGAAAATGGTTGTTGGGTTGACTTGTCAGAACATCAGCGATGGTTGTTACCCGATGCGTATGTGCTTGCAGTGGTGACAATGGCTCATGGAATGGCCCATATCAGTGTGAAAGGGATTTGTAAGTTGTTGGCTCCAGTATGGCAAAATGCTGGAATTCCTAAATGTGCAGAGAATGTGGTCAAGAATTGCATGGTGTGTCTGAAATACAATCCTGGTAGGGGAACCCCAACTCCAGCTGGTCATTTTGCGCCTCCAACGTATCCGTTCGAGGTTCTGCAGCTAGATTTCATCCACATGGAAAGGTGCAGCAATCTGAAATACGTACTCGTTGTTGTTTGTGCTTTTTCAAGATGGTTAGAAGCATATCCCTTAAAAGACAACACTGCCTTATCCAGAGCTAAAGCCCTTGCCAAAGAATTCTTCCCTAGGTTTGGAATGCCGAGAATGGTCTGGAGTGATAATGGGAGTGAATTTGTGGGTCGAGTGATGAAAAAAGTATGTGAGGGGCTAGGTATCCAGCAAAATTCCACGCTGCAAATCACCCCCAATCAGCTGGACTAGTAGAGTGCTATAATGGCACGCTAAAACTGAAGTTGGCAAAGATACAAGCGAGCTCTGGTCTTAAATGGCCTGACGCTCTGCCTCTAGCACTCCTATCAACAAGAATGACTGTGCATTCGCGAGTGGGACTTAGTCCCTATGAAATTGTGTTCGGCCGCCCGGCCAACATATGGGGAGTGCCAAGACCAGCAAAATTCAGTGAGATCGAACACCCTGTACTGCTTGATTATTTGTATGAATTGACGGCTAAATTGCGTGTTCTACAACAACAGGTTCACAATACTCTGCCTCAGGTCTCTGAAGCTCCAGGACATCTTATCGATCCTGGATCATGGGTGCTGGTCAAGAACTTCCAGCAGACAAAGAATGACTAGCCCAGTTGGACCGGCCCCCCACCTCGTCCTTCTCTCAACAAGATCAGCTGTTCGAGTGGAAGGGAAAAAGAACTGGATCCACGGCGTACACTGCAAGAGGGTCCCTTTTCCTCTACCGTACGGCTGATGGGTCCAGGAGGGGATCGCTGACTCTGAGACTGAGACTGTGCCTCGTTTTTTGCCATTTAGCGATGCACGTGTAAAAGGAACAATTTCTGAACGAGAAAGTGACAATAATTTGCAAGAAGCTGTGCCACCGTCAATTCGATTGAACACTACAGAGCCTGAACTCTTGTTCCAGAACCAGACAGTACCTGGAAAAAGCCGTTATAATTTGAGACCAAGAACTAAGGACAAATAATTTTTTCCTGTTCCTTTGCTATTTTTAAAAAAGGTGCAGCTCTCTCATCTGAGAAACTTCCTTATTTTTGTTTTTTTTCTTTTCGAACCGCCATCCGGGTTCAGCTGTAGGGTCGTGGTTGCCCAAGTCTTTGGAGTGCAGCTGAAGACGTTAGGTCGACAGTTCTGGTCGGTCTAAGGGAGTTGCCCTGGACTGACAGAAGCATTCCCTAGCATAGAACACCCTACCACCACGAGCAGCAATTAGAGAGGATGGAGTTTTTCAAGAATGAAAGACCTGCCAGACAGTTGGACTTTAAAGCCAGAATGTGTATAATAATGACAAAGAAACGATTTTTGATATTATGTATTTTCATGTTGCTTAGTGTAATGACGTTTTTAATAGGATATGTTTTATTCTCTTTTCAAGTGACATTTGCACCAATTACACAGCCCATACCTCCTTCTACTGTTTCCTCACATTCTTTTCACCCCCTGCCTGAACACAAGTCTGCCAGAAGATTAGAATTTGTCAACAATTCATTCATTCAGCTTCTACACCAACACCAATTAGTAGTGAACACAACTAACTGTTGGGTGTGTGGTCTTATGCCTCATACTACTGATAAAGGTATCCCTTATCTGGTCCTGCCTTTCAGCCATAATGGTTCTGTATGGGCATATAGAACGGTGTTCATATACGCGTATGAAGCCAACCCCCTACGTTCTGTGAAAGATAATCCTAAGAATAGTGCTCTAGCTAAGGGTATAGTAGATATGATTAGGGAAGATATTTCCTATGAGACTATCCCGAGAGATGAGACACTAGCATATATTGGATGGAACATAACAGGATATGGAGTTACTCTGAGTGGGAACCAGCGAGCAAAGAGATCCTCCCCGATTTGGATTGTACCCCATCAGGGTTACCTATGTCTGCAAGGTAATGGCAAGAATCCCAGAGCTCAGTTAGGGAAAAGTATCTGCACTGAAACATATGTTTTTGCGTGTCAGACTTCTCCTTCGTTCTTAGCAGCTAAGGGTACCTATTTCATCTGCCATAATAGAGCCTATACATGGTTGCCCCCTGACTTCTCAGGCACATGTTTTGTTTCATTCCTCTTACCTCCCACCTACACGGCCGCGGCAGATTACCATAAGACAAGGATAGTTAGAGGTGTCATAAGTAAAGAAGACACTACAGGACAAGAATTTGGAGATTTCGTAAAAGGTATTCTGCCGTTTTGGGGTCCTATGGTTAACAGCAGGAACATAAGGCAATTGACAAAGGTGGTTGAATCCACGGTAGTTGAAACCGCCGGTGCCCTTGGTAATTTGACTGCTGATCTCCAGTCGGATCGCCTTATGACTCTTCAGAACGGGGTCGCATTAGACGTCATACTTGCAGACCGAGGTGGGGTATGTAAAGTGATCCAATCAAGTTGCTGTGTTTTCATCCCAGATAACGCTCCGACACTCTACCAGGCCATTTCCAAACTGCATAAGATCTCCCAGTCTATTCACGTGGATAAAGGAGATTGGTCATTGATGGGGTGGTTCTGGAAGCTGATATCCGCCTGGGGATGGAAGACTCTGGTAGTCATTGGGATGATCTTAGCCATTCTTTTCCTGTCCTGTCTGTGTGTACAGTGTGCTCCTGCAATATGTGGCCTCTGTGCTACATCATGTGTAAGGAAACCTGTATCAAGGGACGAGCTAAGTAATAGGATGATGCTACAGCAACAGCTCAACGACTTTATGAATATAGACCTGGACTCAGATTAGCGTGAGTATAGGTTTTTGCCTATGTAAGGGCAAAAGGAGGGTCTGTGGTACTGAAAATTCTGGACCCGTGTTATAAACATCGTGTATCACAACGATTTTGGTATCAGCAGACCGAGAATGATTAGAATAGTATGCACAAGCATTGTATTCATATTCGGGTAACGAAATCACCCGAATATCAGAGTTTCCGTCCTGAACCCTCGGGTTCCATTTAAACAACAGCCATTTTGTGATTGCCCTCACAAAGGCCAATTACTAAATGCCGAAAACGAGTCTGAAGGACACGTACATCTTTGCTGACTCCTCTGTGACCTGGGCAAGCTGACTCCACTGCCTGAAGCCAAACCTGTTCGGCCAGTTTCTTTCCCAGTGGCCGAATGAGATTAGTATCAAGGCACAACACATCATAAAACCTTTCATCACACACAAACCATGCCTAATCTTACACGCACCTGTCCCTGTTTCTTTCTTTATGACTTGCTTTACAAGGAGGAGGTGCCTGTTTATATTGGGGGTCCGTCGATATCTGATGAAAGTACTGAGCCTTGCCTGGTAATTGATTGAGGGCTGGACAAACTGAAATATGGGCTTGTCATCATAACCCTGCTATTTCTTTGTAGTAAAAATATGTGAATGGTCAACTGTAAAATATGGAATGTTTGCCCAAAGCATAATATTTTGTATAAAAGAGAAGGTTAGCTTTGCAAGAGCAGCAGTCTCCTGAGAATATACACCGTGTTGTACTTCTAGGATACCTGTTACTGGCTGCAGCCAATAAACAAGATCTTTGACTTCACCAAGAAGACTCTGTGTTTCTGTAGTCTGAAACAGGAAGGACTCGAAGTCTTAGGGTGTGGTGCGCCAGTACTTCAACACGAAGAAATTATAGTCTCACAGTAGTGAGTCTATTGCTTAGGGAACTGATGCTGCGTTTCGGGTTTCTGATCTCTTTAGAAACAGATAGAGAAAATCACTTCAACAACGAATTAATTAAATTACTGTGTGCAGGATCAAACATTGAGCAGAAGTTGCATTGTAATTACCGCCCTAAAGCATCAGGACTAGTGGAACGGATGAATGGTACATTGAAGTCAAGAGTTGCAAAGATGTGTGCATCCACAAATTTGAAATGGCCTCACGCATTGCCTTTAGTGTTGATGTCAATGAGAAATACACCTGACAGGAAGACAGGATTGTCACTGCATGAGATCCCCATTGGCAGTGCAATGAGGTTACTAGCAGTGCCAGCAAATGCACTTGTCAACATTACAGATGATAAGGTGTTGGATTACTGCAAAGGTCTGGCTGATGTGGTTCGCTCTTTTTCTCAGCAGGTGGAAGCCTCCAGACTGCCACCTACCCATGACCCAGGGTACAACCTGAGAGTTGGGGACTGGGTTGTGGTCCGAAAACACTTGCGAAAGATATGTTTGGAGCCTTGTTAGAAGGGGCCTTATCAAGTAGTTTTGACAACTACCACAGCTGTGAAGTGTGCTGGAATTCCAAACTGGATTCATGCAAGCCATACAAAGAAAGTGGCATGTCCACTGGATCATGAAGAAGCGTTGTTGAGAGTACCTACAGCAATAAGACAAGTCTCAGGGCCTGAAGGAGAGCAAAGGGGAACTGAGACCGGATCTGAGCCCGTTGAGGACGGTTCAGTCATTCCTGTAAGAGAGGAGGGAGTAGACCTCTAGGAGGGCGACAGCGAGCCTATCTCAATTGAGGCAGCAGGAGAGCCTAGTCAAAGGAGGGCTTTCCCAGAAGCAGATTATCTTGAAAGACAAACAGAGCAATTGCCAGACCCAGAAGGGTGGATCCAAGTCAACTTGATCTGGCTCCTCTTGAACCAGTTGCAGGTCCGTCAAGAGAAAACACCACAGAGCGAGGAGAAAGTTCAGGTTCAACTCTGAAGAGAACACTGACAAAGGGTCCACTGAAAGGAGATAGGTGGCCCGAGTCACAGATAGAGAAAGGGAAAGAGGTGGTTGTTGAACCAACAATCGAAGAAGAAGTAGATACCACAAGAAGGGAAGACTTAAGTGAAGGATAGTTGAATGGTGATCGAAAATTGAAAAGAAAGAAAATAGCAGGTCGAAGATATGCAGGTCCTGAATGGGCTTATGCAACTATGTATGAATGGCAGCAAGAGATTTTGTCTTTTTGTTTTGATAGAGAAGTTCCAGGTCAGTATTTTGGCACCTGAAGGAAGCCGAAGAACTGAATTGTTGAAACAATCTGAGAGAAAACGTTTGAGAAAAGAAACTGTTGAAAGTAACCGTGAGAGACATTGATAACCTGATTTGACTTTTTGTAACCTGATTTTGACAAAGCTGCTTATCGATTTTGACAAGGGATCCTGGAAGTGAGACTAAACCTCTGAAAGAAGTTGTCTATTTTTTATTTTTGCTGCAGATTTTTCTAAATTTCTTCTGCTTTCTGATTTTTTTAAAGATCATGAGTAACATTAGTCAACAAGGTAGAGATGCTAGGTGTGATTATGTGTGGGATATTGTTTGTGGTGTTGATTGTGGGTATGTCTCTTCTTGATAAGAGAGAAGCCAACCATACTTCTGCTTTTCAGACAACTACTGCACTAACAGCATTGGAGAGGTTTAGGTTTGATGAGAAATATTTGCATGAGGATACTAATTTACAGGGAGAACTTTCTTCTAATGTTTTCTATCACTTATTGAGTGAGTATGTTGAGATAATGGATGCAAAGGATTGCTTTGTGTGTACGCAGATTACTTCATCAGTCGAGGAAGGAGTTACCTATCATAGTCTGCCTTTAACCTACGGGATGAGTTGTAGTCTGTTACTAACAAGATTTTATAACCAGGAGTACATCCAGTACTTTTACTCGAATTACGATGTTGTGTTTTCGTTTGTTCCTATAATTAGGTATTGGAGTAGAGTAGCTAAGGATAATGACATGGTAATAGTTAGAGGTTTCTTTGAACCTACATTGATGTTTAGCACACCTTATGTGCATAGAAATAATTTGACACGCTTGCTTACACCTTTAGAGAAAAGCTTCTTACATCATACAGATGACAGGAGAAAGGCATTAAAGGCGAAATAAAAAAAAAACCTTGGATAAAAGGACTTACAAATTTGATTATGCTTATAGTGCAATTAAAACGCAAGGGAAATTAGCTTTAGATGCACAACACATAGGGAAACTTTGTATATGTAAGCCAAAATCACGCACTGCCACTTTATTTGCGGGAACGAGTAAATGTAGGCATGTGTTTTTGTTTCAGAGTAAATGGACGTTTATGTTGAATGCACAGGACCCTGCAATTCCAGGGATTTACTACATCTGTGGTCTTAATACTTATTACCATCTTTCAAAAGGATTGTATGGGGCATGTTATTTGGGGATAGTTTTTCCAAAAGATTTATCAAATGGAGGTTTTGAAAGTGACTGAATTACATCATAAGAGACAAGAGGAGGAAGTTTTCTTCTACTATAGTGGGAGATGTATTTGGAGCAGTGATTACTTCGGTGTGAGTCGTTCTGAATTCGATAAAGATTTGAAAGTTGTCTACTATTGTGGATAACAGGCTGACAAATTTTTCAGGAGCCATACTCCTGATCGATACTGAGTTAGATGCTGATAGAGCTATGACTCTTCAAAATCGTCTTGCTTTAGACATTCTTTTAGAGAAGGATGGTGGAGTCTATAGAATGATTAATTCTAGGCATTGTTGTTCGTATATATCTGATATTAGTAAAGAGATAAGAGACTTACTTACTAATCTGACTAATGGAAGTACTGATTTGAAAGAATTAAAACAACCAGGTGTTTGGGAAGAGGTTGACAAGGGGTTTGCTTCAGTGGGAAATTGGCTCAGCAACATTTGGAATGGGATTCCTTTGAAAATGTTACAAGCAATATTCATTTTTGTGGTTTGTCTATTTGGGATATGGGGATTGTGTAACTTATGCATAAGAATTAAATTGAAAAAGTCAAAACATAATCAGAGGAGGGAAGAAAAGAAAAGGGAAAAACTGTACAGAGAAAATTCAAAGGGGAAACAAAATTATGAAGAGATTGAATTGGCAGAATTTTAGCTGATGCAGAAATTTGTGGGTAAAAGTTAGTGTGATGATATATTCAGTCATCAGAGGAAGGATTGCTAGCGCAGGTGTTTTAAAAAAGATTATTCATGAGAGTCTATGTATTTCTGAATAAAAAGTTTATGTAGAAATAAAATAACGTAGAAAAATAATACACGCATTTGAAAATGTAATTATGAAGAATGGCCACCAATGTTAACGAAGTGTACTAATCAATAATTTAATACTATAAAATGTTGGATATATGTTTGACTGATGCAGTAATATGTCATATTAAGGGCAATAAATTAGAGGCGTGGCCAAGCCGCTGATCATGGCCGCTGATCATGGATCATGAAGGAGCTCTGCGTCGCACCTGGCTTATCCGGTGGCATCTGAGGGGGCAGAAGACGAGAGTCGCCTCGTAGGTGGCCAGGCTCGGCCCCGAACGGTGTCGGGACTGTTTGGAGCATTAGGTCGACTTCCTGAGCCGGCCCGCGGAGGATTTGGACCAGAGCCACGTGGGTCGGGGCCTGCGGAGCCAGGCCGAGCGGCGGTGCGCCCACTCTATGTGGAGCAGCGCGTGTGGTAACGGTGGGGTCCGCACACGAGGGCGTCCCGTGGCGAGGTTCGCGTGTGGCCACTGCTGCCCCGGTGGAGGCAGGGTCAGCCCAGAGGAGAAGAGGTGAGCGGAGCAGGTGGGCTGCCGGTGGGCGCCTCCCGGGGACCGGTCAGGGACCCGGACCGGGCCTGCGTGACACCCTTGGGGCCTGGCGGGGACGCGGTTGTGCCTGGGCGTTGCCCGTTTGAGGGAGTTGGAAGAAGGAGGGTACCCTGAGGAACGGGTGCCTCTTCTGGGACACGACCATGCTGCTTGTGTACAGGATGTGATCGGGCTGTGTCGGGTCAGGGGGGGCCACTGAATCGCACCCGCGCCTGCCCCGGGCCTGGCTGATCCCCCTGGGGATTTGTGGGCCGGTGGTGGCGCCCGCGCAGCTGGAGAGGGTAGTGGGAGCACAGAGGTGCAGTGATTGAGGGCCAGGCTGCTCCTGCTGCCGTGTGGTAGTGACCTGGTAGCCCCGGCAAGCGGACCCGGCCCGATCCATCATCTTGAGCAGCTGTAGGAGTGGAGGAACTGCTGGGACCTGCGTGGTAAGCCATCTATCAACAGCGAGTAAAGTGCTGCGTGGAGGATAAATTTTAGTACGTGTTGCTGTGGATCCAGTTGCCACCAGGCAGGGTGGAGTTGGGAGTGGGCATTGGCTGTTGCCACTCGGCATCAGACTATTGTACTCTTGGTGGAAAATTCTTGAATTAGTCCCTCTGCGCCAATTGAGGTCAGTTAAAGGTACGGAGCAAGTGCATCTGGTGTTGAGACGGCAAGTGTTGACTTGGGAGCAGGTGACTCTTACCTGAGGCCTGGAACATGGCGGGGACAGGACGTCTGCATTCTGGTACCGGACCTGGGAGGACCCAGGACACGGGGGTGAAAGACAGCCAGCAGCTAGGTGCAGTTCTTGCTGCGATGGAGCGCATTGGAGACTCGTTGGAGCGGGCCCGCACGTCATTAGAAGCCAAAATAGACAAGGTGACCAGCGACCTCGTCCTACTACATGCTAACCATTGCAAGTTGGTGGACAAAACTGGCGAGATTGAGGCGAGAGTGGATGCCTCTCGTTTGAAGTCAGAGATGGAGGATGTGCTGGCCCGTGTAGCGGAATTGGGGCGTCGAGTGGAAGATGCGGAGGGGCGCTCCAGGAGGAACAATATTCGGGTGTTTGGCCTGCCGGAGGGCACTGAAGGCCAGGAAGCGGTGGCCTACTCGGAGAATTGGCTGCGAGGCCTGGTGCCAGCGGGCACACTCACCACCTTCTTTTCTGTGGAGCGCACGCACCGGATTCCCATGCGACCGAGACTGCCGGGGAATGGTCCTCGTCCTTTCATCATTCGCCTCCTCCATTATGCGGACAGAGACGATATACTGCGAACTGTGAGAACCTCTCCGCCCCCTCAGGTAGATGATGCGCATATTCTAATGATCCCGGACTACACCCTAGCGGTACAGAGGGATCGGGCCTCCTACCTGTCATTGAAACATAGACTCAGATCTCTCGGCCTAAACTACTCCCTGTTATTTCCTGCCAAGCTGCGCGTCGTGGCTGAGAACAAGTTGCACTTCTTTTCTACACCTGAGGCGGCGTAGGAGTGGCTCGAGTCAACAGGCCGTGCCTCGGGCCGTGCGGTGGAGCGAAATGTACCAGTGCTGCGCAGTAAGCGCAACCGGGCCAGGCGCGCCCGGAGGAGAGGTGAAGTTTGTGCAGGACCTGTGGCGCGTGCACCAGACTTGGAGCAGCTCATACAAGAGAGAATGGAGGCAATTCATTCTGCTGTGGCTATTAGTGCCTCCATGTTGGCGTCAGAGTCGGAGACTGAAATTTCTCAGCCACCTAGCGATCGACCCACCACACCAGATCGACTCCCCGAGTTGGGCTTTGCTGAGGGCCTGCCCGTAACACCAGCCACGGCGGATGAACTTTTTTAAAGGCTGTCCGAGTTGTGTTGGAAAACTATACATTGCTGGGACTGCCCATCTAGCCTGTTGTGTGTGCTTGACTCCAAGCAGTATGTGTGATGATGTGATAAAATGGCAGATCTGGTTGTCGAATGTGGGCTCCTGTCCTCGGAGCTCTGCGCGAGTGGCTCCTGGAGCTGTGCCTGTCTTCATCTCCTGCTCATTCTTATGGCTGGCGAACTTGGTCTTCCCCCTTCTGTCCCCCTCTCTGTTATCCGCCATAGCCGGACAGTATGGTTCATGTAGGGATTGTCTCTTTGTGGGATTGGCCTAGCTCATATTCCTACTAGTGGAAATATATAATGTGTGGTTGTGTTGTTGCACGCTACTGTTCTTGTCGTTGGGTTTGGGCGGTGACCTGTTGTCTATTTGCTCTGATTGTATTGGCTATGTTTTGGTTATGCTGGAAGACATACATAGAGTGTCCAATCGGAAGTTGGGATACTGTCAATGTGGGTACGGTGCTGCGTGGTGGGGCGGGGTGCCTGTGGGTGGGGGGTAGTTGGCTATTTATGAAATGTCTTCATACACTGCGATTACTTGGAACGTGAGGGGCATACACACCCCAAAGCGCTGGTATGCTATCTATTCCTATCTTAGAAGACACTCAATCCATCTGCCGTTTCTACAGGAGACGCACTTGGTGGGCTCGGAGATCTCCCGATTGCAGCGACGCTGGAGAGGGCAGCTATATGCAACAGGTCACTCAGCGTATGCTAGGGGTGGTCTGATCTGGGTTAGAGCAGGCATTCCCTTTGCGGCAGAGGAGCGGATCACGGACCCACTGGGTTGATTTGTTCTGGTTCGAGGAAGGCTGGCGGGTCATGCTGTGGTGCTGGGCTCCATCTATGCTCTGAACGTAGACCAGACCTCTTTCCTGCGTGGACTGTCCTAACACTTGGCGGGTTGGAGTGATTTTCCATGGTTGCTAGGCGGGGACTTCAATAGTGTACTTGATATTGACTTGGATTGTTCCTTCCCTCCGTTGCCCACGTCTCCGGTTGTGACAGCTGCACGCGGTCTAGTGACTTGGACTCAGCACTGGCAATTGGTAGATATTTGGCGGCAGCGGCACGCTGGGGACAGGGTCTATTCATTCTACTCTGCTCCGCACTCCCTGCATGTGCGCTTAGATAGGATGCTTTGCACTCAGAATCTGGCCTCAGTGATTGTAGACACATATTATTTAGGGCGTAGCATTCAGATCACAACCCGCTGATTGTGAGCCTGAGTTGAGACTCCTCTCCTCCAGCCGTTCCCACTTGGAGGCTGAGGCCGGAACTGTTGGAAGATGCTGCTTTTAGAGTGTCACTGAGTGCAGTGATTCCGGAGGACTTTGAGCACAATGATGACACAGCCTTGTCGGGCTTGTTGGAATGGGATGCATTTAAAGTTTATATCCGTGGACATTGCCTGGGGACTCAGTGTAATTTGCGTTGTTCCTTTGAACGTGACTTGGCTCGGGTGGAGCATGTTATGCTGCGCCCAGAAAGAGTAGAGGCTGGTAG